>NC_083721.1:12839469-13142500 GCF_028564815.1 Eubalaena glacialis | reverse complement strand
GGCAGGGCTTCTTTTTGGGATGATAAGGTTTTCTAAAATTAGACTGAGATGACGGTTAGCTTAAATATACTAAATGTCCTAACACCATTGAACTGTACACTTTAAATGGGTGAATTGCATGGTATATGAATCATATCTCAAAAAACCATTAAAAAGTCACAGCACAGTAAATATAGAATGATACAATCTATAGAAAATTCAGAACCTGGTGACACTAAACAGTATGCCATTTAGAAATAGGTGGCAGGGAATTCCCTGGGGGTCCAGTGGTTAGGACTCCCCACTTTCACTGCCGAGGGCCCAGGTTCAATCCCTGGTTGGGGAACTAAGATCCTGCAAGCTGCGTGGTGAGGCCCCAAAAATTAATTAATTAAAAAAAAGAATCTAAGTCACAACTACATTATTTAAAAAAAAAGGAATAGGTGGCAAAACCGTAAAGAAATCGAGGGAATGCTTCTGCAGATGTCAGGGGAGCGTCAGCTCTTGGAGTCAGGAGAATAGCTGAGGGGGGCGGGGAGTGGGGAGCAGAGAGATGAGTGGCCATCTAACGAACTCCACATATCCGTCGAGTCTTACCGTGAGTGGTGGTTTCACAGGTGTGGTCCTTACAAGAACAATTTGTACATCTCTTATGAACACTCTCGAATGTATGACCTGTTTCAAAACAAAGAAAGGAAAAAGGGGAGAGGGAGGCCAAAGAAAGCCGGACCGAAACGCACTTGAGGACTCAGTGTTCAGGGTCCAGAGCGCCAGGTTGAGACGTCTGCACCTAACAGAAACACCGGGGAGCCAGTGAAGGCATCCGAGCAGGCGAGGGGATGACAGCGATGGGTTAGGAAGGGGTCCAGGCTCTGTAGGCAGGATGGATGAGAGCAGGGAGGGGCTTGAGATGCGGAGCCTTGGCGGAGTGAGAGCAAGGTCTGAGCTGGCGCAGTGGGGCAGTGGAGGGGCGGTGCCGTGGGAAGGGTGTGAGGACCCCCACCACGCGGAGACCAGAGGATGAAAGATGCCTGGGAGGATGGGCGGCGGCGCAGCGCGTGGGCAGAGATAGCGGGGAGAAGGGGCTGGAAGAAAGAGAAGATGAACAGTTTAACTTTGCACGCGCACATAGGAGCATAAGAAAATACTTTATTCCAAAACGAGGCATCTCAGGAGCCTGCAGCTGTAACTCTTGGCACGTTGTAGGTTCCTGGGTAATTACGGGGTCTTTCTGAGTTCTGAGGGCTTGGTTCCTCGGGGAACATGCCCCTCTTTGTAGTTCCGTCCTGCGCGGTATCGTGGTCTGAGCTGCAGCCCTGGTTCCCACAACTTCCCCAGATGCAGAACTTCTCGGGAATGGGGGGCAGGGGTGAGGGGGGAGTGGGCGGAGGTGGAGGGGTGCGCGGGGGGGTGTAGCCTGGGCCTTGGAGGTACAGATTTGAGAGGATGCTTTCTTGTTCTCCAGCTCCAAAAATTCTCCCTGAGCTCTCAGACGTTCCAACTTCCTGTCACCCTGGGAACCTTACCTGGCGTGGCGTGTGAGAGGAGCAGTGGTGAAGGCCCCCAGGAGGAAGAGACTCCTGGGCCAGGGCATGAAAGATGAATGGGTGGGGGAAGCAGGTGTGCAGGTGAGTGACAGGGTCAGTGGAGCCACAAGCATGACAGCTGAGTCCCAAAGGTAGGCAAAGGCCAGATTGTTTAAACAGGTTGGACTTGATCCTTTTCCATAAGCCTGACTGAAAGGATTGAAGGTTTTGAAGCAGGGCAGTGATAGGACTGGTTTCTACCTGTGTCTAATGAGCATTTACTATATGTCAGGAGTCGTGCAGATTTTTCATATACGTTGTCTCATTTAATCTTTTCAGTGGTTCTGTGGAGGTATGTATGATCCATCCATCCATCCATCCAACCATTTTTTTAAAACTGAAGACAGCTTTGGGCCAGTCACTCTATTCACGTTCTATGGACAGATGTGGAAACTGAAGTGCCCTCACTCCTGGAAGGTCAAAACAATTTCTAAAGGCTGAAACTAGAAAGGTTTGGCTGGGTTTCAAACCCAGGAAATCAGACTCTTCCACTGGGCCAGAGACATTGGTCAGTTGAGCCCTCCTCTCAGGGTGGGGCTGAGGTCCTGGGTGGCTCCTAAAGGCAGCAAGGTCAGCTGGGGTCTTGAAGTATGAACTGATCCTGAGTAAGAGGAAGGGGTCGGTGAAGCCACTACAGGTGAGGTGAACAGGATGAAATGCACATGTGTAGATGAACTTGGCAGACCTGGTTACCTGCCATTTCTCTGCTTTCTTTCTCTGATTTTTTTTTTTTTTTGAGAGGGTGAGGAGGCAGCAATGTGCCCAGCTCTTAGGGATGAATTGTGATTGGTTTTAAGCCAATCATGGCTAAGCTAATCCTGTTTGCTATGTACTCACTTTTGCTGTAGCCAGTGAGGGGTCATGTGACCAAGTTGCTTAGTGAGACAAAGGGGAAGTCTGTTGAAGGCTTGTGAAAAGTATTTTGATTCCCTTAATGGAAGGCAGGAACATCAGCCCTCTCTTTCTGGCTGCCTCACTGCATCCTGACTTTGAAGGCAGCCATGAATCCAGGAGCTGTGGCAGCCATCTTGTGACCATGAAGCAACAGACACAAAGACAAAAAGCCAACAAATGGAGGGTGGCAGAGTAGAAAGTGCTGGGTTCTTAATGAGCTAAACTAATGCAAGGCCTTCCCTCTGGACTTCTTAATATGTGAAAAAAGTAACCCCCTAGGAGTTTACATTTTTTCGTTACCTCTAGCTGACCATGTGCTAATTGCTATAATAAGCACAGTGAGGAGAAAAAAGGAGGGAGAGGCGAACTTATTTGGAGTGTAGGGTGTTGTGTTGGGCACCAGTGGGAACGTTGCTTTGTTTTCTAATTTTTTTATGTGTTGTAAATCTTGAAAACAGAGTCGTATTTTCTTTTCTGTTTCTTCCCTTCCCGCAGGTACTTTCCTACCCCCTGCCCACTTTCCTTTAGCCCACATTAAGCCCACGTGCTTCATGACTATTGGTTTGGAATAAAGAAATTTCTCCTTTGTTGATTCTCATTGTACCTTTGTCAAGCTATCAAAAATATTCCAGGGCAGAGGACAGAGACCTAAACTCTTTCATTGTGCTCCCGAGGCCTTTTACAGATGCTTTGCTTATCATTTTATTTAGTGCCCAGAGGGAGTCTGGTAATTTAGAAACTTAAAGAAAAAAGACCTCAAGCAGGAAAAGTCATAAAAGAATTTGGAGGGGGGAGGAGGGCAGTTGTTAAAATAAAATGAGAAAGACAATGGAAGAAAGCTAAAGAAAAGATGAAAGAGAGAAGCTTTTGTAGCACTATGGCTTTTCAAGGCCCTCACCAGTTATTCTCAGTGAAGACTCCATGACCCCTCCCCCACTCAACACACACTTTCTGCCTAAATCCCAGCAGTGGACTGATGTCTCTTCTATCAATGAAGACGTATTTCTGAGATATCTAATTATTATAGCTTTCTATGGCAGACACCATTAGTTACCTGCATACAGCTGTTACCCCAGCTTCCCTTCTTCCACATGAACAGAATCCCATTTTTAATTACTCTCCAAAGTGTGGCAATGCTATTCAGATTAGGACGGACGGCCTTGCAGTGGCCCCAGGCACAGAATAGGGAATCTTGTTTTCCTTTCCCAGGGTTTGGTTTATGAATGGGTTTGTGACACAATGAGATGAGAGGGGAAATCTGGTAAGGATCTTAGAGGAAATTTTCCTTCGCTTTTAAAAGAGGTGGGCATGCTCCTTTTTCAGCTTCTTGTGTGGGTTGTAAAGAGGTGATGCCTGGAAATATGGTAGCCTTTTGGGGACCATTAGAGGAGTCCACCTAAAGGATAAACCAGCATACCGAGGATGGTAAAAAGGAAAACAGTTAGTTTGGGTCCTTGATTTTGTTTAGTCTCCATATTAACCAAGTCTGGAAATATTCCCCTTCTGAACTTAACTTACTATTATTAGACTGATAAAAAGAAAAAAAATAAAAGAGACATCTGCTTTTAAGACTGGGGTAGAAATATCCAAGATGAACCTGGAGCATCTTGTGGTGCCAGAAAATAAGGAAGTGCTACCAAAAACCCCACTCCAACTGCCACCCCCCTCAATGATGGAGATGTGTCAAAGGGACACAGCTGAAAAGAGCTCCCAATGGCCAAAGCTGGGACAATTTGAGCACAAAATAATTAAAGTATACTGGATTATAACCCAAAGTATAAAATAAATATCCATTAGTACATACTAATATAAATAAGTGATTGAATAAATAAATGAGGGAAAAAAAATCTCCGGTGCAGAAAAGTTCCAAATAATTTATGTAGATACTATGTTCTCAAGGAGATGGAACATAAAAACCCACTCCTGAAGTGTGCAACATACAAAGGGACTTTCTTCTAAATAGTATGATATGGAAAGGGAGGAGAAGAGGGTAACTTTTCAGTGGAGAGTCCTGACACACACGACCTCAGCCAGTGGTCAAGGTCAACATCAACAGTGGTAAGTCATACTGATAGTGTGTACCCTTGATATAAGATAATGAGAATGGCACTTTATCTCTCTGGTCTTTTTTCCCCAGACCCATAACCCCTGTCCAATCATGAGACAAAAATCGGACAAACCCAAAGTGAGGCACATTCTAAAAAATTCCTAATTAATACTCCACAGAACTATCAAAGTCATCAAAAGCAAGGAAAATCTGAAAAACTGTGAAGGGAAGAGGAGCCTAAGGAGTAATGATGACAAAATATAATGTGGTATCCTGGATGGAATCTGGAACAGAAAAAGGATGAGGTGAAAAAAAAAATTTATTATACTGAATAAAGTATGAACTTTAGCTAATAATAATGTATCAACATTGGTCCATTAACTGACAAGTTTACGATACTAATGGAAGATGTTAACATAGGGGAAAGTAGGTAGGACATATAGGAATTCTCTGTATTATCTTCACAAATTTTCTGTAAATCTAAAACTATTTTATTTATTTATTTATTTATTTATTTACTGGCTGTGCCACGCGGCTTCTGGGATCTTAGTTCCCCGACCAGGGATCGAACTCAGGCCCTCGGCAGTAAAAACACGGAGTCCTAACCACTGGACTGCCAGGGAAATCCCTAAAACTATTTTAAAATTAAAAGTTTATTTTAAAAAAGAGAAACCAATATTAAGAATGAAAGAGGTCCAAATCACTACAGATTCTACAGATAGTTAAAGGATAATATTATGAACAATTTTATGCCTATATATAACTTAGATGAAAAGGACACAGTTGGTAAGTGGCATAAACTACTAAAGCTCATCCAGGAAGAAATAGTTAGCCCTATGTCTGTTAAGGAAATTTAATAACTAGTTTAAAACTTTCCCAAGAGAACTCTCATACACTGTTAATGGGAATTAAGTTGGTGTAGCCACTGTGGAAAACAGTATAAAGGTTTCTCAAAAAACTAAAAATAGAACTACCATATGACCCAGCAATTCCACTCCTGGGTATATATCCAAAAAAACCCTGAAAACACTAATTCAAAAAGATACATACACTCCAACGTTCATAGCAGCAGTATTTACAACTGCCAAGATATGGAAACAACCTAAGTGTTCATCAACAGATGAATGGATAAAGAAGATGTGGTATATATATACTATGGAATATTACTCAGCCATAACAAGGTTGGAGGGTATTATGCTAAGTGAAATGTCAGACAGAGAAAGACAAGTACTGTATGATATCACTTATATGTGGAATCTAAAAAATAGAACAAACTGTGACTGTAACAAAAAAACCCAAACTCACAGATATAGAGAAGAAACTAGTAGTTGCCAGCAGGGAGAGGGAAGGGGGAGGGGCAAGATAGGGGTAGGCAATTAAGAAGTACAAACTACTATGTATAAAATAAATGTTACAAGGATATATTGTAGAGCCCAGGGAATATAGTCAATATTTTATAATATTTTTAAATGGAGTATAACTTTTATAAAAATTTTGAATCACTATATTGTACACCTGAAACTAACATTGTAAATCAACTATACCTCAATAAAAAAAAGAAAGAAAAAATAGAAAAAAATTTAAGCAAATTGAATTCAACAATATGTAAAAGGGATAATATATCATGACTAAATGGAGTTTGCAAGGAATGCAAGGTTGATTTAATATTTGAACCTCCATCAATGTAATTTATATTAACTAAATAATCATAAAACAAAATAAAGTAGATAATAATTCACATTAACAGAATTTAAAAAAAACACCCAAAACATGATCCATAAAAGAAAAAAAATTGTTAAGTTGGACTTCATCAGAATTAAAAATATTTTAGTCTTTTCAGCAACTGGTGTTGGGAAAACTGGATATCCACATGCAAACAAAACAAATTGGACTCTTATACATCATATAAAAAAAAAATCACCTTGTTCTTGCTTCGGCAGCACATATACTAAAAAAATCAGCTCAAAATGGATTAAAGACTTAACCATACAACCAAAAACTATAAAACTCCTAGAACAAAATGTAGGGTAGAAGTACCATAACATAGATCTTGACAATGATTTTATGAATATGACACAGGCAATAAAACCAAAAATAAACAAGTAGGGCTACATCAAACTAAAAAGTTTCTGCACAGCAAAAGGAGCAATCAATAGAGTGAAAAGGCAGCACACGGAATTGCAGAAAATATTTGCAAACCATATATCTGTTATGTGGTTAATCTCCAAAATGTATAAAGAACCTTTATAACTCAATAGTGAAAAAACTAATAATCCAATTAAACAATAGGCTAAGGGCTTGAATAGACATTTCTCCAAAGAAGACATACAAATGCGTACCAGGTGTATGAAAAAAATGCTCAATGTCACTAATCAACAGGGAAGCACAAATCAAAACCACAGGAGATATATCACCTCACACTTGTCTGGATAGCTATTATCAAAAAAACAAAAGATAACAAGTGTTGGCAAGGATGTGGAGAAACTGGAACCTTTGCACACTGTAGGCAGGAATGCAAAATAGGACAACTGTTATGGAAAACAGTATGGAGCTTCCTCAAAAAATTAAAAATAGAACTACTATATGATCCAGTAATCCCACTTCTGGGTGTTTATCTAAAACAATTGAAATAAGGATCGCAAAGAGATCAGCACGCCTATATTTACTGCAGCACTATTCACAATAGCCAAGATGTGGAAACAACCTAAAAGTCCATAGACAATGGATGAATAGAGGAAATGTGGTACATAATACAATGGAATACTATTCAGCCTTAAAAAAGGACTTTCTGCAATATGTAATGCCATGAATGAAAATTGAGGACATTATGCTAAGTGAAAGAAGCCAGTCACACAAAGACAAATACTGTATGACTCCACTTATATGAAGTATCTAAAATAGTCAAACTCATAGGATCAAAGAGTGGAATGGTGGATAACAGGGGCTGGAAAAAATGGGGAGTGGGTTACTAATCAATGGGCATAAACTTTCAATCAAGCAAGATGAATAAGCCCTAGAGACCTGCTGCAAAACATTGCACCTAGGGTCAACAATAATGTATTAACACTTAAAAATTTGTTAAGAGGGTAGATCTCATGTTACATGTTCTTACCACATTAAATTTTTAAAATATTACTGACTTTTTCTCTTCATAAGTCCCTATAAGAGAATGAAAAGACAACCCACAAATAGGGAGACAATGTTTTCAAATCATATTTCTGATAAAGGACTTGTATACAGAATATATAAAGAATGCTCAAAATTCAATAATAAGAAAATAAACTTTTTAAAAATAAATAAATATTTATTTATTTATTTATGGCTGCGTTGAGTCTTTGTTGTTGCACGCAGGCTTTCTCTAGTTGCGGCAAGGGGGGGGCTACTCTTCATTGCGGTGCACGGGCTTCTCATTGGCTGGCTTCTCTTGTTGTGGAGCACAGGCTCTAGGCTCGCAGGCTTCAGTAACTGTGGCACATGGCTTAGTTGCTCCACGGCAGGTGGGATCTTCCTGGACCAGGGCTTGAACCATGTCCCCTGCATTGGCAGGTGGATTCTTTTTTTTAACATCTTTATTGGAGTATAATTGCTTTACAATGGTGTGTTAGTTTCTGCTTTATAACAAAGTGAATCAGCTATACATACACATATATCCCCATATCTCGTCCCTCTTGCGTCTCCCTCCCACCCTCCCTATCCTACCCCTCTATGGGGACACAGAGCACGGAGCTGATCTCCCTGTGCTATGCAGCTGCTTCCCACTAGCTATCTATTTTACATTTGGTAGTGTATATATGTCCATGCCACTCTCTCACTTTGTCCCAGCTTACCCTTCCCCCTCCTCGTGCCCTCAAGTTCATTCTCTACGTCTGCTTCTTTATTCCTGTCCTGCCCCTAGGTTCTTCACAATCTTTTTTTTTCTTTTTATATTCCATATATATGTGTTAGCATACGGTATTTATTTTTCTCTTTCTGACTTACTTCACTCTGTATGACAGACTCTAGGTCCATCCACCTCACTACAAATAACTTAATTTCGTTCCTTTTTATGGCTGAGTAATATTCCACTGTATATATGTGCCACATCTTCCTTATCCATTCATCTGTCGCTGGACACTTAGGTTGCTTCCATGTCCTGGCTATTGTAAATAGAGCTGCAGCGAACATTGTGGTACATGACTCTTTTTGCATTATGGTTTTCTCAAGGTATATGCCTAGTAGTGGGATTGCTGGGTCGTATGGTAGTTCTATTTTTATTTTTTTAAGGAACCTCCATACTCTTCTCCATAGTGGCTGTATCAATTTACATTCCCACCAACAGTGCAAGAGTGTTCCCTTTTCTCCACACTCTCTCCAGCATTTATTGTTTGTAGATTTTTTGATGATGGCCATTCTGACTGGTGTTAGGTGATACCTCATTGTAGTTTTGATTTGCATTTCTCTAGTGATTAGTGATGTTGAGCATCCTTTCATGTGTTTGTTGGCAATCTGTATATCTTCTATGGAGAAATGTCTATTTAGGTCTTTTGGCAGGCGGATTCTTTTTTTTTAAATTAATTAATTAGTTAATTAATTTTATGGCTATGTTGGGTCTTCGTTTCTGTGCGAGGGCTTTCTCTAGTTGCGGCAAGCGGGGGCCACTCTTCATCGCGGTGCGCGGGCCTCTCACTATTGCGGCCTCTCTTGTTGCGGAGCACAGGCTCCAGACGCGCAGGCTCAGTAATTGTGGCTCACAGGCCCAGATGCTCCGCGGCATGTAGGATTTTCCCAGACCTGGGCTCGAACCCGTGTCCCCTGCATTGGCAGGCAGATTCTCAACCACTGCGCCACCAGGGAAGCCCTGGCAGGCGGATTCTTAAGCACTGTGCCACAAGGGAAGTCCCTAAACTGTTTTTTAAGTGGGCAAAAAATTTGAAAAGTTACTTCACCCAAAAAGATGGCAAATAAACACATGAAAAAATGCTCATATCATTAGTCATTAGGGAAATCCAAATTAAAACTACACTGAGATATTACTACATACTTATTACAATGGCTAAAATTAAGAAGACTGGCCAAACTAAGTACTGATGAGCTGTATGTTAAACTCTCATATACTGCTGGTGGGAATATAAAATGGTACAAACACTTTGGAACAGTTTGGCGGTTTCCTACCTACTGGCCATCCCACTCTTGGTATTTACCCCAAAGAAATGTAAGCAGATGGAGGGCGGAGTCAAGATGGCGGACTAGGAGGACGTGGAGTTCGTGTCTCCACACAACTAGGGCACCTACCAGGCACCAGTGGGGGACCACGGACACCTCAGGGGACAGGAGGAACCCCAGCGACCGGGTAGGATGTGGGGCGTGGGGGGAGTGAAGGGGGAGGGGAAGGGGAGGCGGGATGGGACTGGCGCCCCTGAGGGGTGGCTGGGGGAGGGGAAGGGATCCCACGCCCAAAGGGGGAAACTGGGGGACCACTGGGAGGACAGAGGATCCAAAGGGAGGGTGGTCAGGTTTCCCCTGCCCACTTGGGCCCCCGGGAGCCTGCTGAGATGCCAGGCCTGATCCTCTGCTCACTGAGGCCCCCTCCAGCCGAGTGGGTCCTGAGGGAGTGGGAGGGAGGGAAGGGGGAGCAAAAGCAAAGGCTGGACCTCCAGGACCAGCACCCCTGAGGGGCGGGACCCACCCACGGTTAGGGGTCCAGTGGGGATATGGGAGACCCTGGGGGAGACGGTGTGGGAGGGGGTGTGAAGGAATGGAAGGGAACGTGGCCAGCACTTTCCCTGTCTACTTAGGCACCGGGGAGCCTGGTAGGCTCTCGGGCCTAATCCTCTGCCCTCGGAGCCTCCCTCCTGCCACGCAGAGCCCAAGCCCCACCCCTACACCCCTACCCAGGACCCCACCTCTACACTCGGAGACCCCCTCTGAGACCCCCTCCAACCGCACTGGGCCTAAACGCCACCCACACACCCTCACCCAGGGCCTTACCTCCAAACTCCAGAACTCCACACTCCAGAGGCCCCTTTGGACATGCTGCCCCTCCCCTTCAGTGCAGGTCCTAAGCAGAGGCCCCACCCCATGCTTAAATGTCGTCCAGCCTAAGCCCCACCCTCAAGGCCTTTTCTGTTTGCGTGGATCCTGAGCCTAGGCCCCGCCCCACCCTAAAACCTGCCCCTGCCTAAGTTCCAACCCCGCCTAAACTCCGCCCCCATAGCCAAGGGTTTTTTTCCCTCTTTTAGATTCAGGTCTGTTTTGCCTTGTTGATTCATTGTTGTTGATTCATTTATATTTTTATATTTTCTAATAAATCTTTTATTTTTCTAATTTTATTTTATTCTTTAACTTTGTTATTGTTCTCTCCTTTTGGCTTGTTCCCCACCCCCACCCCCCTTTTTTTTTCTTTCTTCTTTCTGTGTGGCTTTATTTTACCTTGCTGCAGTTCTTTCAATTATATTTTTATTTTTCCTAATATATTTTTTATCTTTCTAATTTTATTTTGTTTTTTACTCTTTGTTATTGTACTGCTCCTTTTTTTCTTTCTTTCTTTCTTTTTTTTTTTTGCCATGCCATGCGGCTTGCAGGATCTTGGTTCTCAGGCTGGAGGTCAGGCCCGAGCTCCTGTGGTGGGAGCTCTGAGTCCAAACCGCTGGACTAACAGAGAACCTCAGACCCCTGGGAATATTAATCGGAGTGAGGCCACCCGGAGGTCCACATCTCAGCACCAAGATGCGGCTCTGTCCAACTGCCTGCCAACTCCAGTGCTGGACGACTCAGGCCAAACAACCAGTAAGACAGGAATACAGCCCCACACATAAAAAAAAAAAAAAAAAAAAAGAAACGACAAAAAATTATGTTACAGATGAAGGAGCAAGGTAAAAACCTACAAGACCAAATAAATGAAGACAAAATAGGCAAACTACCTGAAAAATAATTCAGAGTAATGATAGTAAAGATGATCCAAAATCTCAGAAACAGAATGGAGAAGAAACATTTAACAAGGATCTAGAAGAACTAAAGAGCAAACAAACAGTGATGAACAACACAATAACTGAAATTAAAAATACTCTAGAAGGAATCAATAGTAGAATAACTGATGCAGAAGAACGGATAAATGAGCTGGAAGAAAAAATGGTGGAAATAATTGCCAGGGAGCAGAATAAAGAAAAAAGAATGAAAATAATTGAGGACAGTCTCAGAGACTTCTGGGACAACATTAAACGCACCAACATTAAACTTATAGGGGTCCCAGAAGAAGAAGAGAAATAGAAAGGGTCTGAAAAAATATTTGATGACATTATAGTCAAAAACTTCCCTAACATGGGAAAGGAAATAGTCAATTAAGTCCAGGAAGCACAGAGAGTCCCATACAGGATAAACCCAAAGAGAAACACACTGAAACACATATTAATCAAAATATCAAAAATTGCATACAAAGACAAATATTAAAAACAGCAAGGGAAAAGCAACAAATAACATACAAGGGAATCCCCATAAGGTTAACAGCTGATCTTTCAGCAGAAACTCTGCAAGCCAGAAGGAGTGGCAGGACATATTTAAAGTGAAGAAAGGGAAAAAACTACAACCAAGATTACTCTACCTAACAAGGATCTCATTCAGATTCAATGGAGAAATCAAAAGCTTTACAGACAAGCAAAAGCTACAAGAATTCAGCACCACCAAACCAGCTTTACAACAAATTCTAAAGGAACTTCTCTAAGCGGGAAGCACAAGAGAAGAAAAAGACCCACAAAAACAAACCCAAATCAATTAAGAAAAGGGTAATAGGAACATTCATATCGATAATCACCTTGAATGTAAATGGATTAAATGCCCCAACCAAAAGACACAGACTGGCTGAATGGATACAAAAACAAGACCCATATATATGCTGTCTACAAGCAACCCACTTCAGACCTAGGGACACATACAGACTGAAAGTGAGGGGATTGAAAAAGATATTCCATGCAAATGGAAATCACAAGAAAGCTGGAGTAGCAATACTCATATCAGGTAAAATAGATTTTAAAATAAAGACTGTTACAAGAGATAAGGAAGGACACTACATAATGATCAAAGGATCAATCCAAGAAGAAAACATAACAATTACAAATATTTATGCACCCAGCATAGGAGCACCTCAGTACATAAGGCGAATGCTAACAGCCATAAAAGGAGAAATTGGCAATAACACAATAATAGTGGGGGACTTTAACATCCCACTTGCACCAATAGACAGATTATCCAGACAGAAAATAAATAAGGAAAACAAGCTTTAAATGACACAATAGACCAGATAGACTTAATTGATATTTTTAGGACATTCCACCCGAAAGCAGAAGAATACACTTTCTTCTCAAGTGCACATGGAACGTTCTCCAGAATAGATCACATTCTGGGTCACAAATCAAACCTTGGGAAATTTAAGAAAATTGAAATCTTATCAAGCATCTTTTCTGACCACAACGCTATGAGATTAGAAATCAATTACAGGAAAAAAACAGTAAAAAACACAAACACATGGAGGCTAAACAGTGCGCTGCTAAATAACCAAGAGACCACTGAAGAAATAAAAGAGGAAATCAAAAAATACCTAGAAACAAATGACAACGAAAACACAACAATCCAAAACCTATGGGACACAGCAAAAGCAGTTCTAAGAGAGAAGTTCATAGCAATTCAAGCTCACCTCAAGAAACAAGAAAAATCTCAAATAAATGATGTAACCTTAAACCTAAAGCAACTAGAAAAAGAAGAACAAAGAAAACCTATAATTAGTAGAAGGAAAGAAATCATCAAGATTGGAGCAGAAATAAATGAAATAGAAACAAAGAAAACAATAACAAAGATCAATAAAACTAAAAGCTGGTTCTCTGAGAAGATAAACAAAATTGATAAACCTTTAGCCAGACTCATCAAGAAAAAAAGGGAGAGGACTCAAATCAATAAAATTAGAAATGAAAAAGGAGAGATTACAACTGACACTGCAGAAATACAAAAGATCATGAGACTTATACAAGCAACTATATGCCAATAAAAAGGACAACCTGGAAGAAACGGACAAATTCTTGGAAAAGTACAACCTTCCAAGATTGAACCAGGAAGAATTAGAAAATGTAAACAGACCAATCACAGGTAATGAAATTGAAACTGTAATTAAAAATCTTCCAACAAACGGAAGCCCAGGACCAGATAGCTTCACAGACGAATTCTATCAAACATTTAGAAAAGAGTTAACACCTATCCTTCTCAAACTCTTCCAAAAAATTGTGGAGCAAGGAACACTCCCAAACTCGTTCTACAAGGCCACCATCACCCTGATTCCAAAACTAGACATATCACAAAAAAAGAAAATTATAGACCAATATCACTGATGAACATAGATACAAAAATCCTCAACAAAATACTAGCAAATAGAATCCAACAATACATTAAAAGGATCATACACCATGATCAAGTGGGATTTATCCCAGGGATGCAAGGAGTCTACAATATACACCAATCAATCAATGTGATACACCATATTAACAAATTGAAGAATAAAAACCATATGATCATCTCAATAGATGAAGAAAACGCTTTTGATGAAATTCAACACCCATTTATGATAAAAACTCTCCAGAAAGTGGGCATAGAGGGAACCTACCTCAACATAATAAAGGCCATATATGACAAACCCACAGCAAACATCATTCTCAACGGTGAAAAACTGAAAGCATTTCCTCTAAGATCAGGAACAAGACAAGGGTGTCCACTCTCGCCACTATTATTCAACATAGTTTTGGAAGTCCTAGCCATGGCAATCAGAGAAGAAAAAGAAATGAAAGGAATCCAAATTGGAAAAGAAGAAGTAAAACTGTCACTGTTTGCCGATGACATGATACTATACATAGAAAATCCTACAGATGCCATCAGAAAGCTACTAGAACTAATCAATGAATTTGGTAAGGTTGCAGGATACAAAATTAATGCACAGAAATCTTTTGCATTCCTATACACTAACAATGAAAGATCAGGAAGAGAAAATAAGGCAACAATCCCCTTTACCATCACAACAAAAAGAATAAAATACCTAGGAATAAACCTACCTAAGGAGACAAAAGACCTGTACTCAGAAAACTATAAAACACTGATGAAAGAAATCAAAGATAACATAAACAGATGGAGAGATATACCATGCTCCTGGATTGGAAGAATCAATACTGTGAAAATGACTATACTACCCAAAGCAATCTACAGGTTCAATGCTATCCCTATCAAATTACCAGTGGCAATGAACTGATTCACTCTGTTATAAAGCAGAAACGAACACACCTTTGTAAAGCAATTATACTCCAATAAAGATGTTAAAAAATAAATAAATAAAATACAACAACAACAAAATTACCAGTGGCATTTTTCACAGAACTAGAACAAAAAATTTTACAATTTGTATGGAAACACAAAGGATCCTGAATAGCCAAAGCAATCTTGAGAAAGAAAAACGGAGCTGGAGGAATCAGGCTCCCTGACTTCAGACTATACTACAAAGCTACAGTAATCAAGACAGTATGGTACTGGCACAACAACAGAAATATAGATCAATGGAACAAGACAGAAAGCCCAGAGATAAACCCATGCATGTATGGTCACCCTATCTTTGACAAAGGAGGCAAGAATATACAATGGAGAAAAGACAGCTTCTTCAATAAGTGGTGCTGGGAAAAATGGACAGTTACATGTAAAAGAAAGAAATTAGAACACACCCTAACACCACACACAAAAAATAGACTCAAAATGGATTAAAGACCTAAATGTAAGGCCAGACACTATAAAACTCTTAGTGGAAAACATAGGCAGAACACTCTATGACATAAATCACAGCCAGATCCTTTTTGACCCACCTCCTAGAGTAAGGGAAATAAAAACAAAAATAAACAAATGGGACCTAATGAATCTTAAAAGCTTTTGCACAGCAAAGGAAACCATAAACAAGACGAAAAGACAACCTTCAGAATGGGAGAAAATATTTTCAAACGAAGCAACTGACAAAGGATTAATCTCCAAAATATACAAGCAGCTCATGCAGCTCAATATCAAAAAAACAAACAACCCAATCGAAAATGGGTGGAAGACCTAAATAGACATTTCTCCAAAGAAGACATACAGATAGCCAACAAATGCATGAAAAGATGCTCAACATCACTAATTAGAGAAATGCAAATCAAAACTACAATGAGATATCACCTCACACCAGTCAGAATGGCCATCATCAAAAAATCTAGAAACAATAAATGCTGGAGAGGGTTTGGAGAAAAGGGAACCCTCTTGCAGAGTTGGTGGGAATGTAAATTGATACAGCCACTATGGAGAACAGTAAGGAGGTTCCTTCAAAAACTAAAAATAGAACTACCATATGACCCAGCAATCTCACTACTGGGCATATACCCTGAGAAAACCATAATTCAAAAAGAGTCATGTACCGCAATGTTCATTGCAGCTTTATTTACAATAGTCAGGACATGGAAACAACCTAAATGTCCATCAACAGATGATTGGGTAAAGAAGATGTGACACATATATAAAATGGAATATTACTCAGCCATAAAAAAGAATGAAATTGAGTTATTTGTAGTGAGGTGGATGGACCTAGAATCTGTCATACGGAGTGAAGTAAGTCAGAAAGAGAAAAACAAATACCGTATGCTAATGCATATATATGGAATTTTAAAAAGCAGTACTGATGAACCTAGTGGCAGGGCAGGAATAAAGACGCAGGTGTAGAGAACGGACTTGAGGGCACGGGGGGGAAGAGGAAGCTGGGATGTAGTGAGAGAGTAGCACTGACATATATACACTACCAAATGTAAAATGGATGGCTAGTGGGAAGCTGCTGCATAGCACAGGGAGATCAGCTCAGTGCTTTGTGACGACCTAGAGGGATGGGGTAGGGAGGGTGGGAGGGAGGCTCAAGCTGGAGGGGATATGGGGATAGATGTATAGATAAAGCTGATTTACTTTGTTGCACAGCAGAAACTAACACAACATTGTAAAGCATTTATACTCCAATAAAGATGTGCAAAAAAAAAAAAAAGAAATGCAAGCAGATGTCCATACAAAGATTTAAACATGAATATTCATATGAGCTGTATGTGTAATTGCCCAAAACTGGAAACAAGTTTTGATTGTGGAAATAATTGAAATGTCCATGAACAGATGAATGGATAAAAGTGTGGTATACAACTAGAGAAAAGCCCGTGCACAGCAATGAAGACCCAACGCAGCCAAAAAAAAAAAAAACCAAAAAGTGGTACAACCATACAGTGGAATACTACTGCCCAATAAAAAGAAAGGAAGTATAATTGATACATGCAACAACATGGGTGAATCGCTAATTATGTGAGTGATGGAAGCCAGACAGGAAAAATACATACTGTATGGTTCTAATTTTTATAAAATTCTAAAAAAGCATATTTATCTATAGTGACAGAAAGCTGCTTAATAGTTTGAGTAGGGTGGGTAAGAATGAGAGGGCGGGATTACAAAGAGGCAGAAGGAAACTTTTGGAGGTGATGGATATGTTGATTATCCATTACTGATTGTGGTGATGGTTTCATGCATGTATACATATGTCAACGCTTTCCAAATTTCACACTTTAAATACATGTAGTATACTGTATTCAATTATAACTCAATAAATTCTACCTTTAGGAAATAATCATAGATACCACAAAAATGTATTTATAAGGATGTTCATTGCAGAAATATTTACAGTAGCATAAAAATTCAGAGGCAGATTAAATGTACCATAATAGGAGTAGGTAAATCGTTGTTCTACATAATAAAAATAAGTATAACACATTTATATAATATGAGATTTGTGATGGATTTTTACTGACCTGGGGAAAGGCACACAATGTTAACAAAGAAAAGCAGGATATAAAACCTTGAAGTATAATCACAATTTAAATATCCTCTCCCCCTCACACCCACTTATAGATAAAATTCCTGAAGGAGATGCACTAAAATTGTCTCTGGGTAGCAATATTATGGATGTTATTTTCTTTCCTGTTTATTCTTTTACCCCCATATTTTCCTAACCTTTTACAATAACCACAATTAACTTTTTTTACCCCAAAAAGAATACCTTTTTAAAAGACAGTTACCCAGATTGGTGAAAATACTGATTCATTAATCATCAGCTACTAGATGTCTGCTCTTGCATGGTACTGGTCTCCTGCTTGTTCATATGTCCACACATTTGTCTGTTGTATGTTTAGTTTTGGTCACAACTCTTTGTTCCCTCCCTGGAGGTGGAGTATATTGACAGACTCAGCCCTGCGACTTGCTGTAGCTAGTGGAATGTGAGCAGACATGACTGAGGCCACTTCAGAGCAGAAGCTTTAGATGCAATTGTGTGGTTTGGCTTGGCCACTGGTGCTCCTGCCCTCTGCAAGAGAACAGCATGATGCATGGGGCTGTTTCTCCATTCTGGGTCCCAGAGTGAGAAGACATGTGAAGCAAACCTGAAGTCATCCTGCCTGAACTGCAGCCCTCCTATAACAGGAGTGAGAAATAAAGGTTTGATGCTGGAAGCCTCTGAAAGTTGGGGGATTGTTTGTTATCCAGCAAAAGCTGACCACTTCATATTGTCTATATAGATTGTAAGCTCTCAGACAGCAGGGACCAAAGTATAGCATAGCATAGCAGTGTGTGTACCACAAAATCTAGAATCCAAGTCAAGAGTCTCTGATGCCTTAAACTCCACATGATGGGGTAGAGATATGTGGATGAGGGGTAAGGGCTTAAGCGGGGTGTAGCAATACTTAAAGATGCCTCTAAAAGGGAGAAGGAAAAAGAAAACTTAAGAGAGAAAGAAACAAAAATTTTGGAAATGGGGTAGTGGGATGACAGAATGAAGTGAGATTGTAGAGATGGAAAGAAGTGAGTGAAGATGTAGAGGAAAGGGAGATACTTATAATTAAAAAGTGGTCAAGAAATTCTTTCCATCTCAGCCACCACAGGTAATCTTTCTCTTCTTAAAAATGGTGCTGGGATCATTTCCTCCTCAAATGCACCTTTCACCTCATTTTCTCAGCCAGAAAGTGGAAAATGCTCCATTGTAGGTTTTGATGAAAGTGTCTGCTGTCCTAGCAGCTCAGGGTACCACGGGACCTATGTTTCTTTTCTCTCCAAATGAGAGCTTCCTTTTAGGTTCTCTTGTGTACAGTGCTTTTTCTGGGTACTTGCCTCTGAATTTTCCTTTTCTCTTAACCTGCAGGTCTCCAGTTCAGGTCTACTCTGTGTACTTAACTTCTCCCAGGAAGATATCACATCTTCATCTTCATACATGGCACCTGCCTGCCTTTCTTGGAGGACAGGACTATTTGACGTTGAGCGCCCAAGAAACTTCACTGAACATTGAGATGTAGGTGGCAAGAATTTAAATTCGTATTTAATAACTAGCTCATCTTTTTTAATACCTAAAGACTTTTTTTTCAAAAGAAAAAAAACCCTAATTATGCACAAAAGAAATTCACTGGGAATTAAATTGAAAAAAAGGTAAAGATGTTAACAATCCTTTAAAAAAATAATTCAAATGAGGAACACTAATTATAGGAACTCCTTTATATAACAGGAAACCTCAGTTCTCTGAGGCATGGGGAAGAGGGATGGCTGTAAAGCAGACTCGAAGGAAACAAAGTTTCTGATTTATGGGGGAATTTGTGTGAATGAGGAATAAAATTTCCCTTGAGGAAGTACTGCCCCATTCTGCTGATAATCTGTATGATTTTTTTCTGGGGAGACCAAAGGATATAGAAGGACCAACATTTAATTCTGGAATCAGGGTCTAAGGGTTCACCATCTTGGACTTACAAAACCAGGAAGGAAGGAAGCCAGAATATTTCAGTGGTCCCTCTGGTCAGATCAGGACCACGCGGTGAGTGAGTGATAAAGCTGGGGTTTCTATCTGGGTATGACTCACCCAAAGCTTTTGCTCTTTTCACTTCTCCCTAAGGACAGGCGAGGATCACGATCAGGATCTGAGGGCTGTGTTTTCTGAGTCTTTATCAAGGTTTTATTTGCCAATCATCAGACCACAGAGTAACGCCAAGGTGTTAAATGGTGTTTTTCAAACTCTGGGTTGTGTCCCGTTATTGGGTCATGAAATCAAATTTTAGAGCATCTCACCATGTATTTTTGAAAAACAGAACAGAATACAAAATAACAGACTGCACTGGATGCATGCAGAAAAGAGTGCTGTGGGCTGAACTGTGTCCCTCCAAAATTCATGAAGTGCTAACCCCCAGCACTTCAGAAAGTGACTATATTCAGAGACAGAGTCTTTTTTTTTTTTGGCCGCGCGGCATGCAGGATCATAGCTCCCTGACCAGGGATGGAACCCATGCCCCAGGCAGTAGAAGCATAGAGTCTTAACCACTGGACCACCAGGGAAGTCCTGGAGATAGTCTTTAAAGTGGTAATTAAGTTAACACGCGGCCATTAGAGTGTGTCCTAATCCAATATTTGGGTATACTTAGAAGAAGGAGATTAGGACACAGACATACAGAGGGACGATCATGTGAGGACCCAGCGAGAAGGCAGCCATATACAAGCCGGGAGAGAGGCCTCAGAAGAAACCAACTCTGTCAACATCTTGATCTTAACTTCTAGGCTCCAGAACTGTGGAGAAAATAAATTTCTGTTGTTTAAACCACCCAGTCTGTGGAACTTTGTTATGGCAGACCTAACAAATTAATACAAGGGTTAAGAATTATTTTGTGGAATTTTAATTTCAATCACCCTCCCCACACACACACAGTCACACTCTTTTTTTTTTTTTAAACATCTTTATTGGAGTATAATTGCTTTACAATGGTGTGTTAGTTTCTGCTTTATAACAAAGTGAATCAGTTATACATATACATATGTTCCCATATCTCTTCCCTCTTGCATCTCCCTCCCTCCCACCCTCCCTATCCCACCCCTCTAGGTGGTCACAAAGCACCGAGCTGATCTCCCTGTGCTATGCGGTTGCCTCCCACTAGCTATCTATTTTACGTTTGGCAGTGTATATATGTCCATGCCACTCTCTCACTTTGTCCCAGCTTACCCTTCCCCCTCCCCATATCCTCAAGTCCATTCTCTTGTAGGTCTGTGTCTTTATTCCTGTCTTGCCACTAGGTTCTTCATGACCTTTTTTTTTTTTTTCCCTTAGATTCTATATATATGTGTTAGCATACTGTATTTGTTTTTCGCTTTCTGACTTACTTCACTCTGTATGACAGTCTCTAGGTCCATCCACCTCACTACAAATAACTCAATTTTGTTTCTTTTTATGGCTGAGTAATATTCCATTGTATATATGTGCCACATCTTCTTTATCCATTCATCCGATGATGGACATTTAGGTTGCTTCCATGTCCTGGCTATTGTAAATAGAGCTGCAGTGAACATTTTGGTACATGACTCTTTTTGAATTATGGTTTTCTCGGGGTATATACCCAGTGGTGGGATTGCTGGGTCGTATGGTAGTTCTATTTTTAGTTTTTTAAGGAACCTCCATACTCTTCTCCATAGTGGCTGTAACAATTTACATTCCCACCAACAGTGCAAGAGTGTTCCCTTTTCTCCACACCCTCTCCAGCATTTATTGTTTCTAGATTTTTTGATGATGGCCATTCTGACCGGTGTGAGATGATATCTCATTGTAGTTTTGATTTGCATTTCTCTAATGATTAATGATGTTGCGCATTCTTTCATGTGTTTGTTGGCACACTCTTCATATAGATTTATAGCCTAAAATTATTGAAGAACGCTGAGTTAGAATGAGGCAACATTTCCATAATCAGGGAGTCAGCCATGGAGACCATCTGCAGCCATCCAGGGGAGGGCTGTGACGATAGGGCACAGACCCAGTGCCCAAGCAAGCTAAGGCTGCCTGGGTCCTCACGAGCAAGAAAGAGAAGTCCTTGGCTTCGCAGAGGGAAATCTCCTAACCCTACCTGAAATTTTACCATGGCAAAGGAATGTGTGTTAGAACAAAGCAGTGCTCTCTAAGTGCAAACTATTTACATTGATTTTTTTTTTTTCGTCCTTAAGGGAGCAACTCATCACCCTGTGAGCTCAGCCATTTGGAATTAACCCAGAAGCCTTGAAGAAAGCTGGACACTTTATAAGTCAGTAAGCTTCAATCTCACAAAATCCGTGCCAGAAGTTTACCAGCTGTGTTCACAGGAAAGCTCCTCTGGTTCTCATTCCATCTCTCCCTTCTTATTTTAGACCTTAATAGTTGAAAAAGAAGTGTTATTTTAACTTTAAAACATTAAAAAGGCACTGCATTTGTTGGCCAAAATCAAGAGTGGATCTTCTCCTTTGATTCAAGTCTAATTCTTGGTGATGACGTCAATCAATATTTCAGGACACCTAGGATCCTCAAAGAGTCATTTTGCTTTCCCCTTATTTTCTATTCAAAAAATATAATACATCTTTTAGATATAATCAAGCAGATTTCTGTTCTGTTGGTGAGATGATTTATGTTTGCACGGGTCTGAGCAGCCCAGGACCGTCCTACTTACAGAGGACCCTACAACTGCTCAGGAGGAGGAGAAAGTGTGAGACCTTTCACAGCCTCTCTCGGGGCAAATGTGACTGACAGCAACAACGTCCAATCACATCTCCATTGCCTGATTGGGGCAGACCCAATGGACCCGCCCCTTTCAGTTCTTTGGAACAGATCTCTTGCAAAAGGTTTGCAAGCATCCATGTATTTAATTTGTTGCAATGTTGTGAAATTTACAACTCTGAAGGCGCTAACGCCCAGCTTTTATTTCTTGAATACAACACTTATGGATGTTGTTTCTTTTTCTCCCAGAAGGAAGGAGTAAAATGATAAATGGAGAGGATGAGTAGTGCCAGGTTTTTAAAAGGGATTTTGACCAGAGATCTCCCAGAACAATCAACCAGAATTCTAGCACTCTAGTCCCACTATTCTCATTAGAAATATTTCACACAAAGCTAGCAGTCTGGCTCCCTAGTTTACAGCAGACTGGAAGCAGCCAATAGGAAAGGCAAGTGTGATGACAAGCACAAAAATGACAGCTAACAGAATAATAAGAATAGCAACAATCAAAATATTAGAGGTAGACTTAAGAATTTGGAAGCCATCTCCTCGGCACATTTGGTGAAGGAACATCCCACCCAGCATAACTTAATAGCCCCTGGCTGTGTTTCAGACCAGAATGACACCACGGAGTCATCACGAAGACAAACTATGATTCCGTGCACTAATGACGAAGATTCTCGCTTTGACCGAACTTCAGTCGGGCTCCTCTTAGCCTTCTTCTCAGCTGGGCCTCCACCTTGACCCCTCTCCCTTCAGGGTTTGCATAGCCTAGCTGTAGCAGGAATCCTGCTAAGTCAGTTTAGAGAGAATCTCTCTACTCAATATCTTGATATCACTCTTGATATGTGATCAAATTCTTCATCCCCCACCCTTGATATCTGATCACCTTGGCTACCTTCAGCAAGAACCCCTTACTCTTGATGTCTCTTTTTATAATTTCCCATCCACTGGCCCCCTTACCCTGGCCCTTGCCTGTAACTTGCCCCCTTACCCTGGCCCTTGCCTATAAGTTCCAACCCATCTTTGCATTGAGTTGAGCCCAGTCTCTCTCCTTTGTTGTGATAGTGTTGACACTTATTGCAATAACCCTAAATAAAGTCTTCCTTACTGTTTTAACAAGTGTCAGAATGATTTGTTCTTTAACAGTCATCAAGAAGACAAGCCTTTCAGAGCAGCTTGGATGTAGATGCTTCAGCTGTTTGCTGTCCTGCTCCCAGGAAGTTTAGGCACTAGCTCCTGCCCACTTTACTCTGGGGAGCCCAAAATCTGAGAGAAGGAGCTAAAATTATTATTATTTTGGTGGGTTTATACCAAAGGCAGGGGTGTGTAAGTTGCTTCCTTTCCCAGCTGAACCCCAGCCCACATCTGCTTGGCAAGTGTCTCACCCTTCTGTGGGGTTGTATCCCCAGAGTAAGGGATGCCTTTTTCTAATCTTTACAGGGCCCCCTGTAAACTGTGTACCTGTTGGGCTCATCTACCTGGAGGGTTACATTGAAACACTTGTCAGAGGTGTGGTTTGGAAAAGTAGTCTGAACACAGGTGTGGGATGGGTAACAAGGCAAAAGATTATTTTGTCCAATACATTCAGTAGCAAATCAGCTGTAACAGAAAGAAAAACAAATACAGCTGACCCTTGAACAACATGAGTTTGAACTGAGTGGGTCCACTTACACAGGGATTTTTTTTTCAATAGTAAATACTACAGTACTACATGATCCACTGGTTGGTTGAAACTGCGGAGGCCGAACCGTGGATATGGAGAACGACGTATATGAAGGGTTTACTATAAATGGAGGGTGGCGCTCCTAACCCCCATGTTGTTCAAGTTTCAACTGTCTCTGCAGGTTGAGTCTCTACTTGAGAGGCCAGTGGTTCTCCAACCTCATTGTGCACCAGAATCATGGGGGATCAGCTTCCCAGGCCACACCCACCAGCAATTGGATTCAGTAGCACTGGGCTGGGGGCCTGGGAATCTGTGTTTTAAATAAATGCTTATGTGATTCGGATCCTTGAGGCTCACACAAATCTGCCCAAGGAAAGAATTGCTTTCATAGGCAGATTTTGGTTGTCCAAGGCAAAGTCTGCATAAAGTCTGGAAGAGGAGATGTGAACAGTGATGGAGCTGTATCGTTATGTGTAATCAAATGGCAGGAATCTGGAAATTGCTGGAAGCCTGTAAGGGAGGAGCTTCTAGAAAGATGGAGAAGGCTTCTCTCACGAGAGGAGGGGCCCAGCGACTTGGTAAGAGCCAGGGCCTGAGGAGGAGATGGGCCGAGCAAAGTTCCCAGTGGTGAGAGTAAGCAAGGAACATTCCAGAACACTGATGTCAAATATTTAATTTTAAGTTGCTTACTATTACGGGTTATAATCCCTTTCTATTGCCCTTGAACCCTCAGTAATTCTGTTATGAAAACTGGTTTTGTGTCATTAGTCATTTGTGGATAAAGAAGAGGCCCAGCCCAAGGGCCAGCATGGAAAGGGGGCCAAGAGCTTCAGTTACAAAAAGGAAGCAGCACAAAATCCACTTTCCGTCTCTGTGAAGTTTCCTATTTTAGGTACCTCATATGAGTGGAATCATAAAATATTTGTCCATAACAAACCCCAACTCAGAAGGGATGGGCCGCAAATCCTTCCCTCAAAGGTCCTAAAGCCTTGGTGTCCTACCTTTTTTGAGCAAATACCTTTATAAGTAAAGAAAAATTGTAAGCACGCCCCTCCGATATATATGTATATTTATTTTTGTCAATAATACACGTGCTACTATACTAATATATTATCAACATTACAAAACACATATAAAAATCGAGGTTAAAAAAAGGAAGAGATGGGAAATTAATACAAGAGGTCTAATAATTTACTCTCCCCTGTCTCCCTGCAACCATGGGCTAGGTTGAGTGGCCACTAGAGCACATGGGCTCCACGTCGGAAGGCCTGACTGAAAGGAAGATGGCATTTAAGTAGGGGAAGGACAGACCTTGCTGCTCTGTGGATGAGGCCTATTTAGTTGGCAGTCACTTGGGTTACTCAGCCACCCGAATTACAGGAGAACGGTAAGGAAGGAAACAAGAATCTGTGCTCAGGTAAAAGGAAGGTGCATTATGTGCTTCTCAGACTGTGGTCAGTAAATCCTCTCTCAGAGAAAAGCCATGGGAAAAGATACCTTCGTTATAACCAGCTGTGGTCACTAATTAAAAGGGGGATGGGAAAAACCAACTCCCTCAGGGCAGTGACCTTGAAACAGTCAATTGTTGGTTGCTGAGCAGGTATTCCAGGGCTCTTGTTCAGGAATCTTTGGGTTCTCATAGAACCAAGAGCAGGATGAATGTGACTCCCTTCACCAGGACTCTGGGCCCCAGCTCTTTTTCTGTGTGTGTATGAAGGTAAGCTTTCTATTTTTCTTTAAAAAAATTTTTTTTATTGGAGTGTCATTGATTTACAATGTTGTGTTAGTTTCAGGTGTACAGCAAAGTGAATCAGTTGTATATATACATATATCCACTCTTTTAAAGATTCTTTGCCCGTATAGTGGGCCCCAGCTCTTGCTTCTTCAATTTAATTTAATTTTTAAAAATTGCGGTAAAATATATAAAACATAACATTTGCCATTTTAACCACTTTAAGGTGGCATTAAGTACATTCACCAAGTTGTGCAACCATAACTGCTATCTGGTTCCAAAACTTTTTCATCACCCCACACAGAAACTTTGTACCCATTTGTTGGAGGAGGTCATTGAGAGCATGTGACCATCATTTGAACCATGAGCTAGACCTGGGCAATCAGAGGCACCTCACCTCCTCCCCTGTCCTTGGAAGGTACGTTCTGCCCACTGTTCTCAACATGGGAACTACTTTGAAGGACGCAGCCTTGAAAGAGCAATGTGTTGTTGAGACCATCTGGACAGTTTATATGTGACTGAACCCTGTTAAGTCTCTCTATAAACTTTTAAGATTCTGGCAGATGGGTGCAGAGATCTACTCGTCTTGTAGTGGCCCAAGAAAAACCTCTTGCTTATTAAAACCGCCACCTACTGATCTGGAATGATCTGCCTCTTCCTTGGTTTCTCCCTGCCCTCTGTGTACAGGGGCCAGTTTTACCTGGGAAGCTCATGAGATTTTGAACCAGTACCATTAAGCAATAACTTTCCATTCTGTCCTCCCAACGGCCCTCATTCACCTCTAAGAGTGGAATTGCTGGGTTATATGGTAATTTTATGCTTAGATTTTGGAGGAACTACTAAACTGTTTTCCACGGTGACCACACCAGTTTACATTTTCAACATCGATGTGTGGAGCTTCCAATTTCTCCACGTTCTTACCAACACTTGTTAATTTCTGTTTTTGTTTTTGTTTTTATAGTCATCCTATTAAGTGTGAAGTGGTATCTCATTGTGGTTTTCATTTGCATTTCCCTTGTGACTAATGATGTTGAGCATCTTTTTCTGTGCTTATTGGCCATTTGTGTATCTTCTTTGGAGAAATGTCTATTCAAATCTTTTGTTCATTGTAAAATTGGGCTGTTTGTTTTGTTGTTGAGTTGTAGGAGCTCTTTATATATTCTGGATATAAAATCCTTATCAGATATAGGATTGACAATTATTTTCTCTCATTCTGTAGGTCGTCTTTTTGTCTTTTTATGGAAAAAATGTTTTCATTTTAATCAAGTCCAGTTTATCTATGTTTTCTTTTGTGGGTTGTGCTTTCGTGTTATATCTAAGAATCTGAGAATTGCCAAATCGAAGGTTATGAAGAGTTACCTCTATGTTTTCTTTTAAGACTGCTACGGTTTTAATTATTATATTTAGGTCATTGATTCCTGTTGAGTTAATTTTTGTATATAGTATAAAGTACGTGTCCAACTTTATTCTTTTGCATATGAAAATCCAGTTGTCTCAGCACCATTGGTTGAAGAGACTGTTCTTTTCCCACTGAATGGTCTTGAACCCTGGTCAAGAGTCAGTTGATCCATGTATGTATGGGTTTATTTCTGGACTCTCAATTCTATTCTGTCTATCCTTATGCCAATACTACACTTTGGAGATTACTTTCTCTTTGTAGTAAGTTTTGAAATTGAGAAGTGTTGAGTTCTCTGACTTTGTTCTTTTTCAAGATTGCTTTGGCTATTCAGAGCTCCCCCCAACCCTCACCAATTCCATAGGAATTTGAGAATTGCCTTTCTCATTTTTAGAAAGAAAAAGTTGTTGGAATTTTGATAGGGATTGTGTTGAATTTGTAGATCACTTTGGGTCCAGCTTTGGCTTTTTTTCTGGAATTATGAGGACTATTGAGAAGCTTCTCACCTGATTCCAGAGGGTTTAACCTTGGAACTTCTTAGCCAGGAGGCTCAGCAACTTCCCAGCACTCTGTCCATGGTGAGTTGGTGAGTTTGGAACAGTGAAGCCAGTCAGAACATTCAGTGCCTGTCTTTCCTCCCAGTACTTGCAAAGTACATCACTCAAAACACCAACACATCTCTCTCTTGCATTTGTTCCAGCCTGGAGACCACACTTTAGAACCCACTGTCTTAGTGGGTTGATGAATCAGCACCCAACTGAGGAACTGAAATTGGACCAGCTGGGTGTTCTGAGGCTAACTGAGAAGCAGACATTGAACTAACTCTTAGCTTTCCAGTAACTCTTCCCCTTTTATGAATGTATTTTAGTATTTTTGTACTTAAATATATTTTGCAACCTATATACATATTGGTTAGGAATGCATTCAGTTGCATGTAACAAAAGATTTACTTTTCTCATACAATAAGAAGTCCTAACGTAGGTGGTTCCTGGCATTAGTTCAGGCATTCAAAGATTGCAGGGCTGGCATCTTGGCAGTTCTTTTTGCCTTTCACTCACAATCTCAAGATGGCTTCACCACTCCAAATATCACATTTACATTCATAACAGGAAAGGGTGGGAGGGGCACCTCAGAGCTTATATCAAGGAGACAGAAGCTTTTCTAGAAGCCCACAGAAGTCTTCCTATTATATTTTGTTAGCTAGAATTGTGTCCCATGGCTCTCTGTAGTTGCAAGAGATCTGGGAATTTAGGGAGCAGGATTGCCATGAATGGCTTCAATCTTGATCCATTGCTCAGAACTGGGTACATTACCTTCCTAAGCAAAACTGGGATTCTGTGGGCAAGGAATAAGAAGGAGTAGGGGGGCTTCCCTGGTGGTGCAGTGGTTGAGAATCTGCCTGCTAATGCAGGGGACACGGGTTCGAGCCCTGGTCTGGGAAGATCCCACATGCCACAGAGCAGCTGGGCCCGTCAGCCATAATTACTGAGCCTGCGCGTCTGGAGCCTGTGCTCCGCAACAAGAGAGGCCGCGATAGTGAGAGGCCCGCGCACCGCGATGAAGAGTGGCCCCCGCTTGCCACAACTAGAGAAAGCCCTCGCACAGAAACGAAGACCCAACACAGCCATAAATAAATAAATAAAATTAATTAATTAAAAAAAAAAAATCTTACGAAGCTACATGAATGACACAAAGGACTTTTCCCAGCTCTAAGATTCTGTGTGTAAAACCTGTTAGTCTAATTTAAAAAAAAAAAAAAAAAAGGAGTAGGATATCAGTACAGTGTATACTAGTACATGCAAATACATATTTGTAGTTATTTTATTATGTTTCCTTAATATTTTCTTCCTCGTGTGAGCTTGTTCTCATCCCTGATATTCTAATACCAGAAGTCATCTCATCCTCTTTATTTCTCTGTTGGGCCTACACAGTGGTTTGATACATTGTGATTACACAGTAAATAAGGGGTGATCTCACCAACAGACAAGCTGGAAAGTTGCCCTCTTTAAGAGAATATGCACAAGAGAGGGCTGGAAGGTGCTGTTCCTTTTCTGTTGATGAAAGTCTGATAAGGTGAGTGTAGGGAAGGCAGGATGTGCTCATCTTGTCAGACTGTAAGCAAATTCAAGCAGAGTTACAGGCTCTGTGTCTTTAAGGCCCTGAGTTCACACTATCCATGGTAGGCTTCCTAATTATATGTTAAAAACACTTTCTTTTCTTGCCCTTTAGGGGAAAAAAGCAATGTTTCAAAAAAAGCATCTCATCAATGATTCAATCAAAGAAATATCGTAATGAGAAGACAAATAGGAAAAAATTCCCAACATTGTATTTGGGTAGATTTTGATAGTTAATTTAGATTTCCAAATGTGAATGTAAATTAAGAGGCTAAATACTTGAAAGTCAAAAATTTCCCATATTTGAAGTTAAAGTCAATGAATTGATCACATTCGCTGAATGTAGCTAGTAAAAAGTGTTAATTTATGGCTAAGTAATTAAACAGGGAGACAGATGGAGAATCAAATGAGTTTTCCTCACATCCAAATTTGCATACTGTTTCTGACGGTGCACACTCTCACTGCTCTATATGGTGCCCTCCAGTATTGGAAGCATGTGGAGAGCTATTCATGTCAGTTTTGCTCATGCATCCCCAAAGAAAGAAAAGGGACTTAGATAAAA
This sequence comes from Eubalaena glacialis, assembly GCF_028564815.1. NCBI lineage: Eukaryota > Metazoa > Chordata > Mammalia > Artiodactyla > Balaenidae > Eubalaena > Eubalaena glacialis. Next base: position 13,112,946 of record NC_083721.1, on the reverse strand, counting down.
TACAGAGCTCAGTTATGTTCTCTCCTGTTTCTCACTCATTCATCCCTTTTGCTTCCATTTCTTGATGGGGAGAACAAGCAACTGCGAAATAATGAAATTCTCTCTATTCTCCATTGTGTAATGGAAAATGCACTGGTTTAGAAATCAGAAGACTAGCTTATTCTAGCTTTTTCAGTAACTAGCTGTGTGACATTGGGCAACTCTCTTCTCTCTAGTCCCCAGTTGCCTCATTAGCGATTAGAGCTTGCTGTTGACTAGAATATCTCTAGACAGTAGGGCATCGTGGAGAAAGCAAGGGTTCTTCTTTTGTTCTTGGATCAACCACATACCAGCTGAGCCATCTTGGACAAGTTACCTTGACCACCGTGTGCTACATCCAATGCTTGGTAGAGAGGACCTAGGCGTCTATGTCCCTGGGATGGCATGAAGAAATACAACTCTGTGACCTAGACTTGAGCTGTCAGACACCGCTCCTCTCCCACAGACACTAACGCAGAGCTGTGCAAAGGAGGGAAGCAATTCCTTTATCATTGTTTGCAGAGATTCACTTTTAACCTTTCACTGGATTTTTAACCTCTCACGGATAGCGAAGACCCAATGACCAGGTGTCAGTTAGTTTTACAGTCCATTTCATTTTCATTTTTGTGTTGTAGCCAGTTGTTTGGGATTACAAAAGTACTGAAGTCTTTTTTTTTTTAAGTTCTAAAAGATGTCCATGGTGGGTATCACTCTCTGGAAACCAGGTTGCCTTATTTTCCTCAAAGTACCTTGATTTACTTCTTAATGTCTTAATGTGATAGGAAATCAATATGCTCTGCCCTTCCCTACCCAAGAGGTAAGAACCGGGTCCAAACTGGGTAACTTGGATTCTCCTCTAACTTAAATCTTATGCAAAATGAATTAAGAATGGGTACTGTGCATTCTTCCTTTGTCTCTCCGATTCTGCTCCCCAGCCACCTACGCGGCTCAGTATCTTGGAAAGTTGATCCTTACAGAGTCCATCAGTGGACTTCCTTGACCTCTGGATTCCATTTGTGTTTGGCCATTGGAAGGCAGTGGCGGGAGGCCAGAAGGTAGAAGAAGGGTGAACCTGGGGGCTTTTTTCATCTTCTTCCCTACCTGCCAGGCACTGTGGGCTGGCTCTTTCCCTTTACTCTTGCCTCAGCTTCATGTATCCGCCCGAGAAATTAATAATTTTTTTCCAGTTTAGTATCACCGCAAGTGGCAGTCCTGATCATTACTCTTTAAAAACTAGTATCAGTGTGAATTGAGAACTGGAAGCTCTGCAGTTGTGTGTGTGTGTATTTTTAAACATCAGAATTAATTTATAACCTCTTTCTTTTCTTGGCAAACATTTTTCAGTCAAAGCATTATTGTATTTAAGGTTGTCTATTTCCTCATTCATAGTTTTTAATCATTAAAAAAATTAGATACAATTAACATATCATAAAATTCACCCTTTTAAAGTGTACAATTCAGTGGCTTTAGGTTTATTTACAAAATTGTGCAATCATCTCCACTATCTAATTTCAGAACATTTTTATCATTCCAACAAGAAATCCCATACCCATTAAGCACTCATTCCCCATTCCTCACTGACAACCACTGATTTACTTTCTGTCTCTATGTATTTGCCTATTTTGGATATTTCATATAAATAGAATTATGGATTATGTGGTCTTTTGTGACTGGCTTCTTTCACATAGCATAATACTTTCAACATTCATCCAGGTTGTAGCATGTTTTAGTATTCCTTTTTATGGCCAAAAAAATATTCCATTGTATGAATATACTACATTTTCTTTATCCATTCATCAGTTGATGGACATTTTGGTTATTTCTCCTTTTTAGTTATTATGAATAATAGTGCTATGAGTATTCATGCACACGTTTTTATTCAAATGTCTGTTTTCAGTTCTTTTGGGTGGATACCAAGAAGAGGAATTACTAGATCATATGGTAATTCTGTGCTTGTTTTTGAGGAATTATCAAACTGTTTTCCAAAGTGGCACTACCATTTTACAATCCCATCAGCTATGTATGAGGATTCCAATTTCTCCACATCCTCACCAACACTTGTTATTGTCTGTCTTTTTGATTGTAGTCATCCTGGTGGGTGTATCTCATTGTGGTTTTGATTTGCATTTCTCTAATGACTAATACTGTTGAACATCTTTTTATGTAGTTATTCTCCATTTTAATGTTTTCTTTGGAGAAATATCTACTCAGATCATTTGCTCACTTTTTAATTGGGTTGTCTTTTTATTGTTGAGTTGTAACTTTTTTACATTGTAGGTGCAAGCCACTTATCAGATATATGAATTACAAATATTTTCTCCCATTCTGTGGATTGTCTTTTCACATTCTTGATGGTGTTCTTTGAGGCATAAAAGTTTTTAATTTTGATGAAGTCCAATTTATCTATCTTTTCTTGAGTTGCTTGTGCTTTTAGTGTCATATTTAAGACACCAAGATCCTAGGAAATATTTTATATTGCAATATTTCCTCTCTCCCATGAAATTCTGAGGAACTATATTAGATATTCTAACTTTATCCTACAAGTCTCTTTTTAAAAAATATTTATTTAATTATTTATTTATTTATTTTGACTGCACCAGGTCTCAGTTGAGGCAAGCGGGATCTTCACTGCAGCATGTGGGATCTTTCTTTCTTTCTTTCTTTTTTTAAAAAAATTATTTATTTATTTATTTTTATTATTTTTTTGGCTGTGTTGGGTCTTCGTTTCTGTGCGAGGGCTTTCTCTAGTTGTGGCAAGCGGGGGCCACTCTTCATCGCGATGCGCGGGCCTCTCACTATCGCGGCCTCTCTTGTTGCAGAGCACAGGCTCCAGACGCGCAGGCTCAGTAGTTGTGGCGCACGGGCTTAGTTGCTCCACGGCATGTGGGATCTTCCCAGACCAGGGCTCGAACCCATGTCCCCTGCATTGGTAGGCAGATTCTCCACCACTGCGCCACCAGGGAAGCCCGGGATCTTTCTTAGTTGTGGCATGTCAACTTCTTAGTTGTGGCATGCAGACTTCTTAGTTGCGGCGTACATGCGGGATCTAGTTCCCCAGCCAGGAATCAAACCTGGGCCCCCTGCATTGGGAACGTGGAGTCTTATCCCCTGGACCACCAGGGAAGTCCCCATCCTACAAGTCTCTTAACCACTCTTCCATCTGTTTTTCTTTCTTTCTTTCATTTCTTTTTCCAGTTTTACTGAGACATAATTGACATACATCACTGTGTAAGTTTAAGGCATACAGCATGATGGGTTACATGATTTACATATATTGTGTAAATATTTACATATATCGATATTTAAATATTTACAAATATTTATATATATTGATTTACATATTTTGTGAAATGATTACCACAATATATTTAACTAACATCTATCTTCTCATATGGATACAATAAAAAGAAAAAAAAATGAAGAAAAAAGGACAAAAAATTCTCTTTGTGATGAGAACCCTTAGGATTTACTCTCTTAACGTCTTTCCTATGTATCATACAGCAGTGTTAGCTATAGTCTTCATGTTGTATGTTACATCCCTAGTATTTCCTTATGTTATAACTGAAGTTTGTACCTTTTGACCACCTTCCTCTAATTCCCCCTTCCCCCACCCTCTGCCTCTGGTAACAACAAGTCTGATCCCTTTTTCTATGTGTTTGATTTTTTAATTTTAGATTTCATGTATAAGTGAGATCATACAGTATTTGTCTTTCTCTGTCTGACTTATTTCACTCAGCATAATGCCTTCATTGCTCATCCATGTTATCTCAAATGATAGGATTTCCTCATTTTCATGGCCAAATAATATTCTGTTATACATGTATATGTATAATTTCTTTACCCAATTTCTTTATCCATTCATCCATTGATGGACACTTAGGTTATTTCCATGTCTTGGCTACTGTAAATAATGCTGTGAACATGGGGGTGCAGACATCTTTTGGAGTTAGTGTTTTCATTTCCTTTGGATATATTCCCAGAAGTGGAGTTGCTGGATCATGTGGTAGTTCTATCATCTTTAATTTTTTGAGAATCCTCCATACTGTGCCCCATAGTGGTTGTACTACCTTTTTTGTTTGTTTGTTTGTTTTCTTGTATTTCATTCTGAGTAATTTCACCATATCTATCTTCCATTGCATCAATTCTCTTTTTAGCTCTGTCTAATCTGCTGCTTTTCTGTTTATTGACATTTAATGTCATTTAATATATTTTGCATTTCTGGAATTTCTATTTGCTTTTTGTTTTTTTTTCAAATCTCCTTGTTCTCGTTTATAGTTATCTGTTCACTTTTTAGGGTTTCATATCCCCTATTTAAGTCTTTACTTATTTTAGGCATATTTAATTTGTATTATTTTCCAGATTCTTGATTTTTAAAATCTTAAAGTTTTAGGGTCTCTAATCCTCTTATAAATCCTCTCTAATCCTCCGCAGCCATAAATAAATAAATAAATAAATAAACAAAACAAAAAACCCATAAAACCCCCTATATTTTAGGCAGCATATCTAGGAGTTTTTTGAGGGGGGGTTTATTTTATCTTAGCCTGTCATATTGCCAGCACAGCTTGCCCTCTCCCATTATTTTGCAATATTTGTCTTATGGTCCCTGTGGATTGTGTGTGTGTGTTTACATACATACATATATATGAATATATGTATATATAATATATAATGTAATATATTTGTAAGTTCATCTTTAACAAGACTTCTATATTGTGGCAGTCTAGTATGGCTTTCTTTTTTTTTAAATTATATATTTATTTATTTATGGCTGCATTGGGTCTTCGTTGCTGCACGTGGGCTTTCTCTAGTTGCGGCGAGCGGGGGCTACTCTTCGTTGTGGTGTGCGGGATTCTCATTGCAGTGGCTTCTTTTGTTGTGGAGCACGGTCTCTAGGTGCGTGGGCTTCAGTAGTTGTGGCATGTGGGCTTCAGTAGTTGTGGCTCGTGGGCTCTAGAGCGCAGGCTCAGTAGTTGTGGCACACGGGCTTAGTTGCTCAGCGGCATGTGGGATCTTCCCAGACCAGGGCTCGAACCCCTGTCCCCTGCATTGGCAGGCGGATTCTTAACCGCTGCGTAGTGTGGCTTTCTTTGCAGAGAATCTGAGAGATCATCTTGTATTTTCTTCTCCCCTGTTTTTTTTCCCCTGGTCCAGGACCAATTTTTATATTAATTTCCAATTTGATGCTTCCTAGACTCTACAATTAGTAAAATTATAATCTCAGATACGTGAAGCAATGGCTTAAAGTTTTAATTTTCTTTTATTTTTTATGCAGAGCCCAAGCAGAAAACAGACAAGCTTTCTTCCCTAACTACTGGCTGTGCTGATGGATGAATTTTTCTGGTCCACTCTTTTGCTGAGGTTGCAGCTATTTGACAAGTAAACTCCATGTGGGGTTTTTCACTCTTCCTTCTTCATCTCACCCTGGGCCTCAGCTCCTTTCCCCACATGAACATTGAAACTCACGTCCTTTGGTCATTTGGGCCATACTCCACCCTCCTGCCCTTGTATCTGCAGTGTCAGCTCACACAGCAGTTTTCCGTTCTCTCTTCTACATGGCCCTGGGATTTCTTCTTTCTTTCTTGTGAGCTCAACTATAACATTTAAAAAGGTTTTTAAAAACTATATTTTAGGGACTTCCCTGGTGGCACAGTGGTTAAGAATCTGCCTGCCAATGCAGGGGACACGGGTTTGATCCCTGGTCTGGGAAGATCCCACATGCCATGGAGCAACTAAGCCCGTGCGCCACAACTACTGAGCCTGCGCTCTAGAGCCTGCGAGCCACAACTACTGAGCCTGCGTGCCACAACTACTGAAGCCCACGCGCCTAGAGCCCACACTCCACAGCAAGAGAAGCCACCCAATGAGAAGCCCGTGCACCGCAAGTAAGAGTAGCCTCCGCTCGCTGCAACTAGAAAAAGCCCACACGCAGCAACAAAGACCCAACGCAGCCATAAATAAATAAATAAATAAATAAATAAATAAATAAACAAAACAAAAAACCCATAAAAACCCCTATATTTTAGGCAGCATATCTAGGAGTTTTTTGAGGGGGGTTTATTTTATCTTAGCCTGTCATATTGCCAGCACAGCTTGCCCCCTCACATTATTGTTTTTAAAAAGTCTTTTGCTGAGAGAGCACTGTTACTGGAATAATATGAGCATTAGGCTCCTATGTCTAGCAGGCTACCCTTATGGGAAGAGAGAGATTTAGTAAGGAAAGGAATTCTTGTTACATTGAAAGTATCATTTTGAGCCAGTTCTCTAAACTTATCAGTTTTTTAGAGACTTCCCTAACATGCAGTCTGAACACAGGGGGTTGAATTATTGTTTTAGGACTAATTACCCAATGTGTGAATTATTAGATCTTTTTTATTTGTTTTTTTCCCTTCTATTTATTAGCATCTCTTCTGTTGGCTGGATCATGGAAAAGATGTCATAGAAAACCCTTAACAAAACTATTTAATAACAATCATTAGCATCTCTGATAGAACTGTCATTGGAAAGACGTAGAAACAATTGGCTGATATAAAATCAGAATTTTTACCATCTCTGCTCCTGTCCTCTTAGTCTGTATATAGGAATCTGACAACTAATTCTGAAACTTCCTATAAGACCATACTGTTACTATGGAAATTTTAAACTCTACTCTATGGACCTATATAGAGTTCCCCAGAGAGTCTTCAAAGAATTCTGCAGGAAATAATCTATCTGTTTATTCAACAAATACCCACTGAGTGCTGGTCAGATGTCTGGCACTGGCTTGAGTATGGTCTTTGGGGAGATAGAACTGCCAAGTTCCTGGCCCCCACTCTTTCAACCAGAGCAATTCTGCTGGTATCAGTTTAATAGTTGGTGTTCTGCATAAGGGGGGTCCTGCTGCTTAAAGAAAGTTTGAAATCGTCTCTGATATAGTACCCTTGTTTAAAAGAAGTTTCTATTAAGCAAAGCTATTTGGGGGCCATAGCCTTATAGTTGTATGTGTAAATAAATTATTCATCCAGCACAGTGATAAGCACATAGTGGGCACTGTGTGTTATTCAGGGTAGGTTATATGAAGCTGCTATAACAAATGACCCCCAAATCTCAGTGGCTTACAACACAAAAGATTTACTTCTTGCTTATATATATATTCAATTAAATTTTTATTGGAGTATAGTTGATTTACAATCTTGTGTTAGTTTCAGGTGTACAGCAAAGCAAATCATTTATACATATACATATATCCACTCTTTTTTTAGATTCTTTTCCCATATAGGCCATTACAGAGTATTGAGTAGAGTTCTCTGTGTTATATAGTAGGCTCTTATTAGTTATCTATTTTATATATAGTGGTGTGTATATGTCAATCCCTCAGTTTATCCCTCCTCCCTTTCACCCTTGGTAACCATAAGTTTGTTTTCTACATTTGTGACTCTATTTCTGTTTTGTAAATAAGTTCATTTGTACCATTTTTTTAGATTCCACATATGCACAATATCATATGATATTTGTCTTTGTCTGTCTGACTTACCTCCCTCAGTATGACAATTGCTAGGTCCATTATTTCTTGCTTATATTGTATGTCCATTGCACATCTTTTGTGGCTCTGTTTACATATCCTCCTACTTTGGGACTCAAGCTGACAGAGCAGCCTCAAGCTAAAACATTGCCGGCCTATGGCAGGGGTACAAACAGAACATGGCAAAACTTATATTGCTTCTTGCAGCTTCTGCTTGGAAATGACACGTCACTGCTACAGACTTTTCACTGGCTAAAACAAGTTATATGGCTTCATCTGATGTCACTGGCACAGGGAAATATAATCTTTCCATAGGGAGGGGCAGCAAATATTTGAGAACGATCATGCAAAGTGCTATAGTATTCAGTAAATATTTGTCAATTAAACAACTCCATACAATAAATAATCACGTACCAATGCATTCTCAAATCCCAACCCTATAAGCCATTCTCTCTGAGTAGAAGTCCACGATTGTGTGCTTTTTTGAATTATGAGAAAAGCTGAAATGAGGTTAAAATAATCTTGAGATTTTTATTACTACAGCTAAGTAAGAACTTCCCTCCATCATTGGGTAAAGAAACCACAATATCCATTCCCTCAACCCCACATCTATTGTGTCTTTTCAAAATATATTCTATAATATTAGAAGGAAAAACGTCTGGAACTTCTAAAGATTTAGAAGAAATTCACATCAGCAGAAAGCCGGGCTGTAAATCCCAGGGAACTGAGGAGCTTAGTTCCAGAGCTAGATTGTATAAGACAGGGCTTAAAAAGTAATCTGGAGCTATCTTATGTAAAACTAATTGTCTGCCGAGAGGAAGCCTCAAAGGGGGTTGCAGAGAATGAAGTAATGAAATGGATTCCAGACTACCATGAGGATTTTCTTGATTCAAACAAGACCAACTTACCGAATCATGCTCTGTGTGAATCTATGATTTCCCTCTTTCTGCAAAAAAAAATGAAGGAAAGCATAAGATATTCTTGCTGGAGCTGGAATACATAGAGAAAAGATGCTTATCTGTGCAAAAAGATACATAAAGGGAAGCTATGACTGGACTCTACAGTGCAAATGGCAGAAATTAGATTCAAACTACTTTTAGAGAAAGGGAATAATACTGGTTCTCAAAGCTGAAAAGCCCAGAGATGGATTTGGCTTCAGGTATGGCTGAATCCAGAGTCTCATGTCATATTGTGTCATCTCTGTCTCTTGTCTCTCCTTGTTTCTGTTTGGCTTTACTCTACAGGCTGGGTTACCCCCATCCAGGTTGTCCTCACTAGGGCTTTGACCTGTGCATCCCACACCTGCCTTGGCTGAGCATTCAAACATCTCTGGAGCTACCTGCAGCCGAATCAGGTCTTTAGCCTGCTTTTCGCCTGTGTCTATCCTTCCTTTGCAGCTGATCTGGGCCTCTTTGTGAACATCCACTGAGGTGCTCTAGCTCTCACGCTCTGCCATTTGCTGCTGGTTTCCAGCCATCTGTCTCTTCTCCTTCTGCAGGGCCTCAGCATGACTTAGCATAACTCAGCCGATGCTGCTGTCTCTGTAGGCTTTCCCCCCAGGTTCTTCATATGCCTGCGTCGTTGCACCTGCCACAGTACGCCCTACCACCAGGAGACTTTCCCAGGCCACCACCAGTGAAATCTTTGGCAATTGAACTGCTGCTTTGTGACGTACCAACCCAGACAGCATCCTCTTTGCCCACCACGTGGTGGATGAGGTAGTCACAAATCCCCATCTTTCTGCCTGTGTTGTCTGACCTCCCTTGGCATCACTTAAGCTTCCTCCCAGAAGCAGACATTGAAATGGGCCTAAGCAGGCAAGGTTTTTATTAGGGGAGATGCCTGTGAGAAAATGGGGAAGGCGGCCAGGAAAATTCAGGAGAGCCAGCAGACCTCAAGAGAAGAAGGGAGGGAGGGTTGGGTGGAAAGGTCCCAGACCGACAAGCAGTTTAAGGAAGATTCTGCAAGGATGTCAAGTAGTTCTTGAGCCCACCTGGGGGTTGCCCATCTCCCAGGGGCAGGACCAGCTACATCATATGTAGGGCCCAGTGTGAAATGAACATGCAGGACCTCTTGTTAACAAATTTTTAACAGCAGAGCGTTCAACCAAGTATGGGGCCCTTATGAGTGGAAAGTTCTGTGTGACTGCGTGGGTCTTGTGCCGGTGAAGCCAGCCCTGATCCCAGGCTGCCTTAGTATCCCCACTGTGCTCAATCACTGCCTGGGAGTAGCTCATGGGAAAATGGGTGGCCTCAGTGCCACACAGCGATAGATTTCAGAGCCCAGGGGGTGGGGCCCTTTTTGTGTGTGTGTGGTTTTTTTATTTTTGTCTCTTAAGAAGGTTGAGGATGAACGTCTTATCCTCTATTTCCAGCTAATACTTTAAAATGGAACTTTAATCCTGATGCAATTTATTTGTATGAATGGTGTGAAGTGGGGATTTAAGTTTTGCCCTTAGTTGATAACCATGTGTCCCATCATTATTTATTGAATGGCTGGTCTTTTCTGATTTAAATGCCCATTGTGTCAAATATTAAATTCGCATCTATACGTGGGTGACAGGAAGTGATAATGGAGTTGTTTTCGTCTTACTTTAGCTGGGTTCTCAAGAGATGCCGTGTCCCACTTTCCAAGTGGGAGGACCAGGAAGGGTTGGCAGAAGGGTTTTAAGACTCTTAGTTTCTCAAAAATACAGGGTGCACAAAAGAACTAAGAGGGAAGCTAGAGGAGGATTTTCCTTAGAGAGGGTGGTTGACGAATTTGGGGTCTCTTCACCCCAAAAGAGAGGTAGGGGTGCTTGCCCTTCTTCCTAAGTCTAGGGAAAGGGGATCCCGTGGGACCACCCAGAGAGCTTGCTGTGCGTGTCCTGCAGCTGGGGTGGCGCGTAGGCTGGTGTTTGACTCATTCCAGAAAAACCTTAAGGTCAAGGATCTGCAGCTGCTCTGTGTGGCAAGGGCAGGTGGCCACCCTGCCCCGTTCCCCCTCCTTCCCCTCCCAGGGCTGCCCTCAGCATCTCCACCCTCCTGGGCATCACAGAAGCCAACTTCCCAAACGGCAGCAACTTGGCTCCTTGCCCTCTGGATTCCCGCTGGGTCTGGGCATTGGGAGGCCCCAGCAGAGGGGAGAGTGGACGGGGGACACAGATGGGAGCATGTACCCCCAGCCGCCTCCCCGCTGGGCACGGTTTGTGGAAGGGCTGCCGTTCACAGCTCCACACCCCTGCTGCCTCTCGCTCCTCCAGGCCCAGGGGTGAGAGGTGCTCCTGCTTCCCCGAGCTCAGAAGGCTTCCCTTCTCTGCTGGCTTCCCTCAACGCTGCCCGCACTTTTATGGCTCGTCCTCCCTTCATTGAATCAGCTTGCATTTCCCTTCCGAGTGGGCCATCTGTTTCCCATGGGGAGGAACCTCGATACAATGGCTTTTTATCTTTTGGAAGAAGATCTTTATTCATTTCTTTTTCCTAATTCAAACTTTTTTATGCTTAGTGCAGAAAACTTGGAAATTAGAAATGCATTGGAGAAAAGTTGGAGGGCTTAGCCTGACTGTTCTGTTTTCTCTGTTCTACCCCAATTCCTGGGTGATCTCATCCAGGCCCAGAGCTTCAATTCATCTATATGCTATGGATTCCCAAATTTGTATCCTCACCCATTCTTCTCCTCTGAGTTCCAGGTTTGTGTGTCCAAAAACCTATTTACTATGTCCACCTGGTGTCTGCCAGAGCTCCTGATCTCCCCCGGCACCCAGCCCCCTACACGACCCTCCACCTGACACTCACTCCTCATGAGGCTGGGCTTTAGCCATGGCCTGCACCCACCCAGCTGCCTGAGCCCCATATTTGGAGCCACTGAGGACTGTTTTCTCATTACTGCCCTCTCCTCCTTTCCTTCACCCCCTACATTGAATCCATCATCAAGTCCTGCTGTCCAACTTCCAAAATAGACGTCAAATCTGTGCCCCTCTCTCCACATTGTGGCCATGCCACTTGCCCAAGACAGCTTTGTCACTTGTCTGCACAGTAGCTTTTATAGGGTCTTCTTGCTTCCGTCTTCTTCCAAAAAGAGTTGTGTTACTAAAGTGCAAATCAACAGTCGTCACCCTCATGCGTCCCAGGATGAAGTCCAAACTCCTTACAGCGGAGCCACTGGATACAGTGGGGCAGTTTGTGTCCTGCTCTGAGCTCCTGGCCACCATGTTCAAGGGCTGATATATGGCCTGAGCCTGGGTCTGTGTCCTGCCGCAGGGAGAACCTCTGCTCCAAGGAGAGGCTGCTTTTCTCCAATCTGTGCAAAGCTTCCCTGACTGCTGGGCTCTAATGGCCTGGCTTCTGCTCACCGTCAGCATCACCTCTCAGTGCTCTGCCCCTTGTTTCCAGGGCTGCAGCCACAGCGAATTCCCTCCCTCTGTGAACATGCGCGTCCCCAGACCTGTGCAGTAGCAGTTGTGGGTCTCTGCTTCTTGACTTTCCTTCATTCTCAGTCTTTGGGTCTCTGTCCAAATATTGCTTCTTCAGAGAGGTCTCCCCTGACCACTGGAGGAAAGTGACTGCCCCAGTCAATTCACACACTTACCTAGTGATTCCGTAAGTATTTAACGAGTGCCTGCTAAGTGCCAGGCATTGTTCCATGTGTTGGAACAGTGACTCAGATGAGAATTCCTGCCCACATGGAGGTTATGTTCCAGTGGTGAGAATCAAAGATCAGATGAAATGGTACATTTGTTGTGTTAACTTGGCTAGGTCATGGTACCCAGTGTTTGGTCAAACACCAGTCTGGATGTTGCTGTGAAGGTATTTTTTTGATGTAATTAACATTTCAGTTAGTAGACTCTGAATAAAGAGGATTGTCCTCTGCTGTGTCAGTGGGCCTTGATCAGTCCAGTTGACAGCCTTAAGAGACAAGACTGAGAGGTCTCCCGAGGAAGAAGGAATTCTGCTTCCTGCCTGACTTAGACTAGAGACTCCAACTTCTCCTCTTTCATGGGTCTCCAGCCTGCTGGCCTGCCTTGCAGATATAAGACTTGCCAAGCTCCCAATCATGTGAGCTAATTCCTTAAAATCACTCTCTCTCTCTTTCTGTGTATATCTCTTACTGGTTCTGTTTCTCTGGAGAACACTGATTAATATGATAGACAAGATAAAGAAGTAAAATAGATTACATATACAGCAGATAGTAATAAAAAACAATAAAAAAAAATGGAGAAAAACCCATAATCTTATTTATTATTCTTCACTGTCTCATGGTGTTCTGGTTATCTTTGCTGTGTAACAAAGCACCCCAAACTTAGTGGCATTAAACAGCAATTACTTTATTGTGCTAACACATTCTGAGGGTGAGGAATTTGGAAAGGGCACCATGGGGATGAATATTCTCTACTCCATGATGTCCTGGTCTCAGCTGGCAAGACTCGAGGTGGAAACAGCAGAGGCTGCAGGAACCATATCTTGGGTGGCTCCTTCACTGACCTGCCTGGGGCCTAGGCTGGGCTGGCTGAGGGACGGGCTCCGCTGAGACTGTTGACTCCAGTACCTCCACATGCCTTGCCTGTGAGTTGGGTGTCTCACAGCACAGTGACTGGGTTCAGGGTGGGAGCATCCAAGGAGAGTGTTTGGGCAATGAGCATTCTGAGAACTCCAGGTGGAAGAGGCTTGGCTAACTGGGTGTTTAGTGGGGTGGGGTAAGGAAACGTGTGAAGGTGGTCAAAGGCTACAATCTTCCAGTTATAAGATGAATGAGTTCAGAGCCCCTAATGTACAGCATGGTGACTATAGTTAACAATACTGTATTGCATACTTGAAAGTTGCTAAGAGGGTACACCTTAAATGTTCTCACCACAGACACACACACACACACACACACAGAGCACACAAAAGGTAACTATGTGAGAGAATAGATGTGCTAACTAACCTTATTGTGGAAATCATTTCACCATATATGCATATATGAAATCATCACGTTGTACACCTTAAATTTATACAATGTTATATGTCAAATATATCTCAATAAAACTGAAGAAAAAATTAAGGCGATGTTTTCAAACCATCTCACACATTCAGCACCTAACACAGTTCCTAGCACACAGAAGATAATCAACAAGCATTTATTGATTGCATAAACAGAAAAGCCCAAGCCAAACAAAAGAAATATCACACTTATTCTACTACCTAGAGATAATCACTATTAAAATAATGCTTCTGCTAATTTTTTTCAATGCAGGGACTGTATACACATATGTCCTTTTTACTCAACCATCATTTCTATAAGTACCCTTAACATTATAATATTTTCCACTTAATACTAAAACTTTCCCATGTCCATAAATATTCTTCTGCACCACAATATGGCTGTGTAGTTGCACATTTTCAGAGGTACTGGACTTTACGTATTTGATCTTGTAGTATTAGGCAATTGGATGTTTCCCAGTATTTTGTTGGAAGTAAATACTGCAATAAACATATTTGTGTGTATGTCTTTACACATTTTTGTTAATAATTCTTTTAAGGATAAATTCCTAGAAGTAAAATTGTGGGTCAAAAGGTATATACACTTTCAAGATCTTTCACATATATTCATTCATTATGATTTTCTCATTTCTGAGAAACTGAAACTGAACAGTCAACAAAATCTTTCTTGCATGTTTTAAATTACATTTATTTTCTTTAGAACAATAAAGCATACTTTTTTTTGGGTCTATTCTAAATGTTGATCTTTATGGCTTTTGCTTTTTTGATTTCAATAAAATCAGTAGTGCTTCTGAAAAGAAATATTAGGAGGCTTTCTAAAAATATCCATCTTTGCAAAAATGTTCAGATTTGAAAATGAAATGTGTCCCTAGTAATTGAATCCCCCTGCAAACCAATTCATCTTAGTTCTATGTAGCAAAGAAAATTGCAGGGTGAGAGGCGTGACTATAGCACATTACTTGTGCTACATGACTTGCAAACTTGCTTGAACAAAAACCTGGAGCCTAGATGTACACAAAGAGAAGATTTTAGTTTTTAGTTTTATGATAGTGATATGACATTTCGTCTTTTAGAAACGATTGTTCTGTGAGTTTTAATCCTCTTAGCGACCATCTTGTCTCTTTCATTTTGGCACACCTTTAGTTATATTAATGATGGGTGTTATACTGATGCATAATCTAACTTTTATAGTCTCACTAAAGTTGCAGAGTAAAGAAATAGGCTATCATATCACATAATGCAGCTGTAGCTGCGTTTACAATTTATCATCTATGTATAGTCAAGCTCTCCCTAAGCTTATATTGTAAGTTGTGCATGCCTAAATGCTGCACATTGTATAAACCAGTTGGTTTCATGGTATCTCATATTTAGGTTAGCCAGTGTGATGGCCAACTACCTCAACCTTATCAGGAAGATGGCCTGTAAAACATACATTTATCTGTTTGTGTCTCTGTCTCCCTTAGAGCAAATGCTATCAGTGGAATAAAATACTACAGCTTCTAATTTTTAGATTAAAAATAAAGTGATTTATAGTAATTTTCTCCCCCCCACTTTGATTGAAATATAATCAGCATATAACATTGTATTAGTTTAAACTGTACAACGTAATGTTTTGATACTTGTATATATTGTTAAATGATTACCACGTTAAGTTTATTCAATATCCATTACCTCATACAGTTACAATTTTTTAATCTTACAATGAGAATTTTTAAGATCTACTCTTTTAGCAATTTTCAAATATACAATACAGTATTGCAGTCATGATACTGTACATTACATCCTCAGAACTTATTTATCTGGTAAGTGGGATTTTGTACTTTTTGACCACCTTCACCCCTCCCTTCTACAACTCTGGCAACTACCAATTTAGTCTCTGTTTCTATGAATTTGGTTTCTGTAGATTCCACATAGGTGAGATCATACAGTATTTTCTTTCTCTGACTTATTTCCCTTACTATAATGTCTTCAAGGTCCATCCATGTTGTCCCAAATGGCAGGATTTCCTTCTTTTTATGACTGATTAATATTCCATTGTATATATACACACATTTTCTTTATCTATGCACCTGTTGATGGACACCTAGGTTGCTTCCATGTCTTGGCTATTGTAAGTAATGCTGCAATGAACATGGGGTGCAGATATCTCTTCAAGATAGTCTTTTTGTTTCCTTCAGATATATACTCAGAAGTGGAATTGCTGGGTTATACAGTAGTTCTATTTTTATTTTGAGGAATCTCCATACTGTTTTCCAAGGTGGCTGCACCAATTTACATTCTTACTACCAGTGCACAAGGGTTCCCGTTTCCCTCAAGCCTTGCCAACACTTGCTATCTCTTGTCTTTTTGATGATAGCCATTCTAACAGGCGTGAGGTGATACCTCACTGTGGTTTTGATTTGCATTTTCCTGAAGATTAGTGATGTTGAATATCTTTTCATGTACCTGTTAACCTTGTATCTGTCTTCTATGAAAAACATCTATTCAGTTCCCCTGCCCATTTTAAAATCAGATTGTTTGTATTTTTGCTATTCAGTTGTATGAGTTCTTTATATATTTTGGATATTAACCTCTTATCTGATGTATCATTTGCAAATATTTTCTCCCATTCTGTAGATGTCTTTTCATTTTGTTGATGGCTTCCTTTGCTGTACAGAAGCTTTTTAGTTTTAGTTTGATGTAGTCCCACCTTTTATTTTGCTTTTGTTGCCTTTGTTTTTGATGTCAAATCCAAAAAATAAATTGCCAAGATTGATGTTAAAGTTGTTATTGCCTATGTTTTCTTCTAGGAGTTTTATGATTTCAGGTCTTATGTTCAAGTCTTTAATCCATTTTGAGTTGATTGTTGTCTATGGTGTAAGATAGGGGTCCAGTTTCATTCTTTTGCACGTGCTGTCCAGTTTTCTAAACACCATTTATTGAAGCCATTATCCTTTCCCTATTGTATATTCTCCTTTGTCATAAATTGATTGACCATACATGAATGGGTTTATTTCTGGGCTCTCTATTCTGTTCCACTGATCAATGTGTCTGTTTTTATGCCAATATTGTACTGCTTTGATTACTATAGCTTTGTAATATAGTTTGAAATTAGGGAGTGTGATGCCTTCAGCTTTGTTCTTCTTTCTCAAGATTGCTTTAGCTATTCAAGGTCTTTGTGGTTACATACAAATTTTAGGATTGTTTTTCCATTTCTGTAAAAAATGCCATGGAATTCTGATAGGAATTGCATTGAATCTATAGATTGCTTTGGGTAGTATGGGCATTTAACAATATTAATTCTTCCAATCCACAAGCATGGAATATCTTTCCATTTATTTGTGTTTTCTTTAATTTCCTTCAGCAAAGTCTTATAGTTTTCAATGTACAAATCTTTCACTTCTTGGTTAAATTTATACCTTGGTATTTTATTCTTTTTGGTGCAGTTGAAAATGGGATTGTTTTCTTAATTTCTCTTGCTGATTTTTCATTGTTAGTGTATAGAAGTGCAATTGATTTTTATATATTAATTTTGTATCCTGCAATTTTATTGAATTTATTAGTTCTAACAGTTTTTTTTAAATTTTAATTATTTATTTATTTATTTTTGGCTGTGTTGGGTCTTCGTTTCTGTGCGAGGGCTTTCTCTAGTTGCGGCAAGCGGGGGCCACTCTTCATCGCAGTGCGCGGGCCTCTCACTATCGCGGCCTGTCTTGTTGCGGAGAACAGGCTCCAGACGCGCAGGCTCAGTAATTGTGGCTCACGGGCCTAGTTGCTCCACGGCATGTGGGATCTTCCTGGACCAGGGCTCGAACCCGTGTCCCCTGCATTGGCAGGCAGATTCTCAACCACTGCGCCACCAGGGAAGCCCCTCTACTAGTTTTTAAAGGGAGTCTTTAGTGTTTTATATATATAGGTTCATGCCATCTGCAAATAGAAACAGTTTTATTTCTGCCTTTTTGATTTGGATGCTTTTTATTTCTTTTTCTTGCTTATTGCTCTGGCTAGGACTTCCAGTACTATGTTTAATAAAAGTGGTGAGAGTGGGATCTTTGTTCCTTGTTCCTAATCTTAGAGGAAAAGTTTTCAGCTTTTCACCATTGAGTATGATGGTATCTGTGGGCTTATCATATATGGCCTTTATTATGTTAGTGTGCTCTTTCTATACCCAGATTGTTGAGAGTTTTTATCATGAATGGATGTTGAATTTTGTCAAATGCTTTTTCTGCATCCATTGAGAGGAATTATAGTAATTTTCTTTGGCAATGTTATAGTACCAGCAGATTACTATCCTGTAGCAGGGTTTATTTGCAATGACATTGTCACTGTTACTGATGTTAGCTTCTAATGAACAGTACTGAGATCTTTGTTAGCAGCGGTTTCCTACTATATCTTTCTAAGTTCTTGCCCATTTAACATATCCTCTTCCTATGTCGATTAAGTGACCTCCAGAATCATGAGGAATTCTTTGAAATTAGTTTGAATCTTGGTCCAGCCACAGCTTTACATCCTTGAGTATATGATGATGGGCTCAAACATTGCTTCCTCATTAGGGATACTGGCACTTTCTCCCAGTTGCTTCTCTGGGCTCTGGGAAGAAGATGAACATTTGCACCTGAAGGGGGAACACATTGAGTTTAAAAAGATAACATAACTAACCATTTAAGATCTTTTTTTTAAAAAAATTTAATAAACAAATTTTTACAGATGTGAAATTAGCTCATATAAGTTCATTTAACAGATTTAGTCCACATTTTGTTTTCACTGGACCCAGAAAATTTTTGTTATACCAAGGTATTTGTACTTTGTATTAGCTAGGATTTGGGGGGCTTAAATTATTCAAGAATTATGCATTTGTAACAGGAGTCCTAGTTGTGTAAGGTCAACAGGGTTCCAGAGATGTCTCAGCCCTGAAAGATAACACTGGACACTTAAGACTGTCTGTATTATTTTCTGCCATTTTTCTGAGGTCCAGAAGATCCTTGATAAAGGAGTTTACCCCTGTTGTTGGTGGTCTGTATCCATCACTCAGGGTGTCATGAGACGTTGCAACTTAGGGGAAAAGTTGTCAGTTTTTTACCATTGAGTATGAGGGTGAAGAATTCCTGCCACCTGTGAAGAATTCCAGATATTTCCATAGTCCCCACACAAAGTCTCAGGTCCACATCAGAGTTGTCTGATTCTATTTAGAGTTTGCAGAAATTGTGAAAAATATCCCCAAGATATTTTTATTCTTAATTAAAATCCCAGGAAGAGGAGTGGCCAAGATGGCAGAGTAGGAAGACCCTGAGCTCATCTCCTCCCATGGCCACACCAAGGTTATGACTATTTACAGAGCAACTATTGATGAATAAAACCAGAAGATTAGCAGAAGAGATCTCTACCAAAGACATAAAGAAGAAACCACAATGAGACAGGTAGGAGGGGCAGAGATGTGGTTTAGTCAAGATCCATACCTCCCCAAAGGTGACCCACAACAGAAGGATAATTACAACTGCAGAAGTTCTCCCCAAGGAGTGGGGGGTCTAAGCCCCACATCGGGTTCCACAGTCCAGGGGTCCTGCACCTGGAAGATAAGCCCCCAGAACATTCAGCTTTGAAGGCCAGTGGGGTTTATTTTCAGGAGACCTGGGGGCTGTGGGAAATAGAGACTCCACTCTTAAAGGGCGCACACAAAACCTCACGTGCTCTGAGATCCAGGGCAGAAGCAGTAATTTGAAAGGAGCCTGGGTCAGCCCCACCTGCTGATACTGGAGAATCTCCTGGAGAGGCAGGAGGCAACTGCAACTCACCCTGGGGACACAGACACTGGCGGCATCTATTCTGGGAAGCTAGTTCTACCATGTGGACACTGATGTCGGCAAGCACCACTTTGGAATCCTCCCTCTAGCTTACTGGCACCAAAACCTGGCCCCATACACCAGCCTTTCTGCACTAGTACTGGGAGGTCTCAGGCCAAGATACTAGCTGGGCAGAGACATAGCCCCACCCACCAGTAGGCCTGCTGTCCTAAGCCCCCCCGAGCCCACAACTGCCCTGGGATCCTTCCCTGTCCACCAGAGACCTCAGGACCTGGCTCCACCCACCAGTGAGCTGGCACCAGCCCTGGGATCCCCTGGGCCTCAGCCCTGTCCAGCAGGCTGATACCAGCACTGAGACACTTTGGATCCCTCAGCCAGCTGCCCCAGGATCCAACCCCACTCACCAACAGGCCAACACCAGATTTGGGACATCCCAGACACCACAGCCAACTGTTTTCAGGAACTGGGCCCACCCACCAGTAGTCCTACACTAGATCCGGGATCCCTGGCCTCACACCACACACCCCAGAACCCAGTTCTGCCCACCATTGGGCCAGCACTAGCCCTGGGAACCCTAGGACCACACAACCCACAGCCGCATGACTTGGCCCCAGAAACCAGCCTCTGCACAAGGCAGGACCTGGCAACCAACCAGACTGAGGGCCAGTCATGCCTACCAGACCAGCCGCAGTAGTCAGCCTGCCACAACAGAAAGACCCATATAGCTCACATAGGGGGCACTCCTAGAGTATATGGCTTTGGTGACCAGAGGGTAGTGCACTGTTGAGATGCATAGAATGTCTCCTACAAAAGAGGAGAATGCCACTTCTCCAGGGTTGGGAAACATCACCAACCTACCAGATACATAGAAATTAAAAAGATCAAATTAAGTAAAAAGAGATGCCAGAGGAACATGTTCTAAACAAAGAAACAAGATAAAACCCCAGAAGAAGAACTAAGTGAAGTGGAGTAAGCAGTCTACCTGATAAAGACTTCAAGGTAATGATCATAAAGATGTTCAAAGAATTTGGGAGAAGAATGGATGAACCGAGTGAGAAGTTGGAAGCTTTTAACAAAGAGTTGGAAAATACAAAAAAGAACCAAACAGAGATGAAGAATACAATAACTGAAATGAAAACTACACGGGAAGGAATCAACAGTAGAATAGATGATACAGAGGAACGGATCAGCAAGCTGAAAAACAGAGTAGTGGAAATCACTGATGCTGAACAGAAAAAAATTAAAAAAGAATAAAAAGAAATGAGGACAGTTTAAGAGACCTTTGGGACAATATCAAGCACACTAGCATTCACATTATAGGGGTCCCAGAAGGAGAGGAAAGAGGGGGGTGGGCAGAGAACATTTTTGGAGATATAATAGCTGAAAACTTCCCTAACCTGGGAAAGGAAAAGACCTCCAGGTCCAGAAAGCACAGAGAGTCCCAAACAGGATGAACCCAAAGAGGAACACACCAAAGCACATTGTAATTAAAATGGCAAAAATTAAAGAGACAATATTAAGAGCAGCAAGGGGAAAGCAACAAGTTACATACAAGGGAACTCCCATAAAGCTATCGGCTGACTTTTCAGCAGAAACTTTGGAGGCGAGAAGGGAGTGGCGCAATATATTTAAAGTGATGAAAGGCAAAAACCTACAACCAAGAATACTCTACCTGGCAAGGCTTTCATTCAGATTTGAAGGAGCGATCAAAAGCTTTACGGACAAGCAAAAGCTAAGAGAGTTCAGCACCACAAAACCAGCTTTACAAGAAATGTTAGAGGGACTTCTCTATGCATAAAAGAAAGGGCCACGACTAGAAACATGAAAATTACAAGGTAAATATACAGTAAAGATAGTAAATCATCCACACCCAAAGCTAGTAGGGAAGGTTAAAGACAAAAGTAGTAAAATCATCTATATCCACAAGAAGTAGTTAATGGATTCACAAAACAAAAAGATGTAAAATATGATGTCAAAAACAGTAAACATGGGCAGGGGGTGAATAAAATGCAGGACTGTTACAATGAATCTGAACTTAAGAGATCAGCAACTTGAAATACATAGATGATAGATAGATAGATAGAGGTATATATTGCTATGTACAGTGTGGGGAATATAGTCGATAGCTATGTTAATATCTTTGTATGGTGACATATCATAACTAAACTTATCATGGTGATCATTTTGATATGTACAGAAATATCAAATCACTATGTTGTATAACAGGGACCAACATAGTGTTGTGGGTCAGTTTTACTTCAAAAACAAGCAAACAAACTCATAGAAAAAGCGATCAGATTTGTGATTACCAGAGGTGGGGGGTAGGGGTAGGAGGAATGGGATGAAGGTGGTCAAAAGGTACAAACTTCCAGTTATAAGATAAATAAGCACAAGGGATGTAATACACAACATGGTAAATATAATTAACACTGCCGTATGTTATATATGAAAGTTGTTAAGAGAGTAAATGCTGAGTTCTCATCACAAGGAAAAATATTTTATATTTCTTTAATTTTATATGTATATGAGATGACAGATGTTCACTAAACTTACTGTCATCATCATTGCATGATGTATGTTAAGTCACATCACTATGTTGTACACTTTAAACTTATACAGTGCTCTATGTCGATTATATCTTAACAAAACGGGAAGAAAAAAAATCCCAGGAAGTCCAGAAACTCATCGATAGCATAAGTAAATTGAAATAGAAATACTTCACTATCTCAGCTCATCAATGACATCTTACATTTCTTTTTTCCTGAGTATTAAATGGAAAAAAAAAAAAAAAAAGCCCAGTGGTTTCTCTTAGAATATTTTCATCGAGTTGTTGTTTTCACCTTGGTGCCTGGGTTTTTTCTTCCTTGGCAGTCTTCAGCATTCTTTTGGAAGTGAAGGCACACCATAAGTCAGTTGCCAAAGCTTTATTTTTATGCCTGTTTTCTTTTGCACAGTGTAATGTATCACCAAAAAAGCTATAATTTTGACTTTAATTAAGGTGGACCTCATTGAAATCTTTTATTACATTTTTGGTACAAGTCTGGACTCTGAGTTTGCTAGTGTGCATTTAGATTTGTTTGTATAAGCTTAAATGTGCATATTCTTTATTGATTCTCTTTTGAGATTGGTTTGTATTTTAAGTTTTATGCTTTTGACCTAAAAGTAGCATTTTGCTTTCACCTTTCTTTTACTTTTGAAAAAAATTTATTTTGTTGAAGTATAGTTGATTTACAGTGTTGTGTTAATTTCTACTGTACAGTGATTCTGTTGTAGATATATATGCATTCTTTTTCATATTCTTTTCCATTATGGTTTATCACAAGATATTGAATATAGTTCCCTGTGCTATATAGTAGGACCTTGTTGTTTATCCATTCTACATATATTAGTTTGCATTGGCTAATCCCAAACTCCCAATCCATCCTTCCCCCACCTGCCCCACCCCTTGGCAACCACAAGCCTGTTCTCTAAGTCTGTGAGTCTATTTCTGTTTCATAGATAAGTTCATTTGTGTCATATATTAGCTTCCACATATAAGTGATATCATATGGTATTTGTCTTTCTCTTTCTGACCTACTTCACTTAGTATGATAATCTCTAAGTCCATCCATGTTGCTGCAAATGGCATTATTTCATTTTTTATGGCTGAGTATTATTCCATTGTGTATATATATGCACACACCACATCTTCTTTATCCATTCATCTGTTATCCATTCAAATGTCATCTGACATTTAGGTTGCTTCCATGTCTTGGCTATTGTAAATAGTGCTGCAATTAACATTGGAGTGAATGTATCTTTTCAAATTATAGTTTTCTCCATATATATTGCGTTTCTTTTACTTTTCATGTCCATCTTGACACCGGAGGACTCACTTTTCTTTACTAGTGTAGTCTCATCTCCCTGTTAAGGGCTAGCACCTTCTTCTTGCTTGGGCATGGTGCAGAGGTCTTGGTCCAACCTCCCCTCCTGGCCAAGAGGGCAATAGTTAGGATTAAGTCACAACATAACACAGCCGGTAAAGTGCTGGTCTGAATAAGGGAACAATGCAACCATATGCTGCAGGACCTAGCCAATATGTGCTGGCAGAAGTGGAAAAAGAACAGAAGGAACTGAATTCTCAGATGCTGGATGAAAGGGTGTGGAATATAAAGTTGGATAAAGGAGAGCCTATCAATTTGAGAGTACTCTCCTGGCATACAGGATCTAACAAGCTGGGCAATATATATTTTTTAATCTGACACCAAAAGCAAAAGTAGATAAGTGGGATTGCATCAAAATGAAAATCTTCTTCACAGCAAAATAAACAATCAACAAAATGAAAAGGCAACCTACAGAATAGGAGAAAATATTTGCAAACCACACATCTGATAAGGGGTTAATAGCCAAAATATATAAGAAACTCATGTAACAATAGCAAAAACCCAGATAACCATATTGATAAATGGGCAAAGGACCTGAATAGACATTTCTCAAAAGAAGATACACAGATGGCCAACAGGCACATAAAAAGGTGCTCAACTTCACTAATCATCAGGGAAGTGCACATCAAAACCACAATGAGAAGAGACCTTCAAGATGGCAGAGGAGTAAGACGTGGAGGTCACCTTCCTCCCCACAAATACATCAGAAATACATCTACATGTGGAACAACTCCTACAGAACACCTACTGAACGCTGGCAGAAGACCTCAGACCTCCCAAAAGGCAAGAAACTCCCCACGTACCTGGGTAGGGCAAAAGAAAAAAGAAAAAACAGAGACAAAAGAACAGGGACGGGACCTGCACCATGTGGGAGGGAGCCGTGAAGGAGGAAAGGTTTCCACACACTAGGAAGCCCCTTCGTGGGCAGAGACTGCGGGTGGCAGAGGGGGGAAGCTTCGGAGCCACGGAGGAGAGCGCAGCCACAGGGGTGCGGAGGGCAAAGCGGAGAGATTCCCGCACAGAGGAGCGGTGCCGACCAGCACTCACCAGCCCGAGAGGCTTGTCTGCTCAGCCGCCGGGGCGGGCGGGGGCTGGGAGCTGAGGCTCGGGCTTCGGAGGTCGGATCCCAGGGAGAGGACTGGGGTTGGCGGCGTGAACACAGCCTGAAGGGGCTAGAGCACCACGGCTAGCCGGGAGGGAGTTCAGGAAAAAGTCTGGACCTGCCTAAGAGGCAAGAGACCATTGTTTCGGGGTGCACGAGGAGAGGGGATTCAGAGCACCGCCTAAACGAGCTCCAGAGACGGGCGCGAGCCGCGGCTATCAGTGCGGACACCAGAGACGGGCATGAGACGCTAAGGCTGCTGCTGCCGCTACCAAGAAGCCTGTGTGCAAGCACAGGTCACTATCCACACCGCCCCTCCCGGGAGCCTGTGCAGCCCGCCACGGCCAGGGTCCCGGGATCCAGGGCCAACTTCCCCGGGAGAGCGCACGGCGCGCCTCAGGCTGCTGCAACGTCACGCTGGCTTCTGCCGCCGCAGGCTCGCCCCGCCTCCTCCGTACCGCTCCCTCCCCCCGGCCTGACTGAGCCAGAGCCCCCGAAGCAGCTGCTCCTTTAACCCCGTCCTGTCTGGGTGGGGAACAGACACCCTCAGGCAACCTACATGCAGAGGTTCAATCTAAAGCTGAACTCCAAGAGCTGTGCGAACAAAGAAGAGAAAGGGAAATCTCTCCCAGCAGACTCAGGAGCAGCAGATTAAATCTCCACAATCAACTTGATGTGCCTGCATCTGTGGAATACCTGAATAGACAACGAATCATCCCAAATTGAGGCAGTGGACTTTGGGAGCAACTGTAGACTTGGGGTTTGCTTTCTGCATCTAATTTGTTTCTGGTTTTATGTTTATCTTAGATGAGTATTTACAGTTTATTATCATTGGTAGATTTGTTTATTGTTTTGGTTGCTCTCTTCCTCTTCTTTTATATATATATATATATATATATATTTTTTTTTTTCCTTTTTCTCTTTTTGTGAGTGTGTATGTGTATGCTTCTTTGTGTGATTTTGTCTGTATAGCTTTGCTTTTACCATTTGTCCTAGGGTCCTGTCTGTCCTTTTTTTTTTTTTTTTAGTGTAATTTTTAGCACTTGTTATCATTGGTGGATTTGTTTTTTGGTTTGGTTGCTCTCTTTTTTCTTTCTTTTTCCTTTTTAAATTACTTTTTAATTCTTTATAATTATTTTTTACTTTAATAACTTTATTTTATTTTGTTTGTTTGTTTGTTTCTTTCTTTCTCTCTTTTCTTCTGAGCCATGTGGCTGACAGAGTCTTGGTGCTCCGGCCTGGTGTCCGGCCTGAGCCTTTGAGGTGGGAGAGCCAAGTTCAGGACATTTGTCCACCAGAGACCTCCTGGCTCCACATAATATCAAGCAGTGAAAGCTCTCCCAGAGATCTCCATCTCAACGGTAAGACCCAGCTCCACTCAATGACCAGCAATCTACAGTGCTGGACACCCTATGCCAAACAACTAGCAAGACAGGAACACTACCCCACCCATTATCAGAGAGGCTCCCTAAAATCATAATAAGGTCACAGACACCCCAAAATACACTGCCAGAAGCGGTCCTGCCCACCAGAAAGACAAGATCCAGCCTCATCCACCAGAACACAGGCACCAGTCCCCTCCACCAGGAAGCCTACACAACTCACTGAACCAACCTTAGCCACTGGGGGCAGACACCAAAACAACAGGAACTACGAACCTGCAGCCTGTGAAAAGGAGACCCCAAACAGTAAGTTAAGCAAAATGAGAAGAGAAACACACAGCAGATGGAGGAGCAAGGTAAAAACCCACCAGACCAAACAAATGAAGAGGAAATAGGCAGTCTACCTGAAAAATAATTCAGAGTAATGATAGTAAAGATGATCCAAAATCTTGGAAATACAATGGAGAAAATACAAGAAAAGTTTAAAAGGACCTAGAAGAACTAAAGAGTAAACAAACAATGATGAACAACACAATAAAGGAAATTAAAAATTCTCTAGAAGGAATCAATAGCAGAATAACTGAGGCAGAAGAACGGATAAGTGACCTGGAAGATAAAATAGTGGAAATAACTACTGCAGAGCAGAATAAAGAAAAAAGAATGAAAAGAATTGAGGACAGTCTCAGAGACCTCTGGGACAACATTAAACGCACTAACATTCGAATTATAGGGGTCCCAGAATAAGAAAAGAAAAAGAAAGGGGCTGAGAAAATATTTGAAGAGATTATAGTTGAAAACTTCCTTAATATGGGAAAGGAAATAGTTAATCAAGTCCAGGAAGCACAGAGAGTCCCATACAGGATAAATCCAAGGAGAAACACACCAAGACACATATTAATCAAGCTATCAAAAATTAAATACAAAGAAAAAATATTAAAAGCAGCAAGGGAAAAGCAACAAATAACATACAAGAGAATCGCCATAACGTTAACAGCTGATCTTTCAGCAGAAACTCTGCAAGCCAGAAGGGAGTGGCAGGACATATCTAAAGAGATGAAAGGGAAAAAACTACAACCAAGATTACTCTACCCAGCAAGGATCTCATTCAGATTTGATGGAGAAATTAAAACCTTTACAGACAGGCAAAAGCTAAGAGAATTCAGCACCACCAAACCAGCTTTACAACAAATGCTAAAGGAACTTCTCTAGGCAGGAAACACAAGAGAAGGAAAAGACGTACAATAACAAACCCAAAACAATTAAGAAAATGGTAATAGGAACATACATATGGATAATTACCTTAAATGTAAATGGATTAAATGCTCCAACCAAAAGACATAGACTGGGTGAATAGATACAAAAACAAGACGGGTATATATGCTGTCTACAAGAGACCCACTTCAGACCTAGGGACACATACAGACTGAAAGTGAGGGCATGGAAAAAGATATTCCATGCAAATGGAAGTCAAAAGAAAGCTGGAGTAGCAATTCTCATATCAGACAAAATAGACTTTAAAATAAAGACTATTACAAGAGACAAAGAAGGACACTACATAATGATCAAGAGATCAATCTAAGAAGAAGATATAACAATTGTAAATATTTATGCACCCAACATAGGAGCACCTCAATACATAAGGCAAATGCTAACAGCCATAAAAGGGGAAATTGACAGTAACACAATCATAGTAGGGGACTTTAACACCCCACTTTCACCAATGGACAGATCATCCAAAATGAAAATAAATAAGGAAACACAAGCTTTAAATGATACATTAAACAAGATGGACTTAATTGATATTTATAGGACATTCCATCCAAAAACAACAGAATACACTTTCTTCTCAAGTCCTCATGGAACATTCTCCAGGATAGATCATATCTTGGGTCACAAATCAAGCCTTGGGAAATTTTAAAAGCCTTGAAATCGTACCAAGTATCTTTTCTGACCACAGTGCTATGAGGCTAGATATCAATTACAGGAAGAAATCTGTAAAAACTACAAACACATGGAGGCTAAACAATACACTACTTAATAACCAAGAGGTCACTGAAGAAATCAAAGAGGAAATCAAAAAATACCTAGAAACAAATGACAATGAAAACCTGATGACCCAAAACCTATGGGATGCAGCAAAAGCAGTTCTAAGAGGGAAGTTTATAGCAATACAATCCTACCTCAAGGAACAAGAAACTTCTCAAATAAACAACCTAACCTTACACCTAAAGCAATTAGAGAAGGAAGAACAAAAAAACCCCAAAGTTACCAGAAGGAAAGAAATCATAAAGATCAGATCAGAAATAAATGAAAAAGAAATGAAGGAAACAATAACAAAGACCAATAAAACGAAAAGCTGGTTCTTTGAGAAGATAAACAAAATTGATAAACCATTAGCCAGACTCATCAAGAAAAAAAGGGAGGAGACTCAAATCAATAGAATTAGAAATGAAAAAGAAGTAACAACTGACACAGCAGAAATACAAAGGATCATGAGAGATTACTACAAGCAACTATATGCCAATAAAATGAATAACCTGGAAGAAATGGACAAATTCTTAGAAAAGCACAACCTTCCGAGACTGAACCAGGAAGAAACAGAAAATATAAACAGACCGATCACAAGCACTGAAATTGAAAAATCAGTGATTAAAAATTAAAAATCTTCCAACAAACAAAAGCCCAGGACCAGATGGCTTCACAGTTCTATCAGACATTTAGAGAAGAGCTAACATCTATCCTTCTCAAACTCTTCCAAAATATAGCAGAGGGAGGAACACTCCCAAACTCATTCTACGAGGCCACCATCACCCTGATACCAAAACCAGACAAAGATGTCACAAAAAAAGAAAACTACAGGCCAATATCACTGATAAACACAGATGCAAAAATCCTTAACAAAATACTAGAGAACAGAATCCAACAGCACATTAAAAGGATCATACACCATGATCAAGTGGGGTTTATCCCAGGAATGCAAGGATTCTTCAATATATGCAAATCAAGCAATGTGATACATGATATTAACAAACTGAAGGATAAAAACCATATGATAATCTCAATAGATGCAGAAAAAGCTTTTGACGAAATTCAACACCCATTTATGATAAAAACTCTCCAGATAGTAGGCATAGAGGGACCCTACCTCAACATAATAAAGGCCATATATGACAAACCCACAGCCAACATCATTCTTTTTTTTTTTTTTTAATATTTATTTATTTATTTATTTGGCTGCGCCGGGTCTTAGTTAAGGCATGTGGGATCTAGTTCCCTGACCAGGGATCGAACCCAGGCCCCCCACGTTGCAGCACCAAGTCCTAACCACTGGACCACCAGGGACGTCCCCAACATCATTCTTAATGGTGAAAAACTGAAACCATTTCCTCTAAGATCAGGAACAAGACAAGGTTGCCCACTCTCACCACTATTATTCAACATAGTTTTGGAAGTCCCAGCCATGGCAATCAGAGAAGGAAAAGAAATAAAAGGAATCCAAATCAGAAAAGAAGAAGTAAAGCTGTCACTGTTTGCAGATGACATGATACTATACATAGAGAATCCTAAAGATACTACCAGAAAACTACTAGAGCTAATCAATGAATTTGGTAAAGTATCAGGATACAAAATTAATGCACAGAAATCTCTTGCATTCCTATACAGCAAAGATGAAAAATCTGAAAGAGAAATTAAGGAAACATTCCCATTTACCATTGCAACAAAAAGAATAAAATACCTAGGAATAAACCTACCTAAGGAGACAAAAGACCTGTATGCAGAAAACTATAAAACAATGATGAAAGAAATTAAAGATGATACAAACAGATGGAGAGATATACCATGTTCTTGGATTGGAAGAATCAACAGTTTGAAAATGACTATACTACCCAAAGCAATCTACAGATTCACTGCAATCCCTATCAAACTACCACTGGCATTTTTCACAGAACTAGAACAAGGAATTTCACAATTTGTATGGAAACACAAAAGACCCCGAATAGCCAAAGCAATCTTGAGAAAGAAAAACAGAGCTGGAGGAATCAGGCTCCTGGACTTCAGACTATACTACAAAGCTACAGTAATCAAGACAGTATGGTACTGGTACAACAACAGAAATATAGATCAATGGAACAGGATAGAAAGCCCAGAGATAAACCCACACACATATGGTCACCTTTTCTTTGATAAAGGAGGCAAGAATATACAGTGGAGAAAAGACAGCCTCTTCAATAAGTGGTGCTGGGAAAACTGGACAGCTACATGGAAAAGAATGAAATTAGAACACTCCCTAACACCATACACAAAAATAAACTCAAAATGGATTAAAGACCTAAATATAAGGCCAGACACTATAAAAGTCTTAGAGGAAAACATAGGCAGAACACTCTATGACATAAATCACAGGAAGATCCTTTTTGACCCACGTCCTAGAGTAAGGGAAATAAAGACAAAAATAACCCAATGGGATTTAATGAAACTTAAAAGCTTTTACACAGCAAAGGAAACCATAAACAAGATGAAAAGACAACCTTCACAATGGGAGAAAATATTTGCAAATGTAGCAACTGACAAAGGATTAATCTCCAAAATATACAAGCAGCTCATGCAGCTCAATATCAAAAAAACAAACAACCCAATCCAAAAATGGGCAGAAGACCTAAATAGACATTTCTCCAAAGAAGACATACAGATTGCCAACAAACACATGAAAGGATGCTCAACATCACTAATCATTAGAGTAATGCAAATCAAAACTACAATGAGGTATCACCTCACACCGGTCAGAATGGCCATCATCAAAAAATCTACAGACAGTAAATGCTGGAGAGAGTGTGGAGAAAAGGGAACCCTCTTGCACTGTTGGTGGGAATGTAAATTGATACAGCCACTATGGAGAACAGTATGGAGGTTCCTTAAAAAACTAAAAATAGAACTACTATAAGACCCAGCAATCCCACTACTGGGCATATACCCTGAGAAAACCATAATTCAAAAAGAGTGATGTACCACAATGTTCATTGCAGCTCTGTTTACAATAGCCAGGACATGGAAGCAACCTAAGTGTCCATCAACAGATGAATGTATAAAGAAGATATGACACATATATATGGTGGAATATTACTCAGCCATAAAAAGAAATGAAATTGAGTTATTTGTAGTGAGGTGGATGGACCTAGAGTCTGTCATACAGAGTGAAGTAAGTCAGAAAGAGAAAGACAAATACTGTAGGCTAACACATATATACAGAATCTTAAAAAAAAAAAAAGGTTCTGAAGAACCTAGGAGCAGGACAGGAATAAAGACACAGACGTAGAGAATGGACTTGAAGACATGGGGAGGGGTAAGGGTAAGCTGGGATGAAGTGAGAGAGTGGCATGGACATATACACACTACCAAACGTAAAATCGATAGCTAGTGGGAAGCAGCCGCATAGCACAGGGAGATCAGCTTGGTGCTTTGTGTCCACCTAGAGGGGTGGGATAGGGAGGGTGGGAGGGAGGGAGATGCAAGAGGGAGGAGATATGGGGATATATGTATATGTATAGCTGATTCACTTTGTTATAAAGCAGAAACTAACACACCATTGTAAAGCAATTATACTCCAATAAAGATGTTAAAAAACAAACAAACACCACAATGGTTTGGTAGAATGGCTTTTATCATAAATACAAAAGACAAGAAATGCTGGAGAGGGTGTGGAGAAAAGGGAATCCTCTTGCACTGTTGGTGGGAATGTAAATTAGTGCAGCCACTATGGAGAACAGTATGGAGATTCCTCAAAAAATTTAAACTAGAACTACCATATGATCCAGCACTTTCACTTGTGAATGTATATCTAAGGGAAATGAAATCAGTATCGTGAAGAGATATCTGTACTCCTATGTTCATTGCAGCAGTATTCACGATAGCCAAGGTATGGAAACAACTTAAGTGCCTGTCCATGGATGAATAATACAGAAAATGTGGTGTATAGATACAACGGAGTATTATTCAGCCATGAACAAGAAGGAAATACGGCCATTTGTGACAACATGGATGAACCTGAAAGACATTATGCTAAGTGCAAGAAGCCAGACGCAGAAAGACAAATACTGTATGCTCTCAATTATATGTGGAATCTAAACTTGTCATACTCATAGAAATGGAGAGTAGATGGGACTTCCCTGGCAGTCTAGTGGTTAAGACTCCGCGCTTCCACTGCAGGGGGTGCGGGTTCGATCCCTGTTCGGGGAACTGAGATCCCGTATGCCACGAGGCATGGCCAAAAATTAAAAAAATAAATAAAATAAAGAAATGGAGAGTAGAATGGGGCTGGGAGAAGGGGATATGAGGAGATGTTGGTCAAGGGGTACAAAGTTTCAGTTACACAAGATAAGTTCTGGAGACCTAATGTATAACAATGTGACTATAGTTAACAATATTCTATTGTATGGTTGAAACTTGCTAAAAGGGTAGATCTTAAGTGTTCTCAAACCACGCAGATAAAAAAAGGCAACTATGTGAGGTGGATATGTTAATGGATATGTTAATTGACTTGATTGTGGTGAATATTTTGCAATGTGTACATACACTATATCAAACCATCCAGTTGTATCTCTTAAATATACAAAATGTTTCATTGTCCATTAAAACTCAATAAAATTCTCGAAAACAAAGTTATTGAGGCTTCTGCTTTGCCTTCTCTTACAGACTACTGCATTGGGGGGAAGCCAACTGCCTTGTCATGAGGACAGTCAAACCATTTGGAGAAGTCCACGTGGCAAGGAACTGAGGCCTCTTGAGAACAACCAGAATGAACTTTCCCATCCATGCCTCTTGGAACTGGATCATCCAGCCCAAGTCAAGCCTTCTGGGATGGAGCATGGGCAGGGCCTGATGACCCAAGCAAGCGATATAAGCAGGTAGCTCAGACATCCATAACCTGCACCCTTTTTGCACCTGCAACTCTCCATCAGCTCACACTTGTGGCCACGTTTGGAAGGGCATCCCTGATGATACACTGATGGAGGAGGAAAAAGCACAAGCTTGGTTCTTGGTTGGTGTGTGAGAGTACTAGACAAAAATACACAGTGACACTACGGCTGCCCCCAGCATCGGCCTTAAAGACAAGAATGAGGCGAATTCCTTCTAATGGGTGGCTTCAGTGGTGTACCTGGTCATCCACTGGTCTAGATGGAGAATATATGTCATCCATCTACTATCTCTACACACAGACTCATCAGCAGTGACAAATGGCTTGGTCAGTTGATCAGAGGTCTGGAAGGAGAAACATGGGAAGATCATCGTTAAAGGAGGTCTGAGGTAGGGGCATGTGGATGGACCTATGACAGTAGGCACAAAGCATGAAGATGTCTCTACCCATGTCAATACTCCCCAGAGAGCCTCCACCTTGAAAGGAAGAGGCTCTGACTGACTACATCTTTTCAACCGTTCACTTTCTATTTTATTTTAAATTCATTGATTTCTAATGTATGCCCCAGACGCTTTCCATTTTGACTTAAGACAACAATGACCAAAATAGCTTCTATTTTCGTGGCACATTCATGCATATTTGCCTCATTTTATCCAGGGGACATTCCTGGGAACTAGGAATGACAGAAAGGAGTTATTCCCTTTACAGGTGGAGGAAACTGATGTCAGAGATAATAAGTGCCCTGCTGAGGGTCACTAAGCCAGCAGGTGAGGGAGTTTCTTGTTTCCAGACTGGTGTTCTGTCTGTGGCTCCTTGGGCTGTGGAGGGAAAGCAGAGCTGAGTCAACCAGCAGGGGGCGCCTGATTCTTGTTGTCTGGGTCTGGCCACTGACCGTCCAGAGCAGGCTTCTGCCATCAGCCTGCGTGAGTGCCTGACATGTGACTGGTGAGTGGGCTCAGTTCCAGAATGCCCTTCCACTCACTGACCCTCCACCTACGGGTCACATTTTAGAGTTGCCCTACTGTGTGTGCTCCCTCTCCAGGTGCCACTGCAGACCTGATGATGCTGCGTGGTTCTGCCCAGTCCCCAGCAAGAAAGGACAGACGTTCACACCTGTAAACAGAGGCCATGTATTTCAAGCCTTAGTGCTGATAATAACCTTTCCCTTCCTGCCATACTACAAATGTGGAGCTTGTTATGGAGGTTTATCTTTGTGGCATGAATATTGATTTTTTTTTTTTTTCAATTCTTTCTTTTTGATGTAAGCTTTCTCTAACAGAACTCAGTTTTGCTGTGTTTCTTTTTTCTGCTTTCTCATTTATTATGGTCCCCTCTTCGGCAACGGGAGAACCTGTGAATTACAAATTCATTTGATCACGACAGATTTGTATTGAGTACTTCCTGTATTGAGTACTTCCTGTGTCCCCTCTTCGGCAACGGGAGAACCTGTGAATTACAAATTCATTTGATCACGACAGATTTGTATTGAGTACTTCCTGTGTGCCTGGCACCACGCATAGAGCACTGAACAAAAAATCCCAGCCCTCATGGAGCCTCCATTCTAGGGAGGGAGACAGATAGTAAACAAAATAAATAAGGAAAATATATGATTTGTCACATGCTGTTAAGTGCCAGGAAGAAAAATCAAGCAGAGAAGGGGAAGGGGGGTAGGGGAAGAGGTAGCCTGGGGGACGTCTGTGCTGTAAATGAAGAGGTCAGACACAGGCTCACAGAGGGGGTGACCTCTGAGCCAAGACCCAAAGACGGTGAGGGGGCTGGCTCTGCAGATACTTGGGAGAAAGCTATTCCAGGGAATAGATAACTTAAGGGCCCACGGCAGGAGAAGTGTGGCTTCACTGGAGTGAATAGGGAGAGACAGGTCAGAGAAGCAAAGGGAGGGGGAAGGGGTGTGGGTCAGGGAGGGGGAAGGGGTGTGGGTCAGGGAGGGGGAAGGGCCTCGTAGTTCACGGGGATGCTCTTGATGTTGACTGCCAAGGAGTAGTGCAGGCAAGGAGAAACGGTCCAGAGGAGTATGTGTGATGATCACCTCCTGTAAAATACTTTAACTTCCAATCCTTCTCAATAGCCTCTCTCTGGAATTTGGAGGAAGGGACCAAACCTTAGATGTGGAATCCTAAAGCCCAGGTTCCCATGTGGCTGTGAGGTGGGCGATACATTTTTCTTACTGAAATAGCCATGACATCTGGCTCTTGGGGCCTGATGGAGGTACAACCATGATAAGACTCGAGCTCTCCTGGGGGTAGCCATCAGGATCTTGTTGGAAGAATGCACCTTTCTCTTCCTGACATCAGCTCAGTGCTGCTGGGAAGCAGTCGCAGGAGGGCAGGCTTGGTACCACCATCCAGACTCCACGCATGGGCATCAGGAGTTGAGATGGGATTCCACAGGTGTTGCTGAGCTCTTACAATATGCCGGGCGTGCACAGGGGTTGGGATACAGCCAATGTCCTGGCTGCATGGACCTTAAAGTCTAGAGGGAGAGAGAGACACGCATAAACAAACTAACGTGCACCCTTCGTCAGCTACTGACCACATGGCACAAGGAAATATGGAGTAGAGTTTGGGGGTAGAGGATGGCAATGAGGGGACCTGGGGAGGTCTCCCTGCTCTCTGATCCAGAGCGCAGAACCCTGAATGAAGGGAGGGACAGACCACACGAAGATCTAGGAGAAGTGTGTTGTTGGCAGAGGGAAGAGCAAGGGTAAGAGTTCTGAGGTGGGAAAGAGCTGGGTGGCTTGCAGTAGGGGCAGGAGGGAGGTACAGCTAGTGAGTCTCGGGAGGCCAGATGCTGAAGAGGGAAGCAGGGGCTGCACCAGGATAAGGCACGTGGGCATCTTTTCTGTGGTGGGGGATCTGTTGGACAGTTTGGGGAAGGGAAGTGGTGTTGTGATAGGATTCCCATTTTTAGGGCATGGTTTGGGCTTTGGTATGGAAGCAAGGGATACCAGTTAGGAGGAGAGAGAGGATGGTAGCTTGAAGAAGGTGACGATGGTGAGAGTGGCCAGCCATGGTCACGTGGGTGTGTTGTGAAAGTAGAACCCATAGCATTTGCTGAGGGACTGGATATGAGGCTCAGGAAGGAGAGGAAGCAAAGAATGATTCTTAGATTTGGGGGTGAGTTGGGGTGAAACCCTAGAATAGGAGTGGAGCCGGGTGTGTGTGTGTGTGTGTGTGTGTGTGTGTGTTGAGCCCAGTTTAAGTCTGAGATCCTTTCAGACAGCCTGGTGGAGAAGAAGAGGGTTTGGTCACAGGACTCTGGATTCAGGGAAGTGATCCAACCTGGAGAAAATGCATTGGCTTCCTCAGTAATAAGGGCAGTTGTGTTTGTGGAATTCTGGGGCCTTCTTGAGTGACTTCTCCCAGTGCTGTGATGATCACAGTATTGATTGAAGGAGTGAGAGCTAAAATTCACCATGTGTTTCTAAGTGCCAGGTACTAGGCTGAATGCTTTGTGTGCATCATCTCATTTAACCCTCATGCTTCCTTAATATCCCACTTTTACAGATGGAGGAGACTGAGGCACAGGCAGGTGGTGAGTCACGATTCATTTTCAGAGAAGGACATCACTGCGGGGTGTTGCACACTTCCTGCTTTCCAGTGCCGGCCTAGGTTGCCTCCACACCCCAGTCTGTGACTGAGGGACCCCGCCTTCCTCAGCCTTTGCATCGTGCACATTCAACAGCTGAGTGCTGTGAAAAGATAACAGTGCACATGAACTCTGGGGACATGTGTTCAAGTCCTGCCTCTGTGATTTACTGGAAGCTTTGTTTGGGGAGAGTTAACATATAGGGTTCAGAGAATGTCTTCCAGGCAAAGTTTCTTCATGCCTATTCTCTTTGCTTTTCTCTCCGTTCCTTCTCCAGTCACCAGCCAGCTTTTGCCATCCTAACCCCCTCCAGACAACTTTCATTTCCTGGCTGTGCCAGCCTGATTACTTCTAATTGTCTTTGACTGCTTCCAGCTGGGTCTCCTAGCTGGCGTTCTGTGGGAGCACATAGACAGTCTCCCAGCCATATGGAAGGAGGGGATGGAGAAGGAGACGGGAAGGAGGCAGCTGGTACGAGTCAACTGAGAAAGCTTTTCACGGCTTTCCAGCCCACTGTAATTGGTAATGTTTTTTAAAGGGTTAAAGCATCCAAATTAGAGAATGGCCCATCTTTGACAAGACAAACAATTATATTTGTTGACTGCCCATGGGCAACCAACAATATAACTGCAAACACTTTTAGAAAGTTATTAGAAGTGTCTTCACCCAGGACAGAGGGGATCTTGCTGTCTGGAGCAATGAAGCTCCACTCATTTGAGAATCCGTGAACGATTGCTTTCTTTTTTTTTCTAAATTTATTTTTTGGCTGCATTGGGTCTTCGTTGCTGTGCGTGGGCTGTCTCTAGTTGTGGCGAGTGGGGGCTACCTTTCATTGTGGTGCGTGGACTTCTTATTGCAGCAGCTTCTCGTTGAGGAGCATGGGCTCTAGGTGCGCGGGCTTCAGTAGTTGCGGCACATGGGCTTCAGTAGTTGCGGTGCGTGGGCTTCAGTAGTTGTGGCGTGTGGGCTCAGTAATTGCAGCGCGTGGACTTTAGGGCAAGGAGGCTTCCATAGTTGTGGCTCACAGGCTCTAGAGCGCAGGCTCAGTAGTTGTAGCGCAGGCTCAGTAGTTGTGGCGCATGGGCTTAGTTGCTCCGTGGCATGTGGTATCTTCCTGGACCAGGGAACGAACCTGTGACCTCTGCATTGGCAGGCAGATTCTTAACCACTGCACCACCAGGGAAGTCCCACGATTGCTTTCATTTATGCAAATATATATTGAATGATGACCGTGTCTCAGGGCACTGTGCTAGGTGCTCTAGGGCAAATAGAATCTCTTGTTCTCAAAGAGTCTAAAAGAGAAGAAAGACATTCACAGGAAGTAATACAGGACTTAAGAAGAATGAGTGATATAGAGTAAGAGAGAAGGAGGAGTGATCAGCCTCTTGCAGCTCACTATTGTTAAACAACAGAGCCCACATGCTCTGGAACCCACACGCCGCAACTACAGAGCCCACACGCCCTGGAGCCTGTGCACCACAACTAGAGAAGAGAAAACCCGCACACCACAACTAGAGAGAAGCCCACGCATCACAACGAAGAGCCAGCGCTGCAACGAAAGATCCCGCATGCCTCGACAAAGATCCTGCATGCCGCAACTAAAAGACCCTACGCAGCCAAAAAAAAAAAAAACAAAAAAAAAAGGTGCAGAGGTGAGGAAGCCCCATCCCGGATAAAGACAGCTGAAATGTAGTGCTCAGGGACATCCCACAGGAAGAGAAGACATATAGTTTGGAATAATTAGTAGAGAATCTTCAATGACAGACTCTGACTTTCAACAAGATGTTTTCTACGTGTCTATCTAACGTGAGGGCAGTCCATTGTTTTGTGTACTAATTTGTCCTACATAAAGGAATTTCTGGGCTTATTCCTTATTAAACAAGGCCATTTCAGAGAACAGGACCTATAGTTCAAAAACCAGTGACTAAGCCCAGGAAGGGTAGGATTTGGACTTCTCTTTGGCATCCATCCCAGCTGATGGAATTAGCAGTGAACTTGAATCAGACCCAGGCATCAGGCTTGAAAAAGAATTAATGGACCTGGATTTTCTCTCTTCTTCACCCCTTTCCTGACCTCCACCCCGAGAGGAGAATTAAAAGGAAAGAAAATCTCTATTTCATTGTAAATATCTTCCACCATGTTTGTGCCTGAATTGGCTAGCTTTTTTTTTTTTTTTTTTTTTTTAGGCCATGAAGATAATTTGATGAACTGTCTCTGACATTTGCCTTACTCTATAATAAAGTAATTTCTAAATTTTCATACAGAGCTAATTATCCTAAAATTTAAAGAAATTCATACTCTATTAACACATAGGCTACTAACTGGGGAAACTCTAAAACCTTTTCAGAAAGAAGATGCAGAATGGTTTTGATCCCAAAGTGCGCTCCATATTCCTCAGCCATCAGACCTTTGTTGAACATTCACTCAGTGCAGGTCATATAGCCCCCTTCTCCCACCAGGTTACTGTCCTAAAATTTGATTATTGAATCGGAGACATTATAGTGATTGGATTGGCCTTGTGGAAATTATGGGGGTGGGGTGGTAGTAATGAAGTCCCTTAAGCACAGCAAGAAAAACATTTGAAAGTGTATTTTTAATATTGAGAAGAGGGAACAATGTGGAGACTGTTGGAAAACAACCCCAGTCATAACACGTGAGTAGTCGATCATAGCATATTTAAAATTAGATCTGCTTAAAACAGGCGTTTCTCTGGGTCACTTTTCACATGGGTCAGAAAGCCCCCAAGACACTGGATTAACGACTGCTGTGCACCCCCTCCTCTTCCCGCCCCGCCCCGATCTCAGAGCACTGACATGGATCATGCCATAATTGTTTACCGAGGAGTCAGTAGTGAAAGGAACTTGAGGACAGAATCCTGTCTTTGAACTCTGATGCTGTAATATCAGGGGTTAAGTATGCTTGAAACGCTGGTGCCTTTTATCTGGCTGCTCAACAGGTAGCATTTTGTAAATGCCTCCCCCTTTCCCCCCCCCCACCTCCCTGCCACGAGATTCCTCATGTTTGGTTTGAGAAGACGTTGGGGATCCTAGAGAAGATCAGAGTCGTCAGGGCAGCTGCACTTGTTTACGAGGGATGAGCAGTGTCAGGGCGCGCACAGAACAAAAGCCTCCAGGAGCAGGGAGCGCTGGTCCATCGCATCCTGCAATCACCGGCATCATTTCAATGGAAAGCAGAGAAGGTGTAAACGTACGAGCAGAGGCAGCAAATGCCCTGGTTCCTACGTTGCTGCTGCTACTAGTATTGTTGCGGCTGCTCCTCCTCCAACACAGCGTTCCCATCTGGTGTGAGCCCGGGCAGACACCCCGCCACCTCTCCATCCTTCTTTCCACCCATCCATCTATCCATCCATCCAGGGTCCAGAGGGTCCTACTATGTGCCACGCCCGGGGCTGGACACCGGGCACCTAACCCACAGTCCACCGAGTTCGAGAGAGCCTCCCTCCTTTCCTCCTGCCCCGGGTGGGTGCGGCTGGTAGTGGGGGGGGATTTCTTCGCCGAAAGGTCCAGAAAGCCCGAGCCCCGAATCCGGGCGAGAGGCGCAGCCGGAGGCAGCCCGACTTGGGCGGCCCGGGAGCGCGCGTCTCCGAGGCAGCGCGAGGTCCCCCTGTCCGGCGCTCAGGTGGCTCCGCCGCCCACTCCGCGGCTCCCCTCCCAGGGCCCTCCCCTCTCCGGCGAGGGTCGAGTTTGGCTGTTGCGCGCGGGGAAGGAGGGGCTACGAGGGATTTGAAAGTGTACAGGCTGCGGAGTGGAGCTCGCATCTGTTCCCGCCGCCCGCGACCGGATTAAATTTCTGCAAATTCAAACTGAATGGGGCTTTCTTCTGCTGCCTTCCAGAGGGCGCCTGCAGCCCGCCGCGCGCTGCTCTCGGGCGGGAGCGGCCGCCCGGCGCGCAGCTAGGAGCCAGCGAGCCGGACCCGAGCCCGTGCGGGCCAGCCGGCGGCGGCTAGGGCGGAGGCTGCCGAGGCGCCCGGGCTCCAGGACCAGGCACCGCGGCTCCGGGACCGGGCACCGGACCGCGCCCCCCCTCCGCGCCTCCGCAGCCGGCTCGCTCCCCGCGCACCCGAGCGGGGCGACTGTCATTAGCCGCCCGGACGGGACCCCGGGCGGGCTCTCGGGGTCCGGAAAGGGGCCCGGGCGACCCTCCGAAGAAGAACTTCTTGTGGGCGGGTCCTCGGTACCCTGTGGCCCGGGCGACCGCTATTGTCTACGCGCGGCGGTCGGCGGCGGCCCGGGGCGCGGGAGCCGCGGGCCGGGCGGGGCCAGGCCCGGGGTGGCGGCGGGAGGAGCCGGGGGAGTCGCGTGGGCCGGACTAGGAGGAGGAGCCGCGACCGCGGGAGCCGAGCCGGAGCGGCGCGGGCAGCGGGCAAGCGCGATGCCGGCGGCGGCGGGGGACGGGCTCCTGGGCGAGCCGGCGGCGCCCGGGGGCGGCGGCGGCGCCGAGGACGCGGCCAGGCCGGCGGCGGCCTGCGAGGGAAGTTTCCTGCCGGCCTGGGTGAGCGGCGTGCCCCGCGAGCGGCTCCGCGACTTCCAGCACCACAAGCGCGTGGGCAACTACCTCATCGGCAGCAGGAAGCTGGGCGAGGGTTCCTTCGCCAAGGTGCGCGAGGGGCTGCACGTGCTGACCGGAGAGAAGGTGAGCCGCCCGGGGCGCCGGCCCCTGGCCTTCGGGTTGGGGGATCGGGGCGGCGGGGACCCTGCGGAGAGCCCTGCGCTGCGAGTCTGGCTGCGGAGCCCCGGACGGGCGCCTCCCGCTCCGTCTGCTTTTCCTCTCGGGTTGAAAGCGGGGTCGAGCCAGACGCGCGCGCAGACCCTCGCAGCCGGGATACCGGCCTTTCCCGAGGGGCGATCTGGGGTCACTTTCCCCAGGGGGCGACTGGTTTCCCCGCGAAGCCGCCCGCAGCCTTTTTTGCTCCTCGAAGGGCGCCGCCTGGCGGACACCAGCGCGGGGGTGGGGTGGGCTGGGGGCTGTGGGACTCTGCTCTCCCGGCCGGTAGGGGCGGCAGATCAGTGGAGAGGCTGGAACCAGGAATGGAGTGCGTGGGCCCTTACGCTGAGGGTGGGAGAGCCGATTAGCCAGCCCTTGGGGGAACTTAGAGTCTGATCCGCACCCTGGGCTCTGGGTAGGAGGTGGGGGAAGGACGAGAGCCCAGGGACGTACCCACTTGTGCGCTGCGGCAGCTAGGGGAAGTTTTGCGTGCTCACAGGAGGGTTTTTCACACGCCGCCCCTCCCTCCACCCACCCTTCCCACCCCTGCATCCCCATATCACCCCCTCCCCACTCTCAAGCATTCCACCCCCTCCTTCCCTCCTCACTCCAGCCGCTGGGGTGGGAGCTGCAGTAAGGATCCCGCTCTGGCATATACAGAACTACACACCGCTCTCCCCAGATTTCAAAGGTTGGGAGATGCTTTCTTATCTTTCTAGAAGAGGGGAAAGCAAAGGAAGAACCCCAGACACCTGCAAGGGCACCCCTTCCAGCCTTGTGAGAGGTTAGCAGGGTGTGAACCCTTGCCAGGCAAGCCTCAGCTAGACCTAAGTTGTAACTTAGATCTGTGAGAAGAAACCCATAATATGATGACTTACTTTTGAGGTGAGGCTCCAGCCGGGAGGCTGCCCCAGCCTGGGAGTTACCCTAAGCTTGGAGCTACTTCAGGCTGGGGTTGCCCCAAGCTCATGATCATCTGAGACTCAAGGCTCCCCCCAGGCTGGGGCTTGCTCGGCACAGGCGGGGTAGTAGCCCCTTTTTGTGGCCCATTCACCGGGGAGGCATCAGCAGTGTGGGTGGGACCGGGAAGCTCCAGGCTTCCTACCTGCCCTTCCACCCTCTGCCCTGGGATCCTCTGTCCAGCCTGGGAGTTCCCGGGAATGCACTGCTGTGCGACCTCGGATTACTGGGCGAGCTGTCCTGCCCCCCAGTCCCCAGCCTCACCTGGCTTTAATCTCCCTCCTCGGTTCCCCAGTGTGTCCTGGAGCCCCTTGCATTTGAGTGCAGGTCTCCATCACTCTTGTCACTTGTCCTTTTCCTACAGCCGCTCTGGGTGGGGTGCCCTTTGTTTTGGGGAAGTGGGGTTACAGTGAGCCGTTTTAAAAGTGCCTCTTGCTTGAATTTCCATGCAAAATGGGAGTGTTCAGGATGAACTCACTGAATTGAGTAACTCTTCAAAGAAGAATAAGAATAAGAAAAAACAAAAACAAAAACAAAAAACTCCAAACCTCATTCTAGTCCAAAGGGAGCGCGGCACCGTTTACTCCTGGGTTCGCAGTGGGCTGGGAACTTAACACATCCCGTCATGGCGCGGGGATGCCCGAGGCCCCAGCTTGCTAACTACAGTGCACTCACTTCTCCGTGCCCGGCACGCGGGGGTAGAACTTTATTTTCATTCGAAATGTATAGGATTCAGTCTAGTTGTGTATGTTTCCTCTTGAAACTTAGCAAAAAGAGACGAGGCGTTATGCGGACAGCAGAAGGGGCAACGTTAGGAGCACGCTCGCTTCCCCTGCCCTGCCGCTCAGCTGCTTCGGGCTGCCTTCCACTTTCCGGTCCCTGCTGTGGGTCCGGCTCCTCACCTCTGCATTTTTGCGCCTTAGCACCAGGCTGTTAGTTTTGGCTGAACTGCCCGAGGATGCACTCAGAGCTCAGTCCCTAGCCGGATGCTTGGGTTCTGGAGCTCTGTGCTGGGCCCGAAGGCACCCTGGAATGTGGGGAATTCCTGCCCGGATGGGGTCCAGTGAGGATTCCCCCTCACCCTTAGGTGCTCACGCCCGTTTATCTCATCTTGTCTTTCTTAAATGATGCATCTCACTTCCCCTCCACAAGCGGAGGAACAATTAATTGGATGTAAAATTATTGTGCTAGACTAATTGATTGGATCTAGTTAAGGAGGGTGGTTGTTAGGGTGGAGCCGG
Source organism: Eubalaena glacialis (assembly GCF_028564815.1). Lineage (NCBI taxonomy): Eukaryota > Metazoa > Chordata > Mammalia > Artiodactyla > Balaenidae > Eubalaena > Eubalaena glacialis. The sequence goes on along the minus strand of NC_083721.1, from coordinate 13,069,841 downwards.
AGGTTGAGAGATTTTTCTGATGTGCCCTACTTCAGCCCTGAGAATCAGCGCTCAGGGAATGCAGACATCCTGAGAAATCTGGATTTTAGTTCACTTAATGGCCAGCTTTCAAGAAACAATGGGTGTCATTCATAGCTTTTTATCACCTTAATGCTTAACTAAAAGATTTGGTTTTTGGCAGATCGTAGAGATTAAAATGTTTGTGCGTGCGTGTGTGTGTGTGTGTGTGTGTGTGTGTATACGTGATTCTGCCTGGGAAGTATTGCTGAGTTCATGAGTCCCCGGCCCCACTCATGTGCTGGATAATGTCTTACTAAGACCAAAACAAAGGTGAAGTCAACCTCACACTATTTGCAGCCTCCAGGTCTCTCTGTGAGTCAAGCAAGGGGACACCTCGAGGTGACAGGACCCAGAGGAAGGGAAACGAAGTGTCCCCAGAGTGGGTGATATGAGTGTTCCAGAAGGGCCTCTCCCCTCAATAATTCCCCCTTTGGGGAGGTGCATACTTTCTGGAGAAAGCACTTCACTTTTCTCCATTCCTTTTTTTTGGAAAGGACACAGACCACCGCGGGAGGGGAATTAAGTCATGAAGGCTGTCCTAAGAAATAGATGTATCCCCCCCACGCCATCCCCTGAGTGGAAGGATCCAGGGCAGCCTGTCCTGAGGAATCAGTTCATGAAAAATCTGCAAAGGGGGATGGAGAAAGGGAAGAAGGGGAGGTGCCCCACGCCTGCAGTTGCAGTCTCAAACTGCACATTGTTGTTGGGTGATTTATGCCAACATCCAGAGTATTGCTGGCTTAGGGTGCGTGTATGTGTGTGTGTGTGTGTGTTGTGTTGTGTTTTGACGTGGCGCACGTTTCCAAAAAGCTTTGGGTGCCATCCTACGTGGCTCGCTGAGAATTACTGTCTGAGTCCGTCTGACAAAAGGAGCCGCTTTTTCCTGACTTTCATTCAGGCTTCAATCCTATCTTATCAAGAGGCTCCTTTTCCCACCACTGCCTGCAGGACAGTATTTTTTTTTTTTTTTTTTTTGGCCAGCCTCTCTCCGAAGTTGTTTGAAAGTCATTTGAATCCAGTCGGCCCGTTTACCGCTTGAAAAGAAAGGATGGCTTTGGGCAAGACCTAATTTTGTCCTCCTGTAGCTTTGAGTTGCTGCCATCCTCCGTTAACACGGCTTTGAAAATAAATCATTCACTCGATCATGTGAAACTCTTAACCGGCACGTTCTCAGTCTGTCTTTGACTAAGTTGATGATTAGACAAGGAAAAATGATCACAAAATCAGACTTTGAAAAAAAGGATTCTCAGTGGCTTAGAGACAAAGAGCAAAGTTGCTGTGCAGGAGCATTAAGTGATAACTTCGAAATATGCAGGAAGAGGTGTGCTTGCGGCCTCTGTATTGGTCCCCAATGCCTATGAAATGCATAGTCTCTGGCACTTGATAGGTTATTCATTTTAAAAATCAAAGAATATAGTTGCAGAGGCTTAGAGAGAAGAGCATAGGGGTATCTCAGGTATAGAGCAGGTTCCACAGGCAGGCAAAGCTGCCAAAAGGGGAAAATAGTTGAGGCCACAATTACTTCTTTTTGTGATTAAGTCTCTCTGAGAGACAAAGTTAGGTACAGAAAATGATTGGTTAAGATGTTTAACTACCTTGTTCTAACGCTTGGTTTAAAAAAAAAACCTGTTTATCACTTTCATTGGAGCTATTTTGGGGCTAAAAATAAGGGTTGCCTGCTTTAGTAAGTTGCCAATAATTATGCTTCAAGCACGACAGCGCCAGATACCTGGAGTGAAGGAGTTACTAAAAATACAATTTACTATGTTTTTTTGGAGCAGGAAACATGACTAATTTTAGAGGTGGCCTTTTGGCAGATCTGTTTTTAGCAAGTATTTCGGAAACAAACAGGTGCTAAATCCTGTATTTTTTTTTTTTTAAAGTGCTAGAAATTTAGGGGTAATAGCTCTGAGGCTCAAGAAATGCCTAGGGAACTGGAAATCCCTATCAGTCCCCAGCAGGGATTTCTCGGCACACGAAAGGCTTTGGGCAAAAGCACCTGCTCAGCGTGGCTTGTGATAAGGCAGTGCCTATAATTTCCGAGATTGCATGCTGCAGTTCACAGGCACAACCTTTTTGAACTTCCTGCCCTGCCTCATCTTTCTGAAGTCCTTGTGAATGATGGAAATTGGCACTTAGGGCTCGCTTCTCAGTGTTCATTGATACGCAGGTCCCATGGACTTCAAAGGGCGCTTTGAGTCAGCACAACGGTGCTGAACAGTGCCCACGAAGAGGAGCACAGCCTGACATTTTCTCTGCGGGTGTGGAGTCACCGGCACAGGCTGGGCTCAACGACAGCGGTCCGCACGCTGGTGGCCGTTCCAGGGCTGCGTGGCAATCATCCATCCCAGGGGTTAACTTTTCCAGGAGGTGTGGGGAGTGGCAGCCGTGTCTGCCCAGAGAGAGCAGCAGACTGGGTGTCCTCTGTGGGAAGGTGGTTTGGACACCAAGTATCGTTTACCTTGGGATGTACGCCCCATCTCGATTATTCATGGTAACCCAGCGACCTGCTCTCTTGGCTAATTGAAACCCATAGATAATCCCCAAGCCTTACTTTTAGCAAACTGGTGAAATCTCTTCCTCCGCTCAGCCTGGGCCCTGGCCACTTTCAAGGGCTGACCTGAATTGAATTTCATGCTCTCTGATGAAATGGTGCTGGCTGGTAGGATGACCAGCAGGAAAGGGGTGAACCACGGGACCTGAATGGTACCCGAGGACGCAGATACTTCTACAAAGGTAGACAGAGCTATTGCCTCTCCTGTCTCCTGAACACCAGCTCAGCGGTATAGCGCTTTGTGGCATATTCAGGGTCTTCCATGCATTTTCTCATTAGTTGCTAGAAGCAACCCTGGGCAGGTGAGAACCAACTCACTGGTGTCCTTACCTTTGTTGACTACGTGGAGGTATGCCCTGGGTAGATTTTTTCCTCTGACCTTCTCTTCTCTATTGCTAGGGCTGCCCTAACAAATGACCATGAACTGGGTGGCTTAAAACAACAGAAATTTATTCTCTTAGACTTCTGGAAGCCAGAAGTCCAAAATCAAGGTGTTGGCAGAACCTCTGAAAGCTCTAGGGGAGGATCTTTCCACGCCTCTTGCAGCTTCTGGTTTGCTGACCACCCCTGGCATCCCTTGGTTTGTGGATGCAACACCCCAATCTCTGCCTCTGCCTTCATATGGCCTTCTTTCCCCTGTGTGTCTTCTCTGTCTCCAAATCTCCCTCTCCTTATAAGGAAGGAGGGGAATGTGGTCTTAGGGTGTATACTCGGGACCAACACCTGTGAGGGGAGGGACAAGGCAGCATTGGGCAGAGGCAGAAGTTGGGCCCCGCTGCAGTCCCAGCTGAAGCCCCCCGCCCATGCCATGCTGCACTCTGGAGCTGAGACGTCCAAGCTGGGGCTGTGTATCTTTATATCTACTGAGGTGTCCAGGTTGGGGCGAGGGGACTGAGCCTTTGTAACTTTGGACCCTGGACCCGTCATTGGGTGAGGGCTGCCCTGGGAAGGAGGCGTGGCTTTGGACACTTTGCTGAGGGTGGTTCCCGGGGCGAGCTCGCAGCAGAGGTCAGCAGCTGGGGAGGAAGTTCTTAGTCCAGAAGGGGAAGTGGGGCAGCGCGGCCAGGTGTCCACTGCTTACTGGGAGAGACAGGCCAGAGTCCAGGGTCTTGATCTGAGTCCAGGCCGGATCCATAAGCAAAGTGGGCAGCTTCCCGCCCTACCTTGCCCACCTAGTTATGGCGCTTCTCCACCTGCAGTGAGGGGACAGCCAGAGTCTGCTTCCTAACAGTGAGCATCCTGGGAATATTCTGGCCTCACGTTTCTTTTCACTTAGGATGCTCAGGGCTCGCTGTTGGGTTTGTGGGTACCTTTGGGGTACTTTCATGTGTTCTATGTGTTTTCTCTTGAGGACTTTATGGCCACAGAGTTGGGCTAACTTGTCGACCAGCGTGTCTAATCAGAGACAGTGGGAGAGATCCTCCCTCCCCCATCACTCCTGAGTTGTGGGAAATTGGATTGTTGTCAAACAGAGTCATGATTCGGGACATTCGGGTGACAGGAAGGATTGCTCGGGTGGGAGCCATCTCTTAACACCCTCTTACCACCTCTACCTCCAGCGAACCGGCTCTTCCCTACCCAGCTATGCAGTTTCTAATTACTGGATTCTTTCTGGTTTTTAATCACGGGTGTGTGTGTTTTAAGATTCGTTTGGCTAAAGTTTGGAATAGGAAATACAGACATGTGGTGTTAAATGGAAAGGTTTCAAGAGGGGATGCAGTGAAAAGTAATTCTGCCTTTACCTGGGCGCCTCAGTGATGGGTTCCTCTCCCCAGAGGCAACCCCACTTCTAGTTTCCTGTGTATCCTTCCAAACATACTCTATCTGCATACAAGTGTACATACATTTGATACTCCATATGCATGCATTTGTAAAGGTATAGATATAGGGAAATATATTTTTACACTATACATGCTGTTCAGTATCTTGCTTTTTCCACTTAACAATATATCTTGAACATCCTTCCCCCAAATTACTACAGAATTGCCTTATTCTTTTTAATTACTGCATAGTATTCATCGTATGGAGGTACCATGTTTACTTAGTCATTCCTCGATGAGTATGTCAGTGGACGTTACTTAAGGAATTAAGCACAATTAAAGAATGGACATTTAGGTTGTATACAATTTTTTCTTATTCCCCAATAGTGCAGCAGTAAATATCTGTGCCTTTGTGTCATCTTGTAAATGTTTCAAGTATATCTGAGGGATAAATTCCTAGTCTTAGGCGAAAGGGTATGACTGTTTTTTTTTGTTTGTTTTTTTGGCTTGTGGGATCTTAGTTCCCCAACCAGGGATCGAACCTGGGCCCCTGCAGTGAAAGCTTTGAGTCCTAACCACTGGACTACCGGGGAATTCCCAAAGGTATGACTTTTAACTGTTGACGAATATTGCCAAATTGCCTGCCAAAGAGGTTGTCCTAGTTTATACTTCCATCAGCCTGGTATGTGAGTTTCTTTCCACATCTTCATCAATATAAGGTACTCTCAAACTTTCTGATCTTTGCCTATCTAGTGGATTAAACATGGTATCTTTTTTATGTGTAGTCTGTCATATTTGTAAGTGAATTGAACATATTTCATATGTCCAAAAACAATTTGGATTTCATTTCTGTTAATTGTTCATGTCCATTCTCCATCTTCCCTTGGGTTTTTGGTCTTTTTCTTATTGATTTATAGGCACTTTTTATATTTTAAGGCAATCAGTCCTCTTTCAGTGATATATTTTGAAGCCTCCTCCACCTTGCTTGCTCCCTGTTTATTCTTTGTCTTTGTTTCTTGGTCATCCTCACCATTGCAGAGGTTATTTCCCTGGATTCTACTAACTAGTGAGGGGGCCATAAGGAGCTTTGCGGTTCCATGGACCCCTACAAATTGTATGCATATAATTATATTTCTGGGGCAAGGATCCATGACTTCATCAGATTCTACAAGGAATTATTTACCCCCAAAATGTTAAGAGCCACTGCTTTGTTGCCTATCCGTGTCAGCAATGCTGTCTGAATGGAGGTTTGTATGTTGGGATCAGGATTTGGATCACCTTGGCTTGTTAGCACCTGTGCTAATTGGGCTGAAGTTGCAGATTACATTCGGGCTAGGCAGATGATTCTATGACTGTGACTTTGGCTTGGCATGCCTAATTTCTGCCTTCCTGTCCCCCACCATGCCTGGGTCACAGGGAAAGGGCATGATAGAATGTAGACAGATTTTTGGAAGACCTTGACTCTTGCTAGGTCATGTTTGAATCATGTCCCATTATTTCTTCATGGGAAAGGTGATAGATACAGTTTATGGTGGGTGGTTGAGAAGAAAGAGAAAGAGGGAGTATCAAGGGAAATGAAAACCTTTTAAGGAGCAATAGCTGCCTCTTAACTTGGACATAAAATGCACTGAGTCAAGTGTAAGCACGTGTGTAAAAATATTCCTGGGACCCTTTGGGGCTATTTTGTCCACCCACAAAGCCCTCCGGCGGGTGGTACTGGTGGAGTGAACAACTGGGCCTGTTTGGAGTCCTGGAGGTCAGCATGGCCTCGCTCTGATGACCCTCTCTATTGCTCCTGTCCCCTGTCACTCTCTGCCCCCTCACCCTGCTTTGTCTTTCCTCAAAGAGCTTCTTACCACCTGTACTAGTTTGCTAGAGCTGCTGTAACAAAGTACCATACACTGGGCGGCTTAAACAGCAGAGGCTTATTGCCACACAGTTTTGGAGGCCAGAGCCCAAAATCAAGGTGTTGGCAGGGTTGGTTCCTCCTGAGGGCTGTGAGGGCAGGATCTGCTCTAGGCCCCTCTCCTTGGTTTGGGGATAGCTTTCTTCTCTCTGGGTATTTTCACATTGTTTTCCTCTGTGTGTGTCTGTCTCTGTGTCCACATTTCCCCTTTTTATGAGGGCATCAGTCGTACTAGGGTCCATCCTAATGATCTCACTTGATGACTTCTGTCAAGATCATTATTGCCGAATAAGGTGAAATTCTGAGGTACTGGGGGTTAGTCTGAATGTTTGTGTCCCCTCAAAGTTCATAGGTTAAAACCTAATCCCCAATGTGACAGTATTAGGAGGTAGGGCCTTTTGGAGGTGATTAGGCCATGAGGACAGAGCCCTTATGAATGGGATTCGTGGCCTTAAAAAAGAGACCCTAGAAAGCTCTTTTGCCTGTTCTGCCATGTGAGGATATAGCAAGAAGATGGCTGTCTAGGAACCAGGAAGAGAGATCTCACCAGATGCCACATCTGCCTTGATCTTGGACTTCCCAGCCTCCAGAACTGTGAGAAATAAATGTCTGTTATTTATAAGCTATTTGGCCTATGGTATTTGTTATAGCAGCCTGAACAGACTAAGAAAGGACTTAAACAGATGAATTTTGGAGGGGACTCCATTCAATTCATACCATCACCTGACCCCATGGTATATATTTCTGTGTTCATATGTTTATTATTTTTCTCCCCATTAGACTGTAAGCCCCATGAGGAAGGGATCACTGCTTTATGCTTGGTGGCTAGAATAGTATCTGGTACAGAGACGGTGCTCAGTAAATATTTTTTGAATGGATCAAAGAATGCTTTGATCTCCCCAGGCCATGAGGACGGTTGGCTGGAATGGTTTTGTTTTGTTTTGTTTTTTGTTTTTGTTTTGGTCGCGCCACGGAGCTTGCGGGTTCTTAGTTCCCCAACCAGGGATCGAATCCGGGCTCCATCAGTGAAAGCATGGAGTCCTAACCACCAGACCACCAGGGAGTTCCCTGGCCTGGAATGGTTTGACAGCCCTGTCTCTCTCACTTCCTTGCAGCTCCTGGGTGCGCCTGTGTGAGCAGTGAGTAGATTGGACAGCTTGTTCAGCGGGCACTCTTTGGGAAAAATCCCAGACCCAGGACAGCTGTGCCTTCTGCAGGGACTTGTTAAGGAAGTCACCTAGGGATCAGAGGGACCAGCCAGAGACAGAAAGATATTCTGCAATGTCATGGGACTGTTAATGGACCCTCAGCTCTTTCCTGAGAAAATGTACCAACACTGCAGCAGATGGGCGACGTTGCTATTTGCAAACATACATTTCTTTGGATGTTGCCCATGGAGATATATGGAGCTTTGGATTCTGTCTCTTTAACTACAAATTTTTTTATAAGTTTATCAGTCTCTTAGCCAAATTGCTGCCAAAACATTTAGCAAACCTGCTTGCTTCTCTTGCCTGTTCTCTGAGCTATTTGATTCGTTCTCATCCCTTTCCTTGCGTTATCTCTGTCATGTTTTTTTTTTTTGAAGTATAGTTGACTTACAATGTTATGTTAGTTTCTGCTGTATAGCAAAGTGATTCAGTTTTATATATATGTGTGTGTGTGTGTGTATATATATATATATATATTCTTTTTTTATATTCTTTTCCATTATGGTTTATCATAGGGTATTGAATACAGTTCCCTGTGCTACACAGTAGAACCTTGCTGTTTTTCCATCCTATATATAAAAGCTTACATCTGCTCACCCCAGCCTCCCACTCCATCCCTCCCCCAACCCCCTCCCCCTTGGCAACCATCAGTCTGTTCTCTATGTCCATGGTTCTGTTTCTGTTTCACAGATAGGTTCATTTGTGTCATACTTTAGATTCTACATATAAGCGATATCATATGGTGTTTGTCTTTCTCTTTCTGACTTACTTCACTTAGTATGATAGTCTCTAGTTGTATCCATGTTGCTGCAAAGGGCATTATTTCATTCTTTTTTATGGCTGAGTAGTATTCCATTATATATATGTACCACATCTTCTTTTTTTTTCGGCTGTGCTTCGCGGCTTGCAGGATCTTAGTTCCCTGACCAGGGATTGAACCCGGGGCCACAGCAGTGAAAAGACCAAGTCCTAACCACTGGACTGCCAGGGAGTTCCGTGTACCACATCTTCTTTATCCATTCATCTGTCGATGGACATTCAGATTGTTTCCCTGTCTTGGCTATTGTGAATAGTGCTGCTATGAACGTAGGGGTGCATGTATCTTTTTGAATTATAGTTCTGTCTGGATATATGCCCAGGAGTGGGATTGCTGGATCATATGGTAGCTCTATTTTTGGTTTTCTGAGGAACCTCCATACTGTTCTCCATAGTGGCTGTATCAATTTACATTCCCACCAGCAGTGTAGGAGGGTTCCCTTTTCTCTACACCCTCTCCAGCAAGTGTTATTTGTGGACTTTTTCATTATGGCCGTTCTGACTGGTGTGAGGTGGTGCCTCATGTAGTGTTGATTTGCATTTCTCTAATAGCTAGAGATGTTGTATCTCTGTCATTTTTACCTCCTATTGAGTTTCTGTTGTCTTACACCCTGCCCCATGGCTTTTTGGTAAGGTGTCTGGCCATCCCTCTGACTCTGTTCAGATACTCTTGTTCCATGAATCTCCTCTCTTGGTCACGACTTGCTCTTTGCCAGAGCTCTGTGCACAGGGCACAGGAAGGGTGAACAGCAGTGAGGGATGCTCCCTGGGCACAGAGCATGGTGCTGACGGACAAAACAAGTGGAAAATGCAGCAGCCATGCACGAGGAGGCTTGCTCTCTCTGTTTCGGATGATGGGATGAAGCTCCGAATCCCAGTGATTCTCTTGTCTACCTGGAGCAGAGCAGGGTTTTCGTGACCTTCTGAATCACCAAAAACCTACAGGAGAGGATTGCGTGCTTGCCCTTTGCTTTGACCACAAGGATGTAATACTGATAACAGTAGTAATAATTAACATTTATGGATCGCATACCATCTGCTAGGCCATGTCCTAGATGCTTTGCTGCAGAATAGAATTTATCCCTTACAGAGGCTTTTGTAGTAGGCAGTGTTGTCCCAATTTTGTAGCTTAGGTTGACCAGCCATCCGGGGTGCCCAAGAGTCTCTGAAGTCCTGCATTTGGGGAAACTCCTAAGGTAACAGCAAAACCAGATGAACCCAAGAAGACATCTCATCAGTATTTGGAATCCTACTGAGGGTTTTCAAATGAAATTTTTAAAGAGCAGTTAATCAGGTCATGAATAAGTGATGAACGAACCAAAGGCCAAAACCCAAAGCCCTGGGCGTAACTGAGATGCTTGCTGTGGATGATGACCTCCACTCATGGTCCTGGGTGGTGAGGGGGGCTTTTCCCACCCCTGGGCTCCGATATGCTAGGTTCACCGTGCACTCCAAGTCTCCATGGTGGGCAGAGGTCCTGGTCTGCCATCTTTTACAAGTTCACAATGAGATGAAGAGCTTGAGCCTGCTGTGTGTGTGTGTATTATTAAATAAAAATCATAATACCGAGCTAAATATAAACACACATAACTCTTTTTTTCAAAGATTTTTTTGATGTGGACCATTTTGAAAGTCTTTATTGAATTTGTTACAATATTGCTTCTGTTTTATGTTTTGTTTTTTTGGCCATGAGGCATGTGGGATCTTAGCTCCTCGACCAGGGATCGAGCCCACACCCCCCGCATTGGAAGGTGAAGTCTTAACCACTGGACCACCAAGGAAGTCCCCACACATAATTTTTTGGTAGCAGATTTTCTTAATGAAGGAAGCGATGGGGACTAGGAGTTACCTTGAGTAGATCTGATTAGCGTTCAGTCTTAGTTTTAATACCTTTCTTTTGCCCTGGAGGGAGAAAAATCTGTATGAGGGGAGAGAGGATTTTGAATAAAGGTGAAGCTGCAAATGCACGTCTTACGTAGCTCACTGAACAGTCCCTGAGAGTCTCCTTGTTAGACCACCCTCCTTCAAGAATGAACACAGATTATTTATTAAAAACAAAGCAGAACACCCAGTACCTTTGCCTGGCTTATTTATGCAGACAGTTGGAGCTAGACTAGCTTTTCTAAGCCTTTGCTCTGTCCCCATTTGGGCTAAGAAGGGACGCTGGAGCCAAATGGAAGGAAGTGCCCAAGTGAAAATGAAGCTGCAAGGAAAGTGACTGTAAAGTCTCGGTTCAGAATATTCTAGCATGTTACCTGAGCCCTACTTTAGTGAAACCAAATGGATAAGTGTTATCACTTACGTAATCTGGTCTTTGGGTGGAATTACTGTGGCTTTGATGTAGAAGTCAGGGTTTTTAAGTGTATTCTTTATTCCAGGTTAAAAATTTAATTAGAGAAACTAGTTGATGACTCAGTTCTCAGTTGAACATTTACATTTATAATACTAATAAAAAACTTGTTTTGAAAACACTTCTTCAGGTATGTAAAGTGTCAGTCCCACGGGATGACATTTTATTCTATTAAAAACTAACATTTGTGAGCAGTGGTTGTAATTTCAAGCCCGACTTGACATAATGAAACTTGAATTTCCCTCTGGAGGGAAGGTGCTTTATGGCTATGGTACTCCCACCCAATTCAGTACCCTGAGATGCTTCTTCCTAGATCAAAACTGAGCTTTTTGTCATAGAAGCCATTAAATTAAAGCACCTGAGAGCACATAGAGTAACAAATGGTTTCTTTCCAATAATCAGACTTGGAATAATGTGCTACAGATTTCAGCAGGGCATATTTATTTAAAATATATATGTAAATCATCTAGTATAAATCCGTGTTTTTCCTATGATCAGCTATAAATATTTTTAAAATAATTTTTTAAAGTATTTTGGACCAAGTACTTCGTGCTTTAGAAGTTTTTCAGCTAGTCTAGTCACTGGCACATTCTAGAATATTTGTGGTTTTTAATTAATCAAAATAAATCCTAGGCTAATATTTGTTAATTGCCATGTATTTTGTTCTTGCATAGCCACTTACATATACTATTTTCATTATTAACGCTACCACTTGCTACCACACTTGACACGTTTCATTATATACTCCCCTTCTGTTTTAGATACCTTAAAAAAAATTATCCTTTTTTAATCTGATTAATGAAACATAATTTTCCCCCCTGGTTCCTTGTGGAAAATAAACACAAACACAAAGAAGAAAGTAAAAATCACCTGTAATTATACAACCCAGCAATAATCACTGGGTTTAGGTGTTTGGGCTGGTTACATGTGATCCAGATATATATATATATTTATACACACACATATGTGAGTGTGTATATACTTTTAGAAAGCATATTTTGATAATTAGTAGGGTTTATCATAATTTGTGTACTTGATTGAAAATGTGTTTCCTCTTATTAACAACTGTTAATGATTTTTCCCTATTTTTCTCCTGTCTTGTTGATTTCCACAAACTCTTTACATATTAAGGATATTCGCTTTTTCATTTGTTATGTTGCAGATATTTTCTCCCAGTTGATATTTGTCTTTTGATTCATTTTATGGTTCCTTTTTTGGGGAGGGGGTACATAAAATTTTATATTTTGTATAGTTAAACCAATTAGTCTTTTTCCTTTAGTTTTCTCTTATTTTTTATGCTTAAGTAAACTAGAGAGTTTGTTGTTGATTTTGCTTTATAAATTATCAGTGAGTCTTGCCAGTGTTTCATTGTCATCTGCAGAAAAATCTTTGTGTTGGGTAGGGATTTTTGACTGAATTTTCTAGCCCGTTGCATGATTTAACTTAATGGGGTCATGTACTAAAGCACAGGCTTAGGAGCTGAAAGCCTTGGGTTCCTATGGCCTTTCTGCTGCTACCTAGTATCTGTGTGATCTTGTGCAAGGTATTTAAATCCTCTAAACTTCAGTTTTTGTATTTGTAAAATAATGATAATAATATCTCACGGGAATTCAATAGAAATTTGATTAAATATATGTGTGTGTATAAAATACACATGTATGTAAAAAATATATATATATATATATATATGCTGTGTATTTGGTGTGTATGTATGTGTATACATGTGTAAAGCACATAGCCTGAAAATGTATTCAATATTGTGTTAGTGAACAAATGGCAGTTGGTTATCTTCTTCTGTTATATTTTCACATTTATATTTAACCCTTAAAGATTTGTGTTAATTAGGCTCTTTCAGATAGCGAGTTAACAGACACCCACTCAGTTCATCATGGAAGATGGAGTTTATTTTAAGGATAAAGGGAAGGTGAGGAAGAAAGACTAGGGCTACATCTCTCACCTCTGCAGTCAGCACCTCCCTGAGGCCTGGAAGGTCTGCAGGACTCCCCAGGGCCCTGGATGTCTGCATTCCAAACATTCCGCTTCCCTTCCCTGCCTCTGCCTGGAGCTTCCCAGGCTCCTAGGGAATATTCCTCCGTCCTGCCCATCCTCTCTGCCTTTTGGCTTCTCTGCCTCCTGGTTTTCCCTTTCTACTCTTTCTAAGTATTATTTGGTTCCCTGACATTTTTTGAATTGGTGACATAGTGCTTGGAAGGTCTGATCGTTGAATCCATACTGCCCTGACCTTCTTGTCACCTTTTTGGCACTGAGCATCCTTTAACAGTAGAAAATCATTTTAACAGTAGAAGAAAGAGTCAATTTATAGGTGATTGCCCACGAGTTACCAGATTGGTATGGTTTAGAAAAATGTATTAGACAACTTAGTTCTCCATGTTTTTGATTTGGTAGCCAACTCTTTCCTTAACGCTCAGTAAAACATTTTACTGTCTTTAGGGGTTCTGATTTCTTCTACATTTGTGGTTTTGGGGATATGGCACTACATTTGTTAACTGGCCCTTTGCTAGAAGTTCCCATTATTTCCAGTGTGATCTAAGATCTCCTTAGAGTCCAGGATTGGATTGAGAATTTTTTATTGGATTATTATTGCCAAAATATCTGTGTTTCCATCTCCTATAGTGCCTCCCAAACCTACCCCCCCTTCAAAGGCAACTTTATTCTTGTACTTTTTCATCTACATTTGACTGCCAGTCGTCCTATGATGTGAGAATAGAATATTGATTGTTTCCTGTTGCCTGTGGGACAGTAATGCTTCTTGAATTAGAGCTAATTTTGGAGTTTAAAGTACTCAATGTCAACTTTTGAAGATAGCCTGTTTAAGATCACTTTGTTACACAAGGGAAGGTCATCCAAGGCTGAGGGGAAGGGAAAGGAAGAAAGAGAAGGGAAAAGAGAAAAGAGCTGATGACTTCTTCTCCCTCTTCTGAATCATTCCCTCTACACTCATGGAGAACTCTTTCCATTTTCATATTGTCCTTTTTAAAGATTTATTTCTTAATCTAAAGCCATTTGCTAGGTGTACTGTGAGGTCAGAACGTTCATGGCTGGAGAAGTTTCCCGGTTGTGAATGGTTTTTAAAGAAAGCATTACCTTTTCTTGGCCGTTGGAGATGATCATGTGTTTTTTCATTCAAACATTTATTGATTTCTTTCATTATGCACAGCTGCTGGCAACTTGTATGGGCTTTTGTACAAATGAGAAAAGGCATGTATGTCTAGACAGACTGGTTAGAAAAAGGTGTTGCCCTGGGCAGACTGTTTAGAAAAAGGAGTCTCCTTTGCTAGACCAGTTGGAAAAAGATGCCCCCCACGAGTGGCTGCAGTGCCATGGTACCTGGCACCTCCAGGGCACACGGGTTGGCAAGTCAAGTGGAGTCTGGGTTTCTGTCCCAAACGGCCCCTCCAATGGGTGTTTGTGTGTGTGTGTGTGTGTGTGTGTGTGTGTAAGGCACCAAACGCACTGTGAATAGGCAGAAGAATCAGATCTGCCCTCAGGAAACCTGGGTTCTAGAATCAGAACAAAGCCATGAACCACAAACACAGAGCTCATGGTATTACAGTGAAAATGTTTCCTCAAACCCTACGGTATAGCACAGGGAACTATATTCAATATCTTGTGATAAACCATAATGGAAAAAGATATGAAAAAGAATATATATATGTATAACTGAATCACTTTTCTGTACAGCAGAAATTAACACAACCTTGTAAATCAACTATACTTCAATAAAATTAAAAAAAAAAATTTCCTCAGAGAGTGACAGATGAAGAGTCCTAGGGTCTTAGGGAAGCTCCAGTAAAATTCTGCAGGATCAGTCCTGGTTCCTCTCTGGAAACATCCACTGTGTTGCTTTGCTCTATAAGAGAAAGACAAGCAAGATGAAGCATCTGGGTGAGAAATAAATTCAGTTGTGTTTGTGTTACTCACTGTCCGGGAGACATAAGACATACTTCGGCATATGTAACGTTAAGATCTTGGGGAAATGCCCTTCACTGGAGCCTCAAGGCCTGTGACCCGACCCATCTCCTGAGTCATCATTCAAGCCGATGGAGAGGCCCAGGGCTCAGACTTCCTGTGTGTTAAGAGCTGCAGCAGCTGTTCAGCTGGGGTCCCATAGACCCTGCTCTACGAGTCTGAACAGAAAAATTCCCCCAAAGCACTGACTGCACCTCAGGCCCCTCGGCACAATACCTCCCTTGGGTGGCTAAATAGTGTGACCGCTTAATAAAGGGTCAGCGACAATTACATGCCAGTGGAGAGATTGAGAAGCAAGAATCTTTGAACAGAGTTGGCTTTTGTTGTTGTTTTTTCTGGGAGAGGAACGTGATAGTTTTGGGTTTCTCCGTGTATAATCTGAGAGGCTCATCCATCTCAGTGTGACAGAGGAAAATTTCAACATTAGGAAAGTAACTTTTGATTTATCACAAACAGCTGGGTGGGCCATGCCTCACTGGTGCCCGGGCATCAGTGACCTTTTCAATATAGTTGCTCAGTGTGGCTTCTGCCCCTGAAAGGGTGTGTAAGCTGGTGCTTGGTGTTTGCAGTGGTTGTGAGCCACTGTCATCGTGAGCATCCTCACGTAGAGACCCAAGTCTTGCATCTCTTGCGGTTTTTGTTATGGGCTGAATTGTGTCCCCCAACTCCCACCCCCTGCCCCAAATCCCATGTTGGAGTCCTAACCGCTAGGACCTCAGAATGTGACTGTCTTTGGAGATAGGGACTTTAAAGAGGTAATTACAGTAAAACGAGGTTGTATGGGTGGGCTCTGATCCAGTAGGACTGGTGTCTTCCTAAGAAGAGGGGATCTGAGAAGCTCTGCCCTGTGTTCTCACCTCTCTGCCTTCCGTGGAAGCCTGCCCATCTGTGGGGCTCGCAGCTCAAGTCTGGGTCCAGTATTTCTCAGCCTTGATGTTCACCACATGCCCCTTGGTGAATCCCCACCTGGCAGAACCATTGTATGGTTCGTGGTTACTATCAGGACCAGCTTTGGATTTTGGGGTTTTATTAGGGCAAAAGTAAGTGTATTGAATATGCGTTTTGCCAGCTCTCTTTTCTTCCAGACTCTGGAGGCCTCTCCTCTGTCTCTGGGTCACCCCTTGGAGAGGCCCAGCGTTGAACTTTGCTGTGGATTGGGGTGGGACAGGGCAGGGGTGGGGCGGAGGCTGATTAACGTCGGCCCAGGCCTGAGGGAAGTAAGGAGTTCGGGAAGTTTAGGGGAAAGGCAGTTTCTGCTGATACTCAAAGAGATGGATTTGAAAGTAAAGACTTTGATATCCGCAAAGCATCCAATCAGTATGCTTAAATAGTTTGCTGGGAGCCTCTTGAGGACTACCGTTCGTGAACTTACTCTCCTTTATGGCTCAATGTTACAAACATTGATGATGGATGTTACAGGGGAAACAGTTTCAGTGATTATAAGTTATCACCGTCTTCCACTGTTCTGATAGGTATATGAGTATAATGGGGGGAAAGCTGAATCCTGTACTTAGTGCTACAGAGGAAATGGCTTTAGGGCTGGAGGTGATTTCCCGATGAGCTAACCCTCCTCAGATCTTCTGTTTCCACATTCTGTATCCGTTTCCTGGGCCCGCTGAAACAAAGTACCACGAACAAGGTGGCCTAAAACAACAGAAATTCATTGTCTGACAGTTCTGGAGACGAGAAGGTCCGAAATCAACGTGTCAGCAGGGCGAGGCTCCCTGTGAAACCCGTAGGGGAGTTTTTCCTTGCCCCTCTTCCAACTTCTGGTTTGCCAGCAAGCTTTGTGTTTCTTGGCTTGTAGCCGCATTACTCCATCTCTCCCTCTGTTTTCACAAGGCGTTCTCCCTGTGTCCCTTCTCTTCCCATGGGGACACGAGCCACCTTGGATAAGGGACCCTTCCTACTCCTGTAGGACCTCCTCTTGCCTTAACTAATTACATCTGCAATGACCCTGTTTCCGAAGAAGGCCCCACTCTGAGGTCCTCAGAGTTAGGATTTCAGTGTATCTTTTTGAGGGGACACAGTTCCACCCCAAACACATCTGTCTCCTGCGCCAACCATCTGTGCCCCCTGATCGCCTTTTTGCCTTCCCTGCTTCTTCTCCTCAGAGACTTGGTGTCCTCTCCTCCAGCTGCCTCAGCCCCTCCCGGGTTCTTTGCAGCTCCTGTGAGTTCCACTTCCACGTTGCATTTTGATTTTATCACCCACTGACCAGTCTCTTGGCTGCATTCAGGTTTAGTCCTTGTTTATCCTCCCCATCCTCAGTTCCTCAGGGCCAGAATCCATCCTAACCATCTAGAAACCAACTCTATGCCACAGCCCTGCTTAAAACAAAAACAAAACCCTCAATTGGTTGGTTTTCTTATTACCTACAGAGCAGATTCCAAATTCCATCCCCTGCATCCAGGGTTCTCAGTGTTCAGTCCCCAAGCTGTGTTCTGGTTTCTCTCCCATCAGCGTTTGTGTTTACCCAGGCCAGATGGGTTCTCTGTCCTTGGAGTGTCCTTTTCGGGGGTCTGTGGCATGCCTCTGCTCCCTGCTGGTGCCACCCGCAGGCCCACCCTTCCAGCCCCGTTGAGATGCCCCTTCTTCCACGGAGCCTGCCCTGATCTGCCCGACCTGAAGCAGTTTCTCCTGCTTCTGTGTCTTCCTGCCCCTGTCACCTCTCCCACTCCATGTGACATCTTGGTCATGAGGGAGCATGTGTTAGCTTCCTCATCAATTCGTAGGATTGTTTAGGTAGAACCAGGTTTTAGTCATTCAAAATAAATACCCTTCTGTGCCTCTCCTGATGTTTCGCACACGGTGGGACTTGGCAGCTCGGGAGAACCAAGGTCTTCCTGGGGAGGCTCTGGCTGCACTTCTGAGGCTTTGTCACCGTGCAAGGGTTTCCTTCGGACAGCATGACTGCCGAGCCCTGTGTGAGACCTCAAGTAATCAGTACTCTGGAAGAAAGCTTTTATCCAAAGTTGGCCGCTGGTTTATTATGGTTTATTTTTAACTTCCTGATGGACCGGATGTGGAGTGGTTGGAAAGGATTTTTCCAGAGGTTTCAGGATGAGCTGGGTGCCAGTAACCCTAGTGTCCTGGATTCATTTCCTGGGACTGTCTAACAAAGAGCCACAACCTGGGTGGCTTAGAACAACAGAAACTATTTTCTCACAGTCCTGGAGGCCAGAAGTCCAAAATGAAGGTGTCGACAGGGCCAGGCTCCTTCTGAAGGCTCTAGAAAGCATCTGTCCAGGCCTCCCCTCTAGCTCTGGTAGTTCCTTGGCTTGTGGCAGCATAACTCTGACCTTCACATGGCCTTCTCCCCATGTGCGACTGTGTCCAAATTTCCCCTTTTTATAAGGATGCCAGTCACTGGATTAGGGCCTACCCTAGTGACCTCATCTTAACTAATTACATCTGCAGTGACCTTATTTCAAAGATGGTCACATTCTGAGGTACTGGGGGCTAGGACTTCAACTTGAATGTTTTGGGGCACACTTCAACCCATAACACCCTGTAGAGCCTGGGGTGTGTCTGCTAGGTTGACTTGGGTGAGGCACTGAAGTTTGCCAGGGCAGAGGGAGGCTCCCTGAGAGGTGAAGGAGGTGAAGAGAAGGAGCTGACCATTCCCATCCCCCCCGTTCCCCTCTAGTCCCTGGGAAATAACTCTGGTCCATACACCTGGCTGTGGATGCACTGTACGCCCTTCTCCCACGGGGAAGCTTCAGGCTGGTGGCAAGAGTGACCCACCGGGCTTGGGATGCCTTCAGAGGCCAGCAGGAATTGGTAGGCCCTCTTGGAGAGAGCTTTCGAGGTCTCAGAGTTAAGGTCCCAGCATCAGTCATATCTGTGTTTAGTTAATGTTTAAACTTGTAACTTGCCCTTTTCTGTTTATACTGTCCCACCTGTACTATTTCTTTTTTTTTTTTTTAATTAATTAATTAATTAATTATTTTGGCTGTGTTGGGTCTTCGTTTCTGTGCGAGGGCTTTCTCTAGTTGTGGCAAGCGGGGGCCACTCTTCATCGCGGTGCGCGGGCCTCTCACTATCGCGGCCTCTCTTGTTGCGGAGCACAGGCTCCAGAGCGCAGGCTCAGTAGTTGTGGCTCACAGGCCTAGTTGCTCCGCGGCATGTGGGATCTTCCCAGACCAGGGCTCGAACCCGTGTCCTCTGCATTGGCAGGCAGACTCTCAACCACTGCGCCACCAGGGAAGCAAGCCCCCTGTGCTGTTTCTTTCTCTGTTCACCAAGTGCTGCGCCTCCGTGTGATTGAACTACTTCCTGTTTGCTAAGACAGATAGTGTAGGATGTCTCATTAAGCAGTGGGAAGATGTAGAGATTTGGGAATTAGGCTTTTAAAGTGACTAATGTGGAGAGTAATGTTGAGAGTCAAATTCAGGCTGTACCAGTTCCCAGCTGGGTGACCTGTGAGCAAGTTTCTTAATCTGTATAAACCAAGAGTTTCCCCTCCGGTAAAAAGGGGAAAAAGGGACTTCCCTGGTGGTCCATTGGTTAAGAGTCTGCGCTTCCATTGCAGGGGGCACGTGTTCCATCCCCGGTTTGGGGAACTAAGATCCCGCATGCCATGCGGCGTGGCCAAAAAAAAAAAGAGGGAAAATAGTAGGATCTATGGGAGTTACATGAGACAATGCATGTAAAACGTCTTGCAGAGTCTTGCTTGGCAAGTACTTAATAAATAGGACTAGTCCCAATTTGAGCTTTATATGGCTTGGTGACTGTGGTCTATGCGTGTACTTTTTAATTTGTTTTCACACTATGCAGTTGACAAAGAAATGGCAATTGCCCAAATAGCTCATTAATTTTATGCTTATAGACCGCTAAACTAGACAATTTAGATCACTAAATGGATCCCTAGCCAGTATGAATATTTACATAGCTTCAGTTATTCAGACAGTTGCCTACATTGATTGATTGATCGATTTATCTGGACCACAGAGACACAATCCTAATTACAACATGAATTTTTAATACTATTCACACTATGAATCTTTTCTTTATGTAATGATAAAAATGTGTTGAATATAATGAGATTATCACTACTGATCCACTTTAAAAACTATGATAATGATCAAAGTATTTTTTTTTTCCTTTTTGAAGGGGGAGAGGTGGCGTTTGCAACCAGTAAATCTTGTCTCCTATGAAAGACGCTATTAAAATCTTTCCATCCTGATTTTGACATAACAAAGCTCCATTAATTTTGATGGAAGAAATAGATAACTGGCACTTGGCCCAAATTCACAGTATGGGACCCAGTAGTGTAGGAAATCATAAACTGGGTAATAACTCCCATCACAGGTATACCTCCACCAAAACTTAAAAAAAAAATCTCAGAATTTAAAATGTATTTTCATAGTTAGTGATCCCTTTCTTTTAAGTGGGAAACATCCTTTTGAAGTCTGTGATAGTCTGTTCTCTTGAAATGATTCTTTTATTGGACTTGACTATATAAATATTTATGTTGCTGTGTGTGTATATTTCATGTTGTTTCATCAGTTACTTTTCTGCCATCAGAATAACAAAAAATGTTTCCCAGGTACTGACAATACGGTTGAGTTGAAAATAATTTTAATTCTTGACCAAACAGATTAGTTTATTCTTGCCACAAAAATTACCTTTGCAGCAGACCATTGACTAAATGATGAATAAAAAGTGTATATTTTAAAAGAATTCTGAACATTGGTGTCCTGGTAGAGTTGGAATAATTACATTCCAGTCAGGGAATTGCCACTTTGTCTGTGTCACCCTGGGCAAATCCCCAAACTCCCATTAAATACAATTTATCCTCTCCCATCAGTGGAAATAAAACTAAACTCCTAATACTTTCTTAAATGGTCACATTTTCAGAGGGACTGTGCTACGAAAAGTGCATTTTCACAAGATGAGAAAGATTTTAGAGAAAATAAGAGAAACGTTTGAAGTTAAGTCTTTCTAAAACATCAGATTGTATCTAATGGGTTGAACAATATTGATTAAAAATGGTTTCCCCTTTTTTTTGATAGCTGATTTAGACTATGTGACTCTTAAGTCTTGATACCATTTAAGAAAACGAAATGGTATAACAGAAAAGTAGTCTCGTTGGGGATGGGTGTGAATTTCTTATCTGACACTTGTTGTTACTACGAGAGTTTTAAAGACTTCTTTAAGGAGGATGGAGCCAAAAACCAATTCTGTTCCTTCCTAGAACCATCTCAAGACCCCCCCTTTCCTGTAAGCTAAGCAATTAGTCACAGCCCTCTGTCCAACATTCACATTATGACTATTTACCACAAAGGACTGGATTTTTATGCACACATATTGAAATCCTGGCAGGTTTTTGACCTGGACTTGCTTCAGGAAATCTTCTTTTGGAGTCCACCCTTGCAGCCCCTTTCTGTCTCTGTTTATTTTTTGCTAAACTTTAAATGGACAAATGGTATAGAGTAGAAAGCATATTTATCTGGTGTTTCCTAAACTTTGTGCGTTGCTAAAAGCAGCTGAAAAAAAGAAAAGAAAACCATGGTGACAAATGCATATAAGACAGTGACCTCCTTTTTCAAAGATACGCAGGAAGTACAATAAATGTCCAAAATTAAGATGCAAAAGATATGTTTATTTGTAGAAAAGTTAATAACTTAAACTAATAAGTATATTGAAATGCATAAGCAGGGAAAACAGGTGACAGATAAAAAGAAACTCAAAGCAATGTGATTGTCGGAATTGAGTGTACTCAGGTCACATTGTTGGTGAGTCCCCTTCTCCTTTACATTCGTTGCTTCCTTTCTTCTAAAATTTGTTAGAAGTTTTCCTGGGTGTTACAGATTGAGTTGTCTCCCTGCCACATTCTTGTGTTGAAGTCCTAACCCCCAATAGGTGAGAATATGACTATATTTGGAGATAGGGTCTTTGTATTTATTTTTAATTTTTAAATTTTTTTATTTTTTGAAACTTTTTGATTTTTTTAATTGAAGTATAGTTGATTTACAATGTTGTGCTAATTTCTGCTGTACAGCAAAGTGACTCAGTTATATACATATATACATTTTTTAAAATATTCTTTTCTATTATGGTTTACCCCAGGAGATTGGATATAGTTCCCTGTGCTATACAGTAGAACCTTGTTGTTTATGCATTCTAAATGTAATAGTTTGCATCTCCTAACCCCAACCTCCCAATCCATCCCTCTCCCTTCCCCCCTCCCCCTTGGCAACTACAAGTCTGTTCTCTATGACTGTGAGTCTTTCTGTTTTGCAGATAGGTTCATTTGTGCCATATTTTCGATTCCACATATAAGTGATATCATATGATATTTGTCTTTGTCTGTCTGACTTACTTCACTTAGTATGATAATCTCTAGGTCCATCCATGTTGCTGCAAATGATATTATTTCATTCTTTTTAATGGCTGAGTAGTATTCCATTGTGTATATGTACCACATCTTCTTTATCCATTCATCTGTCGATGGACATTTAGGTTGTTTCCATGTCTTGGCTATTGTGAATAGTGCTGCTATGAACATAGGGGTGCATGTTTGGAGATAAGGTCTTTAAAAGGTGATTAAGTTTAAATGAGGTCACTGGGGTGGGCCCTAACTTAATTTTAAAATGGGGCAGGACCTTATCTTCCTTGTCCTCCTCCATGTCCTCAGCCTGCCTTTTGTCTGTGGAAAAACTTTAGCCAAAGAATAAGTTTAATCAGAGAAGTGAGAAAATGCAGAAACAGAAGAAAAGCAGTCAAACAGGACAAAACAATAATAGTTTAGTCAGTAAGTAAAGTCAAGGACCATTAGTTCCTTCTCAAGGGCTATAGATACTATTCTGAGCCGTATCCTGTGAGCTGTCTGGTAGATACTGAAACCCCCGCCAGGTGGAAGAAGTTAACTACATGACGACCAGACTGTAGCCATGACATAGGCTGCCAGAAGTCCAAGAATTGGCCTCAAGAAAATGGGAACAAACTGACCCTGGAACTGAAGATTAACTGTACTAAAACAATCAAGATAACGCTGGTCAGACCACCGATGACCAATTTCAAGATGGCAGTCAGAGCTGACTGTGCCGTTTCTGCATGTAGCCCCCTCCCTCACCTATAAAAGCTCTTGCCCTGATTGTCAGCGGGGGGGAGTTGGCCTTTGGATAGGAGTCCGCCCTCCTTCCAGGTTGCCAGCCTCCAAAATAAAGCACACTTTCCTTTCCACCAACCTGGCCTTTTTATTGGCTTTTGAGCGGCGAGCAGCCAGACCCCACTTCCGGTTACAATATGACTGGTGTCTTTAAAAGAAGAGGAGGTTAGGACACAGGCATGTACAGAGGGAAGACCACGTGAAGACTCAGGTAGAAGACAGCCATCCACAAGCCAAGGAGAGAGGCCTCACAAGAAACCAACCCTGTTGACACCTTGATCTCGGATTTCTAGCCTCTAGGCCTGTGAGAAAATAAATTTCTGTTGTTGAAGCACCCGATCTGATGTCATTTGTTATGGCAGCCCTTGCAAACAAATACACTGGGAGACGTTAATTAAAATGATTGAAAGAACAACCTGTATTAAAAAGAAAAAAGAATCAAGTACTGGAGCGTTCTGGTTTCGCCCAGGCCCTCTCCACGCAGCCCGCACCCTGGGCACAAGTGCCTGCGGACACGCACACACTGCCTGCCGAGCCCCTTTGTTATCTGCTCGTGAATTCCTGGCCCTTCCTAAAAGCCATTATCTGCTGTCAGTGGAAGCGGAGCTTTCAGGATTCCCAGCAAGTGGAAGAGAGGCCGGGAGGATTTATGGTGTCATTGCAGGAACACAAATTCTCCTTTCACACAGACTGACACCATAAATGGATGCGTATAAATCAGAGCAAGGGTGGAAAAAAGACCTAGTTTCCCCTTTCTGAAGAGCACAGCCACTGGGGCTAGCCCTGATGTTTAACGCGTGATTTACGCGGGGAGGAAGGAAGCTTTGTGTGCATGCGGCGCGGGGAAGCCATTGCAGACGCTGATTGACGACCTCGTGTGAAAGGGCAGCAGCCGTCCCGGGCGCTGGAGACGCGAGGGCTGATAAGGATTCCTGTGCTCCGTGGGTGCACAACTATTATTTTGACTTTCCTTTTCTGGAACCACCGCATTTCTCCCTCCCCCGGGCCTTTGCCCTCCCTCATTTTCTGGGGGCTGGTGAACTCTTTTCCACCTTGAGCAGTACGTCCCTCTTCTTGAAGGCTTCCATGAGACACCCCCCCTCTCCCCCTGCAGTCTACCCTTCCTTCCTTCCTTCCTCCTTTCCTCCCTCCCTCTTTTCTTTCCTTCCTTCCATCCTTCCTTCCTCCCTCCCTCCCTTCCTCCCATCCTTCCTTCCTCCCTCCCTTCCTTCCTCCCATCCTTCCTTCCTCCCTCCCTCCCTTCCTTCCTCCCTTCCTTCCGTCCTTTCTTCCTTTTTTCCTCCCTCCCTTCTTTCCTCCCTCCCCTCCCTCCATCCTTCCTTTCCTTTCCTTTCCTTCCTTCCTTCCTCCCTTCCTCCCTCCCCCTCCCCATTAGCACGGTGTGATTAGAGCAGTAATATCCTTATCCCACTGTGTTGTCACCATTGTTTGCTCAGTTTTAACTCAACTAATGAACAGTCACTATGGGCCGAGCACTTTACGCGGCGTCTCCTGGCCACCACCATCACCCCCAGTTTACCGATCAACAGTCTGAGGTTTACTGAAGTTAAGTTTCTTGCCTGGGATTTCTCAGTTCTGGAGCTTGACCTCGGTTTGGCTCCAAAAGGTGTGATTTTATTCTCACTACAAATCTGTGTGATTGGCATTCTCCTACACAATGTGTAGATGATGACCAAGGAGCATCTCTTCATTCCTTTCTTCATTCACCAGGCTTTTTTGTTGAGTTCTCTGTCTCAGGCAGACAGCGTGCTGGGTCCTGTGCTCAGAGGGTGAGTGACTTGGTCAAAGTCATGGAACCAGGACTGCCTGTCTAACCCTGGCCACGCTCCACGTCTGCCTGTGGAACACTGGAAGTGTGCCTGGTCTGAACTGAGATGTGTCGTGAGTGTAAAATCCACATCACACGTCAGAGACTTAGTATGAAAAAAAAGCGTAAAACAGCTAGTTAAGAATTATTCACAATATGGAAACAAATTAAGTGTCTGTTGGATGGGTGGACAAAGAAAGTGTGGCATATATATAATAGAATATTATGTAATCATGAGAAAGAAGAAAATCCTGCCATTTGTGACAATATGGATAAACTTGGAGCACATTATGCTAAGTAAAATAAACCAAACACAGAAAAACAAATATTGCATGATCTCACTTTTATGGAATCTTGAAAAATCAAACCCATGGAAACAAAGAGTAGAAAGGTGATTACCAAAGGAGGGGGGGTCACAGGGAGCTATTGCTTAAAGAATAAGGAGCTTCGGTTTTGCAAGATGAAAAGAGTTCTGGAGGGGGGTGGTGGTGACGGTTGCACAACAATATGAATGTACTTGATACCACTGAATGGTACACTTAATACTGCTTAATTTAAACCACAATGAGGAATCACCTCACACCGGTCAGAATGGCCATCATCAAAAGTCTACAAACAATAAATGCTGGAGAGGGTGTGGAGAAAAGGGAACCCTCTTGCACTGTTGGTGGGAATGTAAATTGATACAGCCACTATGGAGAACAGTATGGAGGTTCCTTAAAAAACTAAAAATAGAACTACTATACGACCCAGTAATCCCACTACTGGGCATATACCCTGAGAAAACCATAATTCAAAAAGAATCATGTACCACAATGTTCACTGCAGCTCTATTTACAATAGCCAGGACATGGACGCAACCTAAGTGTCCATCGACAGATGAATGGATAAAGAAGATGTGGCACATATATACAATGGAATATTACTCAGCCATAAAAGGAAACAAAATTGAGTTATTTGTAGTGAGGTGGATGGACCTAGAGTCTGTCATACAGAGTGAAGTTAGAAAGAGAAAAACAAATACCATATGCTAACACATATATATGGAATCTAAAAAAAAAGAGGTTCTGAAGAACCTAAGGGCAGGACAGGAATAAAGATACAGACGTAGAGAATGGACTTGAGGACGTGGGGAGGGGGAAGGGTAAGCTGGGATGAAGT
This sequence comes from Eubalaena glacialis, assembly GCF_028564815.1. NCBI lineage: Eukaryota > Metazoa > Chordata > Mammalia > Artiodactyla > Balaenidae > Eubalaena > Eubalaena glacialis. The sequence continues at coordinate 13,044,092 of NC_083721.1, read as the reverse complement.
GAGAGAGTGGCATGGACATATATACACTACCAAATGTAAAACAGATAGCTAGTGGGAAGCAGCCGCATAGCACAGGGAGATCAGCTCAGTGCTTTGTGACCACCTAGAGGGGTGGGATAGAGAGGGTGGGAGGGAGACACAAGAGGGAGGAGATATGGGGACATATGTATACGTATAGCTGATTCACTTTGTTATACAGCAGAAACTAACACAACACTGTAAAGCAATTATACTCCAATAAAGATGTTTAAAAAATAAAAAAAATAACACTTGATTTTATATTAGGTGTCTTTTATCAAAATAAAAATAAATAATAAAGAACAAACAAAAACTTCATGACTATATGTCTCACTATGACTATTATGTGAAACCATTTAAAGAATGAAAACGTCCTTTGGCTGACAGCAGTCGGGCTAAATGAAAGTTGATAGAATGTAAGCTAGTCAAAATTTTGCTCAAAAAAAAAAATATGCAGAGGGGGAGGTAAGGGGGCGTGGTGGCTTGTGCCAGATCATGAAGGATTTTTAATTTCTCCTCAAGGGATTGAGTTTCTTTTAAAAGTTTCTGAGCACAGAAGACGATCATAACCATCCTTAGAAAGAAACCTCTGATGCCTCAGTGTGTAGAGAAGGAAGAAGGTGGAGACCTGAGGGAGCCCCGGGGAGCCCTTAGGAGGCTGGGCCAGCAGCAATGGGGGTGGCGAGGAAGGAAACTTCCAGAAGAGACTTGGTGACTGGTTGCCATGGGAATTGGGGGCTGGGGGGAGAGGGGGAGGGAGTCAAGTGCTCAGCCAATAGGTGGGGATGATGATGGCCTCAGTGAGGGGAGCACAGAGAGCCATTCACTCAGAGGAGGAGCATGGCGGGTATGATCTTGGAGAGGCTGTGATGGGAGGGTTGGATGCCGGCTGTCCGTCTGGGGCGTCCCGCGGGCAGCCGGGAGTTGCTGTTCTCAGCCAGTTGACAGTGATGGCTGGCGAGGGGTAGTCAAGCCTAACCATCCCATTATCTTTTGGATTCCACCGATCGATTTGCTTCTAGATGATGTAATTTGTGGCTTCCTCCATATTGGCCCCGAGTTACATTGTGGGTCATTAAAAAGTGGGGCGGAGTTAGAAGAGAATTGGAGCAAGAAGAGGCTGCTGGGGGCATCGGAGTTGAAGAGTATTTGAGACAAATGGACGTTCAGTTTTTTAACCAATATATTTATCGATGTAATGTATTTGGTGCTTTCGGAGCCAGGCGCTGTGGGGAATACCAAGATGAATTACCCATGGTCTCAAAAAACTTGTAATCTGTTACTGAGCTGGGGCTTTTTGACCCTTTTCCAAAACCAAGGAGAAATGATTCTAGCATTACCTGTTTTAATTCATCATTTAATCCTCATCTCCCCTTAGGATTCCTGAGCTTTGGTGAATTCCAGCTGGGCAGGGAATTGGGGGTTGCTTTTATCCTTGTGGATAATAAATACATTCTGACGACAAATGAGGCATGCATATTCTAACTAAGTAGGCGGGCTTTTGATAAGAATTCCAACAACTGCACAACTACTGCCCTTTGTGGGCAGCCTGGCTGGTCTACATAGCTCTCTCAAAGTTCTGTGCTTTGCATTTTTCCTCCTTGCAGGAACCAGTTTCTGGTTTCCCACCCACAGGATGTTTCTAGGGTGTCAGGATGTGATTTGCTTTCTGAATCGGAGCTGGAGTCAGGGCGCAGAGAACCCCGGTGATGGTGGCTTCAGAACTTCCCTGGGTGGGTGTGGGACGGTCTCCCAGCCCTGCATTGTGAGCTGGATTCTGCTCACATCTGCCCAGCACTGGGTTCTGCTCTCATCACCAAGATCAGCCCTAATGAGCTCTGTTGTTTAAACTGGGGAAAGAAACTTTTCCCCCTCATTTCCACAAAGACGGCCGGTGGGGAGCCAGGGGTCAGAGCTGTTGTGCTCTGTGACATAAATAGCAGCAATTAATGGGCCCTCATAAAAGACAGCGATTTGTGTGTGCTGTCCAGCATCATTTCTCTGTGAATTGGGGCTACCCTGAAATTAATTATAAAGCCAGCAGAGGATATTTTCTGCTTTCTGTTAAATAAGTATCCTCCACACAGGCACACTCTCTACTCCAATGCATTTACACATATACTGTTTCTACGGGAAGAAGGCGTGAACCCAATTTATTTTCAAATCTTCCCACTGGGTCACGCTAATGACCACAGGTTTCAGCCCTTTTACACCGAATTCAGGCTTGGGCTAGAGCCTCAGAGTCCTCAGTCCCTTGCTGTTTTCTTCATGGCTTTTGGGATGTCCCCTCCAGCTCACCCCTGCTCAACTCACTTCAGCCAGCATGGTCACCTAGATATTATTGTTGCAATGAGATCTATAGAGCAAGCCATCCTATCATCACTGATAACTTTCATGAAGATTCTGTATTAGTCCGCTCAGGCTGCCCTAACAAAATACCACAGCTAGGTAGCTTAAACAACAAATTTATTGTCTCACAGTTCTGGAGGCTGGAAGTCCAAGATCAAGGTGTCAGCAGGTTAGATTTCTCTTGAGGCCTCTCTCCTCAGCTTCCATATGGCCATCTTCTTGCTGTGTCCTCGCATGGCTTTTTCTCTCTGTGAGTGGATCCCTGGTGTCTCTTCCTCTTCTTACAAGGACACCAGTCTTATTGGATCAGGGCCCCACCCTTATGTCCTCATTTAACCTTAATTACCTCTGTAAAGAGCCATCTCCAAGTAGTCACATTGCGGGTTAGGTCTTTTAACATATGAATTTGAGGGGAGACACAATTTGGTCCATAACAGGTTCTGATATAGTTAATAGAATCTTTTTCTTCCAACTGCACTTGCATTCATTCATTCAAGAAATATTTATTGAGTGTTGTCTATGAGCTAGAGACTATTCTGGATGCTGAAAACATGACAGCAAAGGAGACAAAGAACTGTTTCTTCCCTTCGAGAGCTGCCATGGGTCAGGCAGATTCCACACTCAGTCAACGAGTTCTATAGGATTTAAGATGTGATGAGCCCTATGGGGACAAATAGACTGGATTAAGGGGATGGTGAGTGCCAGGTGGGTGTGGCTGTAAATAGGTGGGTCACGGGCGCCTCTCTGAGCGGTGACATCTCGGCAAGTCTCGGAGGTGAGAGAGAGAGTGTGTGGCCAGGGTGGGAATACACCTGTCACATTCGTGGAACTACAGGAAGGCCCGCAAGTAAGCAGAGGGAATGAGAGGAGGTGGGAGGGAGATGGGTGTCCAGGCACTGTCAGTACTTTGGCTCTTTCTCTGGGAGAAATGGGGATTCTGGGTGCTTTTGGGTGGTCCTTGCTTTGGGGGAACTTTCCTGCCCCTCTAGATTAGCTGTTCTAGAGAAGGTGACAGATGGTTCAGACAAGTTTAGGAGGGAGAAAGGGTACATGGCAGGGGCACAGGCCAGAATAAGATGTTGGGGTAGGAGGGACTTAGTGGGCACGAGGGGGAAGAATGAGGCTGCTTCTGTGGTGGACACCAGGTCCCCAGAGGGCACATTTCACCGCTGGTCATGGGTGTCCTCTCCAGCACCCCTTCTCCTTGGTGACTTCTCCCAGCTCTCAGCCAGACTCTCAGGAAGTAAGAAACTGCTTTCTGCAGCAGGATGGCTGGGCAGCTCCAGTCCACATGTGGTGAGCAGGGGACCACAATCCACCGCCTTTAGCTTAGCAGGGATTCTGAATTTCTCTGTCTGCTCTGGCTCACCCAGAGGGGGTCACCAAGGATACCGTTTGTTCCATGTCATCTAATCTATTTTCTAGCGTGGGCATTTAGTGTACATCGTCTGGCTTCTATCCGGGAATCCACAAAGCGCACATGTAAGTGGGAAGGACTGGAGCCATCCATCCATCTTCCCTCTCCCCCGCCCTCCCTTTCTCCCTTCCTCTCTCCTTAACCTGCACAATTGTTGGCTGTGTCATTGGTCCAGTACACGTTTCTTGAGATTCTTCTCTGTTCCTGACACTGCCAGGCACAGGTCATGGAAGGGTGAGCACTGTTTGAAGTGACAACGGAGATTGGGGTTCTGGAAGAGTATTCTACGGAAAGGATGAGGCTTGAAGAAGGGTGAGAAGGATCCAGCAGGGCTGATCCCAAAATCTGGGAGAATTTTATGCTGTGAAGGAGGAATGTCCTATTGGAGCCCAGTGGAAAACCAGAATAGAGTAAGGGGATTATGAGTGTTGCCACGGGGGCGGAGGTGGAGGGCGTGGGTGCAGCTCTAATTAGGCTGGTTAGGGAAGCCTCTGACGAGGTGACATCTCTCAAAAGGGGAAGGGTGTGTTTCCGCATCACAATCACGCTCGAGCTGAAACCACGTCCACAGGTGGCATCACATTTTATAATTTTAATGGTTGAAGGGAAGGCTTTTGGTCTGCCTGTGTTGTAGCTTAGGAAGGGGAGGGCTCGAGTGGCCAGCTTACCCAAGGCAGGCGTAGAGATGACCCCCAGCTCACCATCCTGACCCGCTGTAGCAGACTGCTGGGACCTTTTGTTCTTTTTTTTTTCTTTCTCTCACGTACTTGCCCTAAATGAGCCAAGCACAGTGTGGAAGCCAGGAACACAAAAGTGAGGAGGCTGGGCAAGTCCTGCCTTCCTGGAAATGACAGTGGAGGGTGTCCCACACCGTGAAGAGTGTGTGTGATGGATGTGACAGCTGGGGAATTGCAGGGTGGCCCGAGCCAGTCCAGGGTGGAGAAGCAAACTGTAATCTGAGGTCGGAGAGAGGAGTGGGAGTTGGGAGTTGGCCTGACCGAGAGAGCCCTGTGTGGGAGGGAATTCCAGGCAGGGGTGGGCGGGGGTGGGAGGCATCTGGGCGGGAGAGGATGGTGGTGCAGCAAGCAGCAGATGGAATGGGGGAAGAGAGGGGGTGGGGAGGTCTTAGGAGGTGGAGGTGACAGGCCCTGGTGATTAATTAGGTGGGGGACTAGGGGTGCGCTGGGTGGAGGAGGATGCACAGTTGGGGTGCAAGGACACCTGTGGAGGGAGGTGCTTCAGGCTGAGCTGGGGAGCCCCAGGGAGGACCAGGGGGAAGTGATGGGTTTGGGGAGCCAGTGGACCATCCAAATGGGAGGGGTCCACAGGGCCGTCAGAGCTCGGGGAAGAGGCATAAGCAGGATGTAGGTGTTGGGACTGGTCAGCATATGGACGGTCGTAGGAGTCCTGGAAGTGGAGGAGATGGACTGTACATGCCTAATGTGAGGAAGGATGGGGCCTGGGGCAGAACCTTGGGAAGACTGGGCTGGGAGGAAAAGCAGGAGACCAGGAGGGAGGGTGACCTCGTGGACTGGGTAGTCGGGAGGCACCGGGGACCCTGATTAGGACTGCAGGGAGTGACGGGGATGGAAGCTGAGCGGCAGGGGCTTCCTGGCTTCTCTTCCTGCACAAAACTTGCAAATCCTAACAGTGGACACTTATCGAGGGCTTCCAGAAATGTCCCTGGTGCTCACCATCCTTCCTGGGTTTCCTCATTTATATCCCCAGCATCCCCATGAGGTAGGCACTATTATCCCCCCTCTGTTTTTTATAACAGCGAGGAAACTAAGGTCCAAGCTACCAGGTGGCAGAGGTAGGCTTTGAAGTCAAGGCACCCAATCTTGGAATCTGCATGTCTGGCTGCTGTGCCGTTCCACCCTCTGAACTGCCGGGGTGTGGAAAACTGGGGGAAGGCAGGAAAGGAACTATCAGATCTGACCCCAGTCCTTGAAGAATGGATGCTAGCCCTTGGTTCTTACAGTTACACTCTTCTGCATAGTAGAATTGTGCGATGCTCGGGTGGTCCATTAGTCTGCTCGGGTGGCCATAACAAAAGACCACAGACTGGATGGCTTAAGTGACAGACATTTATTTTCTCACAGTTGTGGAGGCAGGAAGTCCAAGATCAAGGTGCCAGTAGGGTTACTTCCTAGGGAGGCTTCTCTCCTTGGTTTGTAGATGGCCTTCCTCTTGCTGTGTCCTCACATGGCCTTTCCTCTGTGCATGTGTAGAGAGAGAGAGATCTCTGGTATCTCTTCCTTTTCTTATATGGACACCAATCCTATTAGATTAGGTCCCCACCCTTATGACTCATTTAACCTTTTTACCTCCTAAAAGCCCTATCTCCAAATATAGTTACATTAGGGGTTAAGCCTTCAACATGTGAATTTGGGGGCGGGGTGTGTGTGGGGAGACAGTTCAGCCCATGACAGATGGTCATCTTAAATCACTATAAAAAATCTGAATTATGGCCACAAATGGGCCTGAAGATCCATATCTCTCTCATAGTGTACACTTGGCATGTAGAACAGTGTCAAATATATTTTAGGTGGTTAATAAATGTTTGCTGAAGAAGAAAAGGTTCACTTGAGTTTAACATACAGTATTTATTAAGAAACCAACATGTTCTGGAAAGGAAGCTCTTTTTGGCTAATTTCCATGTAAAAAGAAAATCCTGCTGATGAGAGCCTCCTATTCTCCGTGCATTCTGATTATTTAAAACATCATGGTATAAAATTGCTTTAATTAAAGAAAGGCTGAACTTACACAGCATACATTGTATAATGGGTAATACATATATGTATATTTCTGTGATATTAGAGAGTAGTTTCTTTGATCAGTGTTTCCCTCCCTCTCCGTTGTATGGAAGATCCATCCATTTTGCATCTGCCTTTTCATTTTGGAGATTGGATATGTGAACAATCCTCGACATGTTTCAGAAGAATGAATTTTAAAGGCAGTGAAGGGTGATCCAGGATGAAGGGATGAATTTTAAATCCTGTTAACTCTGATCCTACGTAGACAGTCTCAACTAAGTCAATATTTAAAGAAGATGAGAGACTAGACTGATATTAAACCTCCTCCTTGGGATTTAAAAGCAACTCTATTCCAGAGAGTTCGAAACACTGAAGTGAGGTTCAGGCTTCTTTTTCTTTTTTTAAATATGCTAAAGCGACAGGTCAAGGAAATGCACATTTTTTTCTTGGCTGAACTAAGCTTGAATGCTTTTCACCCTCTGCAGGTTGCCTCAGTGAAAGTAAAATGATAATGATAATAAGAATGTCAATTTAAGGAGCTCTTACTATGTGCCAGACGTTGTACTGAGTGCTTTACGTACGTTATCTTAGGTATCAGTTGGTTTGTCGGAGTGTGTGCCGTGACTGGAGCCACGTGCTTTTGTGCATCCCGCATTCTAAGTACAATTCTATGTTGGAATTTTTCTCCTAATACGTCACAGGGGCCATTAAGCATGAATGCCTTTCTGCAGCTGGCGCCTCTCCTGGAGAACTGGGATTCACGTGCTTCGGTCCCTCCTCCTTCCCGTGTGGGAGGGAGCGGTGCTTCCCATCCCTGCAGAGCAGACTCTGCCACCTCTTCCTTTCCTTCCTCAGGATCCTTCCTTGCAGTCACCCCTTCTTTCCTGTATCTTCTATTTCACCACCCCATAGCTGCCCTCTCCTCATCTTAGATCTACTCACTTTTTTTTTTTTCTTGGCCTTGGAGGATTTCCTTTTCTTTCGTATGAGCTTAGTTATTTAAAAGTTTGCTGATTTTGTCCATCATTGATAGGTATTTTTTTGGGGGAGCCTGGGGGGTGGGGTGGGGTTGGATTTGCCATATTGTGAGAAGTGCACCTTGTTTTCTTTGGTGGCGTTTGGTCTTCGTTGCTGTGCACAGGGTTTCTCTAGTTGCGGCGAGCCGGGGCTACTCTTCGTTGCTGTGCTCCGGCTTCTCACTGCGGGTGGCTTCTCTTGTTGTGGAGCACGGGCTCTAAGGCGTGCAGGCTTCAGTAGTTGTGGCGCGTGGGCTCAGTAGCTGTGGCTCACGGGCTCTAGAGCGCAGGCTCAGTAGTTGCGGTACACGGGCTTAGTTGCTCCGCGGCATGTGGGATCTTCCCGGACCAGGGCTCGAACCCGTGTCCCCTGCATTGGCAGGCGGATTCTTAACCACTGCGCCACCAGGGAAGTCACAGAAGTGCAACTTCTTAATAAGAAGTTGATGAGTGATCAGTTTCAGCTGTGGTATACTGGCGCTGTGTTAATCTCTCTCTACTAAGTTCCTAGCACCTTAAGACTTTGCTACTTACTCGGAAATATGGGGGCAACCTTTGAAAACGGCTTCCTCTGTAAAATTTCAGAAGGCTTTGCAACTTGGATCCGTCGAAGAGTTGGAGTCTTCGTTTTATTGACCTTTCGCAGCAAAAGTTCCTGTCCCAATGTGCTCAGGATGCAACTCAGAAACTCCCCTGACACCCTCCCCTTCCCTCCCTCCTACCCTCGAGGACCAGCTTGGGAGTTCCAGTGTGGTCCTGGGACTTGGGGCCTCAGTCAGTCTGTGCAGATTTAATTTTACTCTTTAAAACTCTCCTGACTAAAGCAGTTTATCTTTTCAGCTAGAGGCCCATCATCACACTGGGCTCCCCCCAGGTAGAATTAGTGCCTGTAAATCTCTGATTACTGTCAAATTAAATTAGATGCCTCCCTTTGCTGATCATTGATCATTGCCTTTTCCTTAACTTCCAATTCAGTTTTTCCCTTTTCAGTTGTTACAGATGAAGTTGATTAAATGGTTTTGTGTAATCAAGAACGGATTCCATTTTCAGTATTATCAATGCAGAGCTTATAAGTTTAAGGTCGCTTACAAGTAAGGGTGTTTAAAAATAGAGAGGGGGCTTTATAGAAAACCTTCTCCAGGTGAGGCTGCCTAAGGGTTCAGGGTTTTCACTGAGGGACTCTCAAGAATCAGTAGAACTTGGGAACCAAGATGTCAAATGATGGTGGAACAGACACCTGGTGTGTTAGTTTCCTGCTGTAATGCATTATCACAAACTTGGTGGCTTAAAACAACAGAAATTCATTCTCTCACAGTTCTGGAGGCCAGAAGTCCGAAATCGATTTCACTGGGCCAAAATCAAGGTGTCGACGGGGCTATGCTCCCTCTGATGGCTCTAGGGGGATCTGTCCTTTGCCTCTCCCAGCTTCTGGTGCATTATTCCTTGGCTTGTGGCTCATCCCTGCCATCTCTGCCCCGTTCGCCACTTCTCTGTGTATCTGTGTGAAATCTCCCACTGCCTCTATTTTATAAGGACACTTGTGATGACATTTAGGGCCCACCCAGATAATCTCGGTTAATCTCATCTCAACATCCTTCACTTTCTCCAAATAAGGTCACTTTCACATGGTCCACAGATGGGGCCTTAATGTCTTTGGGTGGCCATTATATAACCTACTCCAGGCAATTAAAGAGCTAAATAAATTATCCTAATAATAATTGTGTGCTCTGTTAAGAAAGGCAGATCATTTTACTGCTGGGTTTTGAGACTGCTGTTTATTCAGAGTACATTTAAGAATTTCACTGCCAAAGGGTGTAATTTTTAAAACATTGCAACATAGACTCGAGCAAAGACAGAATCTAATTGTACTTTCCAGCATTCCTCTTTCTCTCCACCTCCACAAGAATGATAGATATATATTTGTATGTATATATATATATGTATAGGTATGTGTTATACATATATACACACAAATGAGTACAGTTTTTAAAGCTTTTCGTTTCATATATACTGGACTCGTAGGCCAAACTACAGCCCACTTCTGTGGGCTGAGGGCGTCAGCCTCTCATGGCCCGGGGACGGTACAGGCCCCCAGCTTGTCTGGTCCAATGGCTGATTGTCCCCTGTTAGTCACATCTTTGGTTTAAGGGCCTGAAAATCTCCATTAATATGGGTGAAGGTGGTCCAGAGATACACACTTCTGGTTATAAGTCCTGAGGATGTAAAGTACAGCCTGGTGACTGCAGTTAACAATACTGTATATTTGAAAGTTGCTAATACTGAAGATCTTAATAGTTCTCATCACACACACACACACATTTGTAACTATGGTGATGGATGTTAACTAAACTTATTGTGGTGACCATTTCCCAATATATACATATACCAAATCCTTATGTTGTACACCTGAAACTAATACAGTGTTATAGGTCAATTATATCTCAATTAAAAAAAAAATTAAAAAAAGACTGTTCCCCAGAAGAGATAATACATTAAGCTGTTACAGCTATTTTTGCTTCAATGGTTAAAAAAAAAAAGGTCACTGATTTGCTCAGTTAGTGACCTGTTGGTCACTCACTGTTTATAAAGTGCTGTGTGCGGTGAGGGGGGAGCAGTCCCTGTTTTAAGGGAGAGGTGGGAGCTTTAAATGGTATCGCAGGCAGTGGGTGTGGTGGGAGCGTAAGGAAGGAGGGTTGAAGAGACTTCCTGGAAGGGAGGTGGGCCTGGAGTTAGCGTCTGCAGGACCAGGCAGATTTGAAGGGGTGAAGTGGGCTTGTGAGTGCAAGCTTGGAGAGTAGCAGAACGTGTGGTCTGGGCGGTGAGGAGACCCGCCCTGGGGAACTGGGAGTCGGGGCTGGTCAGTGGCGGGGCTGATGGGGAGGGAGCTTCATGGCTGGGCTGAGGCTGTGGACCTTGCTCTGTGGGCAGCAGGGAGCCGCCGAAGAGCTTTAAGCAAGACATCAGAGTTCCAGACCCACTGATTTCGAGGATGAATTCGAAGGGCCAGGATGAGCATCAAGGAAAAGAGGTAGCACGCTGATGTCATAGCCCAGGCTAGTGGTGGATAGACTTTTATTTTATTTTATTACAAACTTCTGTCAAGAAAATAACGTTTGAGCCCCTTGCTGCAAACATGTATCTATCTATCTATCATCTATCAATCATTTGCTGATTGATCTATATCACACCTCTGCACATTGAGTGCATTATGAAGCTGTTAAAAAATATAATTACAAAAAAGGAAATAAATAGAAATGGAAGGTCCACTGTTTTTGTCCTGCAGCCCAGTGGCTTGGTAGCCTTGTATGAGAACGTCCCTGGGGTTGCTGGAGTCTCACGTAGAAACAATGCGTTTGGGCGCTGCGAAGCAAGGTCCTAAATGAACCCGACCTGGCATGGGAACAGAGAGGAAGGAAAAGTGAGGAAGGCAGTTAGCAGAAGGTATTGACATGATGTCACTGGCTGGTCACATTAGAGAGGAGCGAAGACATAAGTAAGAAAAGAAGAGGGCCAAACGGTGGTGTGTTTTAAGGCCAGGTGAGTGGATTGGTGACAGCCATTGAAGGAAGGGAGAGTGGGGAAGGGTGCAGACTCGGGCAGAAGGGACAATCTTCCCTTCCTCTCCCTCACGCCATCGTTACTTCCATTCTCCTGTCCCTCCCTCCCCCCTTCCCTCCCTTTATACAAAGCTGGAGGGTCCACACATGTGACATGTTGATTGTGGGGAAGTGACCCAGGAGGAGCACCCAGTGAGCAGCTGAGATACCTCTCTGGAGCAGCAATAGGTTGGGCCTGACTTGGGGCCAAGAGATAACCTGTACAGTGATTCACAGGGAAAGAGGTAACCATTGGACAGAGGTGGCCTGGCCTGAGGTCCTGGTACAGGGCAGAGAAAGGGTGGGGAAGAAGGGCAGGGGTGCCACATCACTGGGCATTGCATCCCCCAGCTCCCTAAACACGCCCTAGAACTGAAGATGGGGCAGATTTGGCCGTTTCAGAAATGGAGTCATGGGGGGACCCAACCTGGAGGGACGGTGGCGAGGCCGGAGAGGGAGCGGGGAGGGGCCCTTTGCTGGAGGAGAACTTGGTGTTTCACCCTGCGGAGAACCAAGTTTAACACTGACTCTTCACGGAGGCTTTTGGACCACCATTTGAGTTTGAGTAAATTTCATTCTCTTCCTTCATAATTGAATCTTTTGATCTTCGCTGATGTTACATCTTTCTTTTCTCCCTTGATGCCACTTCAGATAAAGTTTTTCTCCTGGTGCAGACGAGTAGCTATGTATTTTCCTAGGGTTTTGTGAATAGTCAGGGAATAAACTTTGCCTGCAGTGTCTGACAACAGCCATATTCTTGGTGTCTCCTTAGGTGGCCATAAAAGTCATCGACAAGAAGAGAGCCAAAAAAGACACCTATGTCACCAAAAACCTTCGGCGAGAGGGGCAGATCCAGCAGATGATCCGCCACCCTAACATTACCCAGCTCCTTGATATCTTAGAGACAGAAAACAGCTACTACCTGGTCATGGAGCTGTGTCCTGGGGGCAACCTGATGCACAAGATATATGAGAAGAAGCGGCTGGAAGAACCCGAGGCCCGCAGATACATCAGGCAGCTCATCTCTGCGGTGGAGCACCTGCACCGGGCCGGGGTGGTCCACAGGTAAGGGCCACGCCATGATGCTGATCGCCAACTCTGTGCTGAATGGACAGCACTGTGCTTCAGCGTGCTCCAAGCAAGGTTGATTCCTTGCAGCATGTTTTACAATTCTTCTGCAGTTTTGTTTCATGGACTTGTTTTGTGTGTTGGGTTAATGCTAACATGGGGTTAAGAGAATAACGTCTGAAGCCAGAGTTGCCTGGGTTTGCATCCTGGCTCTCTCCTTTAATTGCTGTGTGCCCCTGGGCTAGTTAGTTAACCTCTCTGAACCTCAGTTTCTTCTTCTGTAAAATGGGAATATTCGTGATACTTATCTCGTGGTTGGTAATAAGGGGAAATGAGTTAATATACAGAAAGAGGGACTTCCCTGGTGGTCCAGTGGTTAAAACTCCACGCTCCCAGTGGAGGGGGCCTGGGTTCGATCCCTGGTCGGGGAACTAGATCCCGCATGCCGCACGGCATGGCCAAAAAAAAATTAAAGAAAAACTATATGTATACGGAAAGAGCTTGGAACAGCGTTTGGTACATAGTAAGGGGCATGTTTAGTGTTGGCGGCTCTTACTATTATTATTTGCAAAGTAATGAGAACAGTTGCTCAGGTGCCTGAAAGAAGCATCAATGTTAAGATGGCGTGAGATTGTTTTTCTGCAAGTGATGGTTCTTTCACTGTATTTGCTTTACATATGGTAGTTGCTAAATAGCTGTTTCATTCAGTGGAATTGAATCACCACGTGAAGTGTGAACTTGCCCTTGAAAGTGAGGCGTGTTCTCCATAAGCCAAACCAACCTTGCAAATAATTATGAAAATCAAACTTTTTTTTTTTTAAACAGCCTGTTCCTTCCTGAGGAGGAGCTTTGCAAGCAAACTGAGCAGAAACAGGATTCTTAGCAGTGTTGCCGTTGGTGGTGGGTGCTGACTTTTAGTGCTAGACTAAATAAGGGCAATACAATACAATAAAATAAAAAAATGAAAGTGCCCTCTTTTCCTCCCAAGGAAGTGTTGACTTCACCAATAAATGCATAGTTCTTCCTTCATGGAGTTATAATTCATAATTACTCTGGGTTGTTGAGAAAAATTAGGGCTCATGTTTGATTCTCATTTACAAAAGCAAGATCAAGGAATTATATATATATGCACACACATATGTTTAAAATTTTTTGTATTGAGATACAACTCACATACCATAAAAGTCACCATTTTAAAGTGTACAATTCAGTCATTTTCAGTATATTTACAGAGTTGTGCAACTATCACCACTGTCTAATTTTAGAATATTTCCATCACCCCAAACAAGAAACCCTGTACCCATTGGCAGTCACCCCCCATTCCCAGCCCTCCCAGCAGCCCCTGGTAACAATGACTAATCTGCTTTCTGTCTCTATGAACTTGCCTATTCTGGACCTTTCATATAAATGGAAACAATATATGGTCTTTTATGAGTGGCTTCTTTCACTTAACTTTACCAATGGGATTGGCACCGGGGGATGCTCTACCTTGTGTGCCTGAATCTGGGACACTGTGGGGAGGTCCTGGGCTCGGGCGGGGGGACACTGGGAGGAGGTCCCGGGCTCTGGAGGGACACTGTGGGGTGGTCCCGGGCTCAGGGGCAGAGGGGTGGCACTAGGGGGATAGAGCCAGCCTTGGCCAGGCCCCATTCAGGCACATCATTTTCTCACTAAGGTAAGAAAACCTCTCCTTGTACATATTTTTAGTCACACACATTGTCACGAAATCACGATTCATTAGAACTCTTTGAGTTTTGATCAGCAAGGAAGGGAACATTCAGAAATTTTAAGTGAATAACACTATTTTTGGCTCTTTCCAACAATACCCTTGTGTAACCTGCCGTGTCAGAGCTCTGCCGTTATTAGGAAAATGATGGTCGTAAGTGCTCCTGGTTCTGTCTTTGGTGATTAAGATGACAAAGGCAGAAACCTGACGAATGAATCAGCTTGGGTTACCCACTCGGCTGGTCACGGCGGCAAACAGAAACCGGGGAAGAGCTTTCCAAGAGACTCGAGGTGTTATTACAAGGGTTTCGTGCTGTCAAAAATCAGATGTGCACCGAGCTTGGAGCTTTGAGGACAGCAAAGGGAAAGCCAGCAAAGTCTGTGCATCGCTCGCTGGTCCCTCCCCCAAGAAATTCTCAACAACCCTTTTCAAGTAATTTTAACAAAATCCAATCCCTCTCAGTGCAATTACTGTCAGAATGTCAAAGGAATGAATTTAATAATGTTTTGATAGCAAGGACAGTGCGCTTTTTCTCTCTCTGATCTCCAGCGTTCTACTTCCTCCCCCCCTTCCCTGGAAATATATTCATCAGCCAATAGTGGCAAAGGCTCAGATCTTTTAAAGTTAGGGAAGATTGGAAATACAGGTGTTGTTTCAGAGGAGTTCTTTATTTTCTTCTCTAGAAATCATGTTAATGAGTGTCACCTATGCACACATGGGCATAGGTGATTAGGTGGTTGAGACAGCACAGGAAAATGTTTGTTTAGAATATATTCATGGGTGGCTGTACCTGGAATGTCTTGATTTTCAAAGGTTCTATACGTCTCATTTTTAGCAGCCGTAATCTGGCTGGTATCCTATATGCTGTAGCCTTTTTCAGTGGTGGAGAATCTTCTCCTTTATGCTACGGAGCTGGAGTGAATTTCATAAATTATTTTGAGGTTAGATTTTTCAAATGAGTAAGAGAGTTTAGATAGCATTTCAGAGATGTCCCGGAGTCCCTAGCGGGAAGAGTTCTGAGCAAACAGATTGGATCATCCAAAAGGATTTAGGATGAATTTTGGTGGCTACATTATATGATTTAAAGGGCTTTTGGTTATGTGTTAGAGGATGCTTTAAAAAGCACAGTTCCTGATGAGGCTGGTACTATATCGTCATGTCATCATCAACTTAATGCCTAGCAGAGCCCTCATTTCCTGTGAAATTAAATCTAAATATTTAATTATCTCCCCAGAACTATTTAAATATCATTTAAAGGAAGCAAATCTTTAAAAATCTTGGAACTATTACAAGTGGAAGGGGAAAAAAGGAAACTAAACGTCTGTAAAGCAGATTTCCTTAGCTGGCAGAGAACTTCATTTAAAACTAGACCTGCCGTATCTTCTGTGTCTTCTACAACAGGGTTGTTGTTCACTTTTGCAAAGTTAGAATATGGTCTTAACTTCTTCATTACACCATTTGAGGACTGCCTGAGATACTTCCGGTTTAAAATCTAATGAGGGTTTTTTTTCTTTTTTTCATTTTCTCTTCCGGTCTCACCCAGCAGGGTGCCATAATCTGATGATTTTCCTATTGTACAAAGAGCGTTGACTCTTCACATCCATCATGAAGAATACTGATTCTGCCAAGAGGCTACTTTGAGATTCCTCTGTTCATTCAAAATAACAAAGTCCAATCAAACTGTACAGACAAAACATACCTGGGTAACTCAGTACCGCCATCCCCTAAGCAGGAAGAGACAAGCCATAGGGGCCCGAGGACCGGGAGAGAGACACAGACGATCAAAGTGAACGGGAGCCTGTGTGTCAACACGGCTGCTCCCAGAGCCGTGTCTTTATTCACTCATCAGTACTGGGGAAGGACCTTCTGCACTTGGGAGGACTGTGGGGCAAGAGAGGGGACTCTTCTTTGTTCTCATGGGCCTGACAAGAAGCAAGCCCCTCCTGTACTGGTGGGGGATTTTAAGAAGTTGTTTTAACTTTTACGTTTCCTTGGAGAGGGGAAAGAGGGCAAGGCAGACGAGAAGGGAGTGACTTCTGCTCGCATCGGGGGCTGTTGGAGATACCAGGGCCTGAGCACACATCTGGAGGTGCTGGTTATATAGATCAGAGGTTTTTTGTTTAATTGAGTTTGAAAAAATGTGACAACTTTGTGGACTGGGGTGCACGGTGGTCGGCCATGTGGATTTTAAAGCCAGACTGCCTGCGTCCACATGCGGGGTCTACCACTTAAAAGCTGAACTGTTGCTGGACTTCCCTGGTGGTGCAGTGGTTGAGAATCCGCCTGCCAATGCAGGGGACATGGGTTTGAGCCCTGGTCCAGGAAGATCCCACATGCCACGGAGCAACTAAACCCCGTGAGCCGCAGCTACTGAGCCTGCGCTCTAGAGCCCGTGAACCACAACTACTGAATCCACGTGCCACAACTACTGAAGCCCGCGAACCACAACTACTGAAGCCCGCGTGCCTAGAGCCCGTGCTCCGCAACAAGAGAAGCCACCGCAATGAGAAGACTGCGCACCACAGCGAAGAGTAGCCCCTGCTCGCTGCAACTAGAGAAAGCCCGCGTACAGCAATGAAGAACCAACGCAGCCAAAAATAATAAATAAATAAAATAAATAAATTTATGAGGAAAAAAAAAAAAGCTGCACTGGGCAAATCACTTAGGCTTTTTTGCCTCGCTTTCCAGAGCTACACAACAGGGATAAGGGATTATCCACTTCATGTTGTTGTTGTGAGGATTAAATGAGTCAGTTCATGTAAAGTGCTTAACACCGAGACCCTTAGGAAGTACTGAGTACGTGTTTGCCGTAACTACTACTGAGTCCACCTCACTCATTTTATCCACAGAGGCTGAGTTCTGTGTGCTCAAGGCCTCACAGCTGTTCTCTGCTCGTATTGCCCTTGCAATCTTTGGATGAATCGTATTCATCCTTCGGGTCCCAGCTAGGAAGCTCATGTCCTCCAGGATGCCCTCCAGGCTAGGACCCCCGGTCATAGATTCCCCAGCACCTTCTACTTTGATTTCCAAACACTTTTCACAAGATAACTGGCTTGTTTGCTATCTGTCTTCTGCATAGGCCACCATATAGCCCAGCGCCCAGCCCAGTACTCACACAGAGAGACTTTGTTGGATAAATGAAGGGAAACTGAATGGATACAGTTAGTGTCCGAGTTAGCACTGGGATGGAAGCTTTTGGTCACCCATTCGTGTTCTTTCTGGACTATTCCATATTCTCCCTGGAGTTTTAAGGGAGTTTCTTCATTGACTTCGTACCAATTTGTTTATTTTTCAGGTCACAATTTGTAGAGTGGCATCTTTTTAGTGAATGACCAGCTCTTTCATTTTATAAACAGAATTTGTTTCCGGAGCATTGTAGGAACTCAATAAAGGTCTCATTTTGAATAAATAAATCAGGTACATGCTTAACAAATTGTTCTTATGTTTTACCAAATTGCCCATCTTGTAAATAAATCAAAGATTAAAAAATCATTTGGTTTTAATACAGTGCTTTTGAAGATAAAACCTAATCAAAAACAAAAACAAAAACAGAAAAACCTCTTGTTCACAGCAAAATGCTTATTGCCTTGGGGAGTTATGTGCTTTTCTTGAATGCTTTATTCTTAGCTTATTACTGAAATCCATCTTGTGGCCATCTCCACAGGTACAGCTTTCGCCCCTAGACCTAATCCTCTGTGGGTTTGGTCCAGGCTCCACACCTCCTGCCCGGGCCCCTTCTCTCTGGCCTTTCCTTCGAGGGCTCATGCCCCCCAGTACTGTTTGCTTATCACCAAGTGAACCACTTAAGTCTTTCCTGGAGTCTCCCCCTTCACTTTGTCTTAGAACCTTTAAATCATATCCTCCCCTGGCCACACCAGCCTCTCACCTCTTACCTGTTAGTGGTTGCTCAGCTGGGAGTGGCCCATTTTCTCATTTCCGCCGTGAATGGCCCTGCCAAGTGGCCCTTCTCATGACGCCATTTTCCAAAGAAGAATCAGAAGCTCAGAGAGTTTAAGTAACTTGCCCAGGGTGGCTCAGCGGGTCAGTTAGAGAGACCCAGCCTCCAGAGCCTGTCTCCTTCCCTCCCCAGGCTGCCGTGTTGGTCCAGGCCTTGCTCAGCCCCTCCGCCCTGGGCCTTCACCAGCTCTTCCCCAGCTCCCCCATGTCTCCCTCTGTCCTCTTCTCCCTTCCCTGGAAGCCTGGCAGCCTCCATTTTATGCCCTTCCGTTCCTCACTTTCATCTTGGGTCTCAGCCCTGAGTGGCCCCTGGAGGCTCTTGAGTTTAGGCCCGGGGTTTGTTAGAGGCCTGACCTTCGACCTTCACTGCATGGCCAGGTGAGGCCCGGGGGAGAAACTCTTCCTGCATTCCCATCGCAGTATTCTGGAAGCGTGTGCGTGCAGGTGCACACAGACACACGTACACACGTGGGTGTGCGTGCAACACATATTCGCACACATGCAGTCTCGTACAAGTACCCGTACACGGATGTGTGCTTTCCCCGTAGGCGTGCACACACACCTTCCCACTCGGGCCTCTGCTCTGCAGCGTGCCGGGAGCCGCTGCTCCTCTCCTCCCCCATGGCGCCCCAGGACCCTGTGTTTGCTATGGCAACAGGGTCCTCCCCTCCACCCCTCAGTCTGGGAGGGCAGAGTTCCTGGTGGCCAGTCTCCAAATCTTAGAGATTATCATCTTTAAAGAAATGCAAGGAACCTCTGGCTGGGTGGGTGGGGAGGGGGAGGGGTGCTTGGTAGCCTGTGGGTGAACCTTTAATTATTAGTTGCGGCCTGTTCGAGCTTGTTCTTTTGAAATAACCTAGAACAAAGGGCTGGTGATTAGGGCTCTCCCCTTGGGCCTTCTCTCAATCTCTCGAAAGATGCCTACCCACTCCCACTCCCCACCCCCAAACACCGTAGGGAACAGGACCCAATGTTTGGTCTGCCGAGGGCCGCCATGATGAGTCCCACTGGGCATTTTTCCTGGAACTGCCCAGTTACTGGAGGTGGGTCCAGAAGCCTCTGAGCCTGCACTCTGGGCCTGGCTGCCTCATGCTTTGCCAAAGGCCACTTCACTGGCTACTTTCCTTTGTTCCTAAGACACACCATTGCCACTCCTGTCCCCCAGCACTGTCCTAGTCAGTGGGTCCTCCACATGTGCCCCATCCCCTTTCTTGCTTGTCCTGACTCCTCTTGGAAGCCCCTTTGGCCAAGGAAAAGCTATTTCCTCTCCATCCAGGGACCATTTTCTTTCCTTCCCTTTGGCTTTCAGTTACAAGTTCACACCGCCTCAAGTTCGCCAACCACAGAGAGGAACTCACACTGCAGGACGGAGGAAGAGCCCTCCGCTTCTCTCTCTCTCTCTCTCTCTCTCTCTCTCTCTCTCTCTCTCGTCTCCACAAAGTGGTTAATCCGATCAAGGACCATACATGGGAAATTGAGCATTGCCCCATCATCAAGTGCAAACCAGTCAGCTGTCACAACCTTCCTTCCCATCTGACAGATCTGACACTTAACACAGACAAATATTTTGCTTTCGGGATGGAGCTAAAAACTATGCTTTTCACATGGACCATGGGGAGGTTTTCTGGATTATAGAGGCCTGCCAGTATATGTGTGTGTGTGTGTGTGTATTATATATTTAAGGTACATTGTGATACACTAACACTAAAACCTTGTGAATAAATTCATCCTTCTTCTATTACTCATGTAGTTATCTTTCAGTTTTTGGCCTTTTGGGTCATATGTTGAGTAGCTGGGCAGAGGGTCTGAGTGGCCCACTGTGCTGAATGGATTCGTAATTAACTTCAGACGGTAAGGATGCTCCACAGTGAACATCCTGAATGAGGTACTTGGTGGTAGCCGTAGCATTCCTAGTACTGATCTCTTAGGAAGGGGGAAAATATCCAAGAGCTACTTAAAAAATTAATAGATTTTATTTTTAAAAGCAGTTTTAGGTTTACAGAAAAATTGTGCAGAACTGCAGAGTTCCCACCTCCCTTCTACATTGTTTTCCCTATTATTAGTATCTTATGATAGTGTAGGACATTGGTTACAATTGGTGAACCAATATTGATACATTATTATTAAATAACATCCACAGTTTACATTAGGGTTCATTAGGGTACATAGTACATTAGGATACTCTTTGTGTTATACATTCTATGGGTTTTGACAAATGCATGATGTCATGTAGCCACCATTATAGTATACAGAATAATTTTACCACCCTAAAAAAATGTGTTCCACCTATTCATTCTAGCCCTCCTCCTGCAACCTCTGGCAACCAGTGATTTTTTTCACTGTCTATAGGTTTGTCTTTTCCAGAATTTGGAATCATACAGTATGTAGTCTGTCCAGACTACTTTCTTTCATTTAAAAACATGCATTTCAGGTTCCTCCATGACTTTCATGACTTGATAACTCATTTCTTCTTACGGCTGAATAATATTCCATTGTCTGAGATGTCCCCCAATTTGTTTATCCATTCACCTACTGAAGGATATCTTGGTTGCTTCCAAGTTTTGACAATTACGAATGAAGCTGCTGTAAACATTCGTGTCCATAAGTTTTCAATGCGTTTGGGTAAATACCTAGGCTAAAACGACTTTTTAAAATATGATTTTAGACCGTTTTTTCCTAAAGAGTCAGAAGGAAAGTCTTCTCCTCTTTCTAGATAAATCTCCAAAGACAAAGCAGGAGGTGGAAATAAAGCCAAAAGAGGTTGAATGGTCCCTTCATTTGGGTAGATTAAGTACACTGATCTGGGCAGAGACTGATGTAGCTACCTTTCCATTAACTAGCCATGGAGGCAGTTAGATTGGTTATCACTGAAATCTTTTAGAAACCTTAACAGAAGGGTATGGGTAAACAACCCATTAACCAGGTTTGTTCTGAGCATTTTTCCTAGGGGTTGGGGTGGGTGGCTATGGGATGCAAAGGGTGAAAAAAAAAACTGATTTCATTTTTCTCATTTTGCCTAAGAATTACATTTTAATGCTTTCTCCCCTGGTTTTATGACCTTTTCCCGATTTTAAAAGTGGGCTTTTTTTTTTTCTTCTACATTTTTCTCTTAGTTTTAGCCTTCTATTTATATCATTCTTCTAATCACTGTGGTTGTTCTCTGGGCTTTTGTGGCCCCAGAATTATCCAGCTTAGTCTTATTATTCTTGACAATTGCATTCTTTTACCTCACCTCTTTAAGCTGTTTTCCTTTATAGTATTTGTTCTGAACCAAATTTCTCCTTTAATGCCTTAGTGTGGCTTCCATGCTTCCCAGGGAAAGAGGTTTAATTTTGCTGGAAACAAACTGTGGCTCTCCTTTAGATTAAAATAATGCTGCTGCTTTATAATCGGTTTTCACAGAATCACAGTTTGGGCTATTGCTGGCACACTTGTTTTTCTGAGTCTGTGCAAGTGGCTGGGAATTACCGTATATGCTTGAATATAAGGGTGTTGTCTTCTGTCCCCATCCTCTTCAGGAAAGAGGAAGTGCCTTACAGAGTGCTTGCAAAGTGTCTGATAGTATGGGGGTACAATCTCAATTACTTTATTTTCAACAACAAAGGACCAGTTAACCTTGGCCTGACTCACTGATGACTTTGGGAACTCTAGAAGTCGCCTGAGGAAACCAATAGAAAGGGAGGCATTTTGCGCGGCTTTAATAATAACTTCTAAAGAGATATGACTCACAATTGTAAGAGTTTGTGAGACCACTCTAAAATCGATTCACTCAGCAGATAATTTATAGAGATTTTAAATGGGCTCTTGTTATTTAAATGACTTGGGATAATATTTCCAGCAAGCACATCACAGACAGATTTGAAAAGTGCTTTATCTCAAATATCCAATCAACTTAAAGATCATCTTACACTGGAAACAGCGGGAGATCATTCTGTCATCCTGCTCCTGCCTGCCACAAGTTTGAATGAAATTGTGTCATAAAATGTGAGGGTGTGGGAATAATATTTCTACAATTAATTATGTTAAGGTGATAGTATATGCTCTTAAATAAGGTGGTGCAGCTTCATAGGTAAATAGTATAAATAGTCATTTGATAATTTCATTGCATTTCTAAAAATTATATATTTGTGTTTTCCAAAAACCCTTCTGAGGGGCAGGGTCCTCCCACTGGGAAAGTAAGGAGGATCATCTTGTATTGGGGGTCACCCTGCATTTGGACATATGTGACATCTCTTAAAGCCTGGCACAGTTTTTCAAGTGTATCGTTTCATTTGAATTGAAGTGCAGGTATACAATTCTTCCCATTGGTGGGTGCATGTGGATTGGAGACTATCAATTTACCTTCCCCAGCTGCCAGGTTCAACGCAATCTCCCTTATTCAAGTGTCCAGCCTTAAGGCTACCGGCCACCTTCCAATTTTGAAATCCACTGGTCACTGTTTAGAGCCCACCTTTTTCTGTGCTTGACTCCTTAACGCTTCTCGTCTTGAAATGCTGCCCTTTTGTCGTCTTGTGCCAATACTTCCCCGACTCTTCCTTCCCAGCCAGCTCTGAATGTCGGTGTTCCCACCAGCATGTCGTCCTTGGTCTTTTCACCCTCATTCTCTACCCTCTCCCCTGGGCATCTCATGTCCTTTCCAGGCTCAGCTTCTACCCATACTGAGGTTGAAAATTGGTAGTCTGTAGGCTGGATCTTGCCTGCAAGGTTGGCCCACGCACTGTGATTGTTATTGTTGTTTTAAATGTGAATTTGTTGCCAACATTTAAAAAACTGGGATGGAATCTAGATTTCTGGCTTCTCTTGGGAAACAGGATGAGGTGGCAGTGCTGGGACCAAGCTGTGAGCCACTGGCCCCGTTAAATGGGACACTTTTGCTCTCCTGGCTACCACGGTCCTAGCAACTGCTGCTCTCCTTGCCTCTGCACTTTGAAGAAGTGCTATCAGTTGCCATTTTTGTTTATCATGAGCACACTATTCTAGTCCTAACAATAGAGATAAGAGGACAAAAATAATTCTATTGGCCATGTCTCTATTCAGAAGTGGGAAAATAAAAGCTGGACCAAGAATGCTGTGTTTCAAAACAATGGAAGAAATCATTTTTTGTGTGTATAGAAGGGAAGGATATTCTTACATATTTAATGTTCATGGTGTGTCTGAATTGACAGGCTGCAAATTAAGATGCTTATAGTCGTTGACATAGATGGTTTATACTTTTGCCCGTGATTTTTCCTTCTGAAATCCCAAACGATCTCTTTGGTAATGTAGATTCATTGGTATTTGCTGAGTATGGAATGTGCAAAGGTACTGGGGCATAGTGGTAAGCAAGGCAGACATGTTTCCTGCCTTCAAGGGGCTTACAGTCAGCTTGTACAGATACCACAGGCCCCTCACACTCAGCATGACCCTGGGTGCATTTCTCCCTCCCACCTTCTGAATCATCTCAGTGTCCATGATCAAAGTCACCCATCTGATTAGCAATCTTCATTCCATCTGCAAACTTAATTTCCCTTGGTCATGTAATGTTAACATATCCTTGGGCATAATACCAAGGTTTAGGACCCTGACATCTTTGGGGTCTATTTTTCTGCCCACCATAATAGCTGCTTGCTAAATAGATTAATTTATTATCACTTGCCAATTTGTGGATTGGGCTCCAAGCATGGAGGTTGTAGGACCGATAATTATGTTAGCTTTCCATTTTTTTTTTTTAAAAACTGTCTCCCTGAATCTTCCTTACTCTGGCTGGTTTTGCTCACCGTCTCACAAACATGTGGCCACATTTGTATTTCCCTGACTGTTCGAATAGTGCCTGCCTTGAATGATGCTTCCACTGTCTCCTGGTCTTATTAACTTCCAAGTTTCAGCTTTGGTCCCATTTCTTTTGGAAACTGATTTGTTCTGCCCTTCTTGCTCCCCATCTTATCTGAAATCCTTTAGCTTTTTCAGTCTGCAGCAATTACTTATATCATGTTTTATAAATATTTACTTATTGATTGTGTGAGTTTTGGCAGAAAGCCTTATGGGTTGGTTCAAAGTGGCTCTAAAACAGTTCATTTCCCTTCAGAAGCAAAATGTTATTCCACCATTTCAAGTGCTTATCTGAAATGTTGTATGGTTTTGTTTATTTCAGAGACTTGAAGATAGAAAACTTGCTGCTAGATGAAGACAATAATATCAAGCTGATTGGTATGACTTTTTTTTTAAAGCAAGATTATCCTTTAAGTGCTGTGTTATCAATTCTCAGTTAATTGTTTCTGACTTTGAAAATTATCATGGTCTATTTCTAATCCCCAGACAATACATCTAGTTCACCTCATTTTACCTGCAACATTTAACAATGGTTTGGAAAAAGAAAATTAATTTTAATAATTTAGACATAAAACATGTTCTTAGGATTCTTCAAACTTCTGCTTCTCTGTTAATTCAGATGGAGCTGAACTTTTATAGGGGTTCTTTTTATCTGAATTCACCAGAAAGCTTCTTAAAAATAGTGGAAAATAGTTTGGTTCAGAAATGCTGCCCTTAGCTTGGCCATGCCTTATTTTACTTTTCAGTGAATGTAGAGGCACTGAAATAAGGGGGAATGTGATCTCCCTTCTCATTTTAATATCTTTAGCCAAGCCCTGTAGTACACTGATGGTCGTGCAAAGAGAAATCCCCACAGAGGGATCCTTTAGAGGTCTGTCCCAATCAGAAGGAGGTTCCAGGATGGAGTGAATCATAATTGGTTCACAAGTCAGGGTCCAGAAGAGAATTCACTCTATGGCTTATTCTCTAGAATTCCGCTTTTGTTTGCCTGTTTTGTTGCTCTTGGCAAAATCTCAGGGCATCATTTTTCCACCCAGATGTTAGCATCATCTTTTATTCCTTTCTTTATTTTCCCATCTCAAGTGCAAGTAATTTCTTCCACCACAATGGCTTGAAAAAACTTTATATTAGAAGAAAAGAGAAGGATCAATAGAACTTTGTGAATTTTAACTTTTGTACCCAAGAAGGAAATTTTGTTTGTCAAATCCTGAAAACCATCTCAAGACTTTCTAAAACATATCATTCAAGTGACCAATTATATTCTTTGGAAGCCCAGTTGGCTTCCAACCCAGTAACAGGCAAGAGGCTGCAAGGGACTCCAGACCCCTTGGCTGGGTGATTAGGCACCACTGACAGGTGTTGATAAATACACCCATTATTAGGAGATTAACAATTAAGAGAAACCAGTTTTTTTCCCCCAAAGATTTTATAGGAGGTATTGTTAAAAGATTCCTGGATGATTCAAAGAATTTTTTTTTAATCAAATTGTTTTACTATTACATCTGAGTTGTCCTGAGGGCCAAATGCAGCAGCACTAAACAAGGCAGACATTGAAATGCCTGCAGGATGTCTTTCTGGTCCTGGTTTCCGGGATCTGCGGCATTAAACAAAGGCACGTCCTGGTGAGGGGGGTGGTGAGGAACGGAGGAAAGGAGATTGTTTTTTAGGTTCCCTGGCAGGGTGACCTGAAACTTGTCTTTGGAAAGTGTGTAGGTGACAGTCACAGAGTTGCCCTAAAGCTGCAGAGATTATAAGAGAACAGGCTGTGTGAAGGCTGGATGTCCATGACCTTACGAGTTAGAATAATTCACTTCCCCTGCGCACCGTCTATACTGAGGCTGGTAATTCCAGCAAAGTGCAGGCCACCGGCAGGGGGCCTCCCTACCCACCCAGCATCCCCTACACTGTTTCTTCCCTTCACTTTGCCTCACCGTCTGCCCCTGTGCTTGCTTTCCCTTGTCTCTCTTCAAATGATAGCCCTAGACGACCATTTGTGAGAGTATACAGTGTTGAAAAGCACAGATCTTTTCATTGCTGAGAAGATCCTCGAAGAACCAATCTCTGTCAACAGCAGATGCATTTAATAAGTAGCTCACAGATTGGCCGCATAATAAACCCTCTTAGAGGAGACCTGTACAAATAAGATGAAGACCACCTAATTTAGGATGGACCTAAATTAGAGCCCACAGTTGCCTTGGGATGAGTGGTGGACCCTTTGGATACCAGGGACCATTTTACTCAGTCATCATCTCCCAGCTTGGCAACCGCTGGATTGGTACCCACGCAGGGGTTTCAGCTCATCCAGACAAAATGGGCCATGTCAGAAACCAGGTGTCAGAAACTGGAATTCCCAAAATTGCTCGAAAGGAGGCTCTGATAATTAGATGTCCCTTTGTTAGAACTTTTCACTTGGCGCCTAATTATCTCATGATCAGCTAAAACCAAAGAGCGCTAACGCACGTCCTAATGGAAGGAGACATTATGCCATCCCAGAGGGCAGCTGGGAATTGCGTTTTGTTTAGCAGAATCTGCGTTTCCTCATTTTTTTCATAAAGAGGAGGCTGAAGGAGGGGAGGGAAGATGCTGGAGGCAAGGAAGGCCCAGTGTCTTGTGGGTTTTCTTGCCCCTGGGTTGGGCAATTTGGATCAAATGTCTCTACAACTGTCCTTTTGCAACTTGAAAGTCCTTTGAACCTTTTCTTCAAAGGAATTACCTAGTTGTTTATTCAATGGTTGATTATAGCTATTACCATTTTCTCTTAATAGTTTCTCTTTGAAATAATCTGATTTAAATAAATTTACTTAAGCCATGTTTCAAGTTAACTAGAATTAGCTGGAATGAGATTTGATTTAATCAGGATCCTTCCCCCCCACCCCCGCACCCCCGTTTAAAAAAAAAAAAAGCAGTTTGATGTTTTTAGTTTAGTATAATCTTAAAATGTATCAGCCACAACTTAAAACGATTTTGCACTTCAGTTTTCCAAAACAGCGTTCATTTGGACGTCTTTTGAAATTCATTGTGTAGCTCCCAGAAAATTGAGTGATAATTGGCTTATTCGTTTACCAAATCTAATTGAGGCAGACCCATGTGACATTACTGGGAGGCGAACTTCTCCCTAGTTTCACAATTCTAATTACAGGCATATGTGTAAAATTTTAATAATTACAGTTATGAATGTGAAACATATTAGTTATTTCTCTACAATATATTTTAAATTAAACCCTTTTGGCTAGGTCAACATAAGTCACTTAAAATGTAGATTTTATCTTCTCCATTCCCCAGATCCTCTGCTTATTTATCTTCTTGAAACTTAAGACAAGGCAAGACGCTGTGTGCACAAGCTTGCCTGGGCGCAAAGGGGGGTGATCTGGTCTCTTATCTCCCCTCCCCTGCCCTCTTTTCAGATCAAGCACTTTGTTGTAGACCCCAAGTCAGGAGGTGAGGGAGTAATTGAAGGAGTTAATGGAACCCCACGGAGATTCGAAAGGGAGGCTTTTAGTTTAGGGGCTCTTAGGAGATTGGGCCTCTAACATGACTGCTAAAGAAATTTTCCTTGAAACGTTGGCCCAGTTAATCTGATGTGTATTCCATGGTGCTACCTCTCCATCTTACCATAGTGGGTGTTCTTTACACATTGGTTGTTTCCTTAAATTTCCTTTGGGAGTTTTAAGCGGCCATTCAGTTTAAAGCTCAGTATGATTTTTCTACTTATGATCCCCCGACTTCTCCCACTTCAGTGATACCACAGGGTGGGACCCGAGAGCAGGGGCCCTCAGATCCTTCTGAACAGAGATCTCCTCCTAATCCGAGACAGCCGTGGAGCCCCTGAAGGGCCTCTTTGGGCAGGTTATGTGAGGTCTGCTAGTGCAGACTGGGCCGACGGGAAAAGAAATCGGGGCCTTTTGTCCCCCTATTTGTCAGGGTGGGAGCGCAAGAGTAGAGAGCAGAGGAAGAGAGGAGGAGGGAGATTAAGAGAAAGGAATAAAATCATATTTTAAAAAACTCCCCCAAGCAAAAGAAGAGTCAAGTATGTGAACAGGCAGCATTCCTGGTTGGTTAGCTCACCCAGATTTTGGTTCTGATTCTTCATTCCAATCTTGAGCTGAAGAGTTTGGGTGATCTTCAGAGCCTTAATGTGTTTTCAGAGCTCTGCTTGGATGGGGTTCTATTTATTTATTTTTTAAAATTTTATTTATTTTTAAATTTATTTTTGGCTGCTTTGGGTCTTCGTTGCTGCACGCGGGCTTTCTCTAGTTGCGGCGAGCGGGGGCTACTCTTCGTTGCCGTGGGTGGGCCTCTCACCGTGGTGGCTTCTCTTGTTGCGGAGCACGGGCTCTAGGCACGCAGGCTTCAGTAGTTGTGGCACACGGGCTCAGTAGTTGTGGCTCGCGGGCTCTAGAGCGCAGGCTCAGTAGTTGTGACGCATGGGCTTAGTTGCTCCGCGGCATGTGGGATCTTCCCGGACCAGGGCTCAAACCCGTGTGCCCGGCATTGGCAGGCGGATTCCTAACCACTGAGCCACCAGGGAAGTCCTGGGGTTCTATTCAGAAGCGCTCTTTCCTTATACAGCTTACACCAGCGACTGTGGGGAGAATTTTTGGTGGTGCATCTTGACCTGTGGTGTGTGAGTAACTTCGTGGGCTCGCAGCGCTGACCCACACTATGTCTCTCCTTTCCTGAGCTTTTCTACAGCTTTCACAAGAGCCGTAGCTCTGTAGGTGGAGACGTGTTAGCCTCAAGGAGAAAACAGTCAACGAAATTAGATGTATATCTTGCCAGTTGAGAAAGTGCAAGGGTTTTGTTCCCGATGTGGAGCCTGTCTCTGACCACAGCCCCTTTCTGACCGAGCCCCGGGGGCTGAGCCTTCTGTTTGGGGACCAGAACCATAATATTTACATTGAAGTTCAAAGGAGGAGCCATGCTCTTAATTCTGCAATCAACAAAGATTGAGGAAAGATATCGGATGAGGACCTAACACTAACAGCCCTCTAATGACCTGTCAGTTGCAGGATCTGTAAGGTCAAAAGTAAACACAGCACAAAAGGCACAATGGACCCAGTATGGCTTTAGATGCACTGGGCACTTCTTTCTTCTTCCCCCCTGCCTTAATCATCCAGGAACAAAGCAATGCTAGGACGTCATTTAGTCTAGCTCTCATTGCTATCTTTCCGGCGTTATTTTTCCGGCCAACACTCAGCGTTGTCTAAATCGTTGGGTGTATTTTTCCCCCCTCTTCAAATCACCATATGTTGCCTCATGCATTGGGAGCATTTTTAAGAGACTTGCATAAAATGAAAGCATTCAGCCAAAAATGTCAGCCCTAACTAGTGGGATCGCATGTCACCTGGGGTGACACCAACACCAGCCAGAGAAAATCAATGTTCCTTCGGCTTTTTCCCACTTGGCCACTTGGAAGCCAGCAGGCTGACTCCAAGGACTTCTGCTCGTTTTCTCCTTCTGCCTTAGTCCTAGAAAGCAAGCCTGTCTTTTTTCTGGATGACTCATTTCCAAGATTTGATGAAAATATGTTTTGGTTCAACATACTTTTTAGCTCTCGCTGGATTTGACTGTGAGGCCTGATAGAAAATGTTTCCAGTTCAGCAAGGGAACTTTTGTCTTGAGACCCATATCCAGAGGTTACGGTTCACAGCTGCTGGGTTTCCTTTTGGATGTGAAATGATGTGTTAGCCCGAGAGAATGTTTCCTTTCCTGCTGCTTCCCCCAACCCTCCCCCCTTTTTCATTTCCATGGCTTTCTAACTCAGGGCTGGTTTTGTCCTCCCCTCTTTGCAGACTTTGGCTTGAGCAACTGTGCCGGGATCCTGGGCCACTCCGACCCGTTCAGCACACAGTGTGGCAGCCCCGCGTACGCCGCGCCCGAACTCCTCGCCAGGAAGAAATACGGCCCCAAAATCGATGTCTGGTCCATGTGAGTTATTGAGCTTCTAAGACTGAATCCTCCCTCCTGCTGTCTCCGCTGTCCCCTTCTTATGAAATAACCTTTGAGTATTTGATGAGCATGAATTATAATGATAGGCTCTGGGATATATATGCAGTGATTCTTTGGGGTCCTGATTTCCACCTCTGTTCTTTCTGTCTTTTCTCCACCAACTGCCCGAAAGGCCTTTATTAAAATTCATGAACGTGCTGGAAGGGAGGAAAACAGAGCCGTGCCCTCGCCGAGATCATGTTCTGGTTTCACGAGTCACTCATGTCCTTCCCCTGCTTGGAGTCTCCCAAAGCTTTCCGTCAGCATCAGCATAAATCCCAGCCTTGGGGCCTGGCCCCAGACCTCATGGGTCTGCCCACCTCTCCCGCCTCTGCACCTGTCACCCCACCCTCTGCTCACGGCTCTTCACACATGTCGGCTTCTGTTTTGTCTTCCCCACCTCTGGGCTTTGCACTCGCTATTTGTTTTCTTTTATTGAAGTATAGTTGGCGTATAATATCATATTAGTTTCAGGTGTACAACATAGTGGTTCGACATTTATGTATATTACAAATTGATCAACACAATAAGTCTAGCAACCGTCTGTCACTGTACAAAGTTATTGCCATATTATTGACTATATTCCCTGTGCTGTAGATTACATCTCAGTAACTTATTTATTTTATAACTGGAAGTTTGTGCCTCTTAATCCCCTTCACCTATTTTGCTCAAACCCCCCCCCCAATCCCCCTCCCCTCTGGCCAGCACTTGCTGTTGCTTTTGCCTGGAATGCCATTTCCCAGCTCTTTGAATGGCCCGTCCACTCCCACATTCCACTGTTAATCCAGTGTCACCACTGCAGAGTCCATCTCTTGTTCCAGGGATGCCTCAGCACCTGGCACAGAGCCTGGGCTGGAGAGGGATGGAGGGAGGGAGGGAGGAAGGAAGGAAGGAGGAAAAGGAGAGAAGGGAGGGAGGGAGGGAAAGAGGGAGGAAGGGACAGGCACTTCATCCAGGTGAACAGAAGCTAGAGGGTCAGGGGCTAAAGCTGGCAGAGGAAGCAGACAAAGGGATGTGAGGCAGTGAGGGGATTTCAGGAAGTTCTGGTTGGAGATTATTCAGAGGAACCAGAGACAAGAATGAGATTCTGAGGGCACCAGAATTCCCTGAACTTTCCCAGAAAGGGCCAGGTCTCCCTGGAACCGCAGCTCTGCTTGTTCAGCCAGCGGGTGAGACCAGTGAGTGGGGGATCAGCTTCCGTTGCTGAGGGCTCGGAGTTAACTGTCCCCTTTGCTCCTCAGGACAACCTGTGAGGCCGGCTCTTACCCTCTTTTACACAGAGAGGAGGGCAGCTCTGCGGTTAGTGTGGCCCAGAGCCACCCAGCCTGTAGGTGTGGGAGCTGCGCTTGGCACTCAGGGCTGTTCACGCCTCAGCCTGAGCTCCCGGTTCCTTCCCTCTCTCCAGAGGATGTGTGAAGGCTGCAGGTGGAGAGGGTGCCGTGTGCTGCTGACTTGCTGGGGGCCACTGGGGTAGGGGGGAGTGGCAGAAGGAAGCAGAGGCAGAGGATACCTTCTCTCTGAGGTGCGCTGGGTGGTGTGACTGGCAGTGCTAATCACAGACTCTTTTTATACTGTGCCCAGATGGGCCTCAGAATCCTTCTCAACACAGCCCTCCAGGCAGCCAACACCAATGGATCAGAGTCAATACACAGGTGAAATCCATTCTTGGTGTCATAAGTGTCTGGCACGTAATCTGCCCTTAATAAGTATTTATTTATTAATGGGTGAATATGAAAGTTTGAGTCTATAATCATTCTCTCTCCTTAACAGTTAGGGAATGTATTTAGGCTAAATGGAAAGCTTTGAGAGGGATGATTTGTGTACCAAAAAAAAAAAAAAAAAAATGTGGAGAATGGGGAGTCTGAAAGACCAGGGGTTCAGGGGTGTCATGTAACTGTGGTGACAGGCAGTGGGGTGGGCGACATAGTGATCAAAGGGAAAGAGAGGTTGGAGAAGAGGTGACAGTTTGCTCTTGAGGTCCTGCTCTCGAGGGGACTGGACAATACAGTGTCATCCCTGGTTGTCATGGTGATGAAGCTCAGCCTGTGTGAGAGGGACCCTTTCTGGCCCATGACTAACAAAGCAGGCATCTCCGCAAAGTCTAGAACTGCTGGTAGAAGGAAGGAAGGAAGGAGCCAGTGGATTGCCAGAGCTGTAGGAGAGCGCCTGGCCTTATAACCAGCCTGGGGTCACTCATCCCCTTGTGCTAACACTAAGATGGGGACAAATCATTTATCCTGTGTGGGGAAATACAAAGGAAAATGAAAAGCGCAGGCTGCAAAAGGCAGCACCATCCGAGGGTCAGTATTAAGCTCGGACTTTGTTCCTACCTCTTCTTCCAAGTCCCTTGACGCGGGAAAGGAATCCACATTTAGTGACCACAGATGCTCCATTTCTTAGTTTTGGGGGCCCATGATTAAAATAAAGGGACTTGGGACTTCCCTGGGGGCACAGTGGTTAAGAATCCGCCTGCCAATGCAGGGGACACGGGTTCGAGCCCTGGTCCGGGAAGATCCCACATTCCACGGAGCAACTAAGCCCGTGCGCCACAACTGCTGAGCCTGTGTGCCACAACTACTGAAGCCCGCGCACCTAGAGCCCGTGCTCCGCAACAAGAAAAGCCACTGCAGTGAGAAGCCTGTGCACCACAACGAAGAGTAGCCCCTGCTCGCCGCAACTAGAGAAAGCCCGCACGCAGCAACAAAGACCCAATGCAACCAAAGATAAATTAAAAAATAAATAAATAAAATAAAATAAAGGGACTTGGTCCATTGCCACCTGCTGTGTCGCCATCCATCCAGTGACTCTACCCAGAAGTAATGGTGGCCTCGGAGGAGGGCAGGTAAAGGGGAAGCTGCAGGAGGAATGGAGATGACCCGAGACCAGGATGCCCGGACTCTCGCCTCCCGCCTCCACCCTGGCTGCTGGCCTGTTGAGGCTGTGTCTGGGACAGCTGGACACTTCTTTGCTAACTCCACTTAATCGCATTTTTTTCAAGAAGATGATGTGCAGCTGAAAGTCTCCTGAAAGCTCTAATCGGGCCATATTCTTAGTCATGATACCATCAAGTAATGTATGTGAAAGCCTTTGATAAACGGTTATACACTTTACAGACACTGGGCTTCAGCTGATCACGGCAAAGCTCTGGAGGCCCGTGTGGGAAGCGTCCAGGTAAACCAGAAACCGCAGCCCCCCGAGTCCCTGTTCTGGTGCCCTGAGGTGGAGTAAATTCTTACCCTTGCTCAGCCACAAAGGGTCATGTTTTATTCCTTCTTAGAAACGAGGTTTCCCCAGAGTAGCTCTGTGTTAGCTGACTCTCTGGAACATTCCCTAGGGGAAGAGACCGCATGACCCACACCTAATTCACAGGGATGGTATAAATTCGGCCCTTTTTAGAAGCTGTTGATAAAGCTTAAAAAACAAAAGGAAGCTATGTGAGCCCTATATTGGCTTACTAGAGATTTGTTCATTCGGCAGATATTTGTGGAGTCAGGCCCTGTGCGGAGTTCCGAGTGCACAATGGTCCGTCCTGCTCCTGTAATGATCGCTGTTAACCCTCACATACCTCCCACCGAGTGACGAGCAGCGTTCCAAGGGCTCTGCGGGTTTTAGCTCATCTCGTCTGCCTCAAGCGCTCTGTTGTCCCACTTTACAGATGAGGACACTGAGACATGAAGAGCTGAAGGCACTTGCCCAGATAACACACACAGCTGGTGCACGATCAAGCCAAGATGGACTGAGGTGGTTTGACTCTGGAGTCTGCCTTTAATTGTCACCCTCTACTGCTTCTACTATGTTGTACTTCCTCTTGTAGGGTTTACAAACTAGTGGGGCAGACGGACAATTTCTTAAAAAGCTGTAAACTCAGTGCGGTAATGGCTGTGGAAGAAGTGGGTGGGATGCAGGGCACAAGGATGGGGGTGGCCTCTTGAGAAGACCTCAAGGCCAAATCCTAAGGATGAGAAGAATCAGCTATGGGAAGAAGAAGGTGTGGGAGAAGGCTGTAGGCAAACAGAACAGGATGTGTGAAGGCTGTAGAGTGGGAAGGGGTGGGAAGGGGTTTGAATTTTGCCCTAAAGGTAGTGAGAGACTATTGGACAATTATAAGCAGGTGGGTGACAAAAAAGTTATGGATTGAATTGTGTCCCTCCAGAAAAAGGTATGTTGGAGTCCTAAACCCCAGGACCTCAGAATATGACCTCACTTAGAGATCGGGTCTTTAATGAGCTAAATGAGGTCATTAGGATGGGCTGTAGTCCAATATGATTGTGTCCTCACATAAAGGGGAAATTTGGACACAGAGAGAAGACTATGTGACAATGAAAGCAGGGATCAGGGTGATGCATCTAGAAGCCAAGGAACCCCAGATGGCCAGCAAACCACCAGAGGCTCGGGGAGCAGCAAGGAACAGATGCTCATTCACTGCCCTCAGGAGACACCAACACTGCCAACACCTTCATCACAGACTCTGCGCCTCCAGAATTGTGAGATTTCCTTTGTTTAAGCTCTGCAATCTCAGGAAAGGTGAAAGGTGAGTAAAAACTCACCACTCCAGATCCCAAGAGCCATTCTCCTTCCCAGTGAATCAAGTGCACTAATTGACAAGTGAAACGGACTAGCTGAAGTCTTGGTCACCCCTCACAGCCCCCCAGCAGAGGTCACCAAAAGGTCAGACCATATACCGAAGTCTCAGTCCTTGCTGTTCCCCATACATTATTGGCTGCATGAAAACCAGAAACAAAAGAAAACCACCAACATGTAGAATTTCATTCACATAATGGTGGGAGAGTCCCTGGAGCAAGAGAGGACAAGCCTTGGTGCAGAAGCACTTTTCAAGAGGCCTCTGTGTCACCTTTTCTCATGTCTCTTTGGGCAAAGCAGAGTGCATGGCCAAGCCCAGAGTCAAGAGAAGAGATGGATTCCACCCCCTGATGGGGGAGCAGCAAGGAATTTGTGGCCTTTGTTTTTTTTTGTTCGTTTGTTTTGCAATTGAACATACTTATCTACTCCTATGGACAAGTGTGTTCCCCCCAAAATTCATATTTTGTAGCCCTAACCCCCAGTGTGATGGTATTTGGAGGTGGGGCCTTTGGGAGGTCATGAGGGTGGAGCCTTCATGACGGCATTGGTGTTCTTTTAAGAAGAGCTTGCTCACTCCCTGACATGTGAGGACATGGGGAGAAGGTAGCCATCTACAAGCCAGGAAAAGAGACCTCCCCAGAACCTGGCCACGCTGGCACCCTGATCCAGACTTCCAGCCTCCAGAACTGTGAGAAAATAAATTTCTGGTGGTTAAACTACCCTGTCGGTGGTATTTTGTTATGGCAGCCCAAGCTGACCAAGATACCTGCTTATAGGTGACCTAGAAGTCTCACCTGAAAACAAATAGAGCATGTCAGGAGGCACGGTGCTGAGAACAAATGAGGCTGCCCAGCTGGGTTAAATTCAAGAAGGCATCAGAGGAGCCTTTAATCTGCTCCTGAGGGATGACGTGGAGTTTGCCAGATGGAGAAAAGGAGGGGAAACTTTCCAGGCAGAGGGAACAGCCTATGCAAAGGCGGGTAGTTGTGAAAAGTCTGATTCCTCTTGCTCTTAATCTTGGAGAAAACAAAACTTCAGAACCTTCTTTAAGAGATTAATTTTCCACTGCTTTGGGGTGTTGTGTCTGAGATACTGGTTAGGTTTCTGTTTGGTGCCCACGACTTTGCTGGCGGCATTGGAAGTGGAAAACCCAAAGAGAATTTAATTTTAAAGGCTGTTTAAAAAGAGAGTGAAAGTGGGACCAATTTTCTCCCTGGGTCAGACACCAGTATTATAAAACATCCCTTTTATTGTTCTGAAACAATAAAATGAAGAGTTCACTTCCAAAATCAAAGCAAACTCCCGTCTCCAGAGGTTTTTTTTGGACCTTGACAGATGGATGGGGCCTTTCTTCAAGACTTCTGACACTGACTCAGGAAGAAAACCAGCTTGTCATTCAAGGAAAGCTTGGGAAAGAAAGCTCTTCCCCACAAATGGAGCCCCCAGGATCCTCCTCCTCTAGTGAATCAGGAATTAACAATGGAAATGGAAAAAGGTGTGTGCCATCTTGGGGGATTCCCGTTATTTTCAATGGTCATTGTTTTTGTATTTGAACTGTATATGAATACCTTTAAAATCATTCACTTCTTTCCTTTAACCCCTATGAATGAAATATCTATATCTCTATCTCCAGTGAATTTTGAAACTTCAGACACAAAAATTAAATATTCATTCCGGTGCAGTGAACTTTTTTTATTGCAACTGACTTTTCCTCAGAGTGGCATATATGCTAATTAAAAAAACCCTTTAATGCAGATGTACTTTTTAAATGAAAAGAATCCAAATTAACTTAATTTTCAAAATATTACAATGCTCTTGGGAGAACTTCGGTGAATCTCTAAGGGTAGGGAAAACGGAAATTGAGAGTTCTATCCCCAAAACATTGAGAATGCAACATTTTTTCACCAAAGCTGCTCTCTGCTCTCGTGGAGGCATCTGAGGTGAGGGAAGCATTTGTGTGAAGACCTGGTACTTAGTGGAGTGTCCTGCACAATACACCCAGACCACCCTCCCAGGCTCACTGAGTCTGTTTTCACTTTGTGGGAAATCTCTGTTCCAGTGCTGTCCCTTTGGGTAGACAAGTTGGCCGAGGGGTGCCATCTTGTTCCCAGCCCTACTATCCCCATATAGACCTAAGCATTCAGGAGAGAGAGCGGGAGAATTTGTTCCAGTCCTCAGACTCTGTTTTGTAAAAGTACTACCAGACACCAGCAGCTACTTCCAGGGCTCAAATCTGGAAGGATAGCCTTTTCTCTTCATTCAGGCCCCCTTAAAATGAAAGCTGGCAGGAGAAGCAGGCAGAAAGAGGAGCCTGATGGCTTCTTTTGGGTAGTTTAGAGCTTTTGGCTTTTCAAAGAGAAGGTTTCTTTAGCTTCTGAGCTTTTTCAGTTATAAAATACAAGACTTTTTTGTTTTTGTAGCCAGCATGTGCATTTAAAATAGAAGAGGAAAAGGAAGAAAGGAAAAGTCAGGGGGGCGGGGGGGAGAAGCCTTAAAATCCACAAGAAAATAATTTCTTGCTGAACACAGACCATTTAATGGAGCAGTTGTGAACTTTGAGATTTACCAAATGGATGGATCTGTTCCCGCTCTATTTTTAAGAACTTAAATCAGAAGTTTGATACTGAAAGCTGATACTGAAAGATGGAAGGCTATTGCTTTTAGGCGGAGAGTTATTTTTAATTTTTCCAAGGCAGTTTCTATCTTGAAGAATCACACAGAAGCAAGGTGTGTCAGCTGAAGGTTCTCTCAACTTCACTCTGGTATAAACTGGGCTGCCCACCGGCCCTGTGAGAGCCCGTATCCACACCCTCCCCTGACACCATAGCCCTGCCAATTGCTTTGTCCCTTGTGTCTTGTTAAAGTTGCTGGCCGACTTCTCCAGGAAGCTGTGACTCTATGTCTTTCCTTTCAGAGATGCCAGGTGATACCCCAACTTTTCCTCCAGGGAATATTTTTGTGTTTCAGATTAATATCAGGACCACCATTTGGCTCCTGATTTAAACCCAAAGATTCCACATTTACATTTCCCGGGGCCCCTTCCTCTCTTCTTCCAGCTGCCCTTCAGAGGCACTTTTTCCTTCTTTCTTGACATCAGAGTATTCCACCTGGCCAGTCTCTCTGGATTTGCTTCCATCCTTATTTCTTTCTGCTTGGAAAACCCTGAACGGTATTTGCTTGTTGCCCTCCTTCATCCCAGCATCTCATTACTTTCTTTCTTTAAAACTATCTGTGGTTCTTGGGGGCCCCATGTCTGCCATGGAGAAGCGAGAAAGCCCATGGGCCATGTTTCAAAAGACACATCAGGAAATTCTGAACATGTTTTGAAACTCCTACTAATTCTATGGGATTACAGAGGTTTATAAACCGCATTCCACATTTTTCTCTTGGTATTCTCACATCCTTCCGAAAT
This sequence comes from Eubalaena glacialis, assembly GCF_028564815.1. Taxonomy (NCBI): domain Eukaryota; kingdom Metazoa; phylum Chordata; class Mammalia; order Artiodactyla; family Balaenidae; genus Eubalaena; species Eubalaena glacialis. The sequence goes on along the minus strand of NC_083721.1, from coordinate 13,006,400 downwards.
GTCAAAGGGACTGGATTTCTCTTTATCCAGATATTAAACGTGTATGAAAACTCTAGGGGAGGGGAATTAAGATGCTCAATCTGGTTTCCCTTTTCAAATCTCCTGCGGCTGTAGGACTATTAATGTACGTTTCCATTATTATTTGGCAATAGGTACAAATATAATGGTAGCTTTTTATCTCTCGTTTTTAAAAGTTTTGTGATGAAATGACAGGTCACATTTATCAAGCAGTAAATTTATGCCAGGCACAGCATTCAACACTTTCTGTGGCTTAGTTCATTTGACCCTCATACAGCCTGAGAGGTAGGTACTATTATTATCCACACTTTATAGATGAGAGACGCTGGATGAGAGAGCTGGGTCTTCTTTACAGATTTGTGACTGTTTTTTGTTGATGATAAACTCCTCCAAGAGAAATGGAAACCTGGAGTGAGTTTGGTAAAATAATCAGGTAGAATTACTATAAAAACCACTTGCTCGATCCTGGTCTGACCACAGAGTTCACGGGCACCATTTTTAAGACAAGCATCTGCTACCTTTATCTGTGGTCACCGCCAGATCATGGAGAGGGGCAGTGACTGGAGGAGATTTTTTTTTTTTTTTTTTTTTTTTTTTTTGGCTGCTTTGGGTCTTTGTTGCTGCACGCGGGCTTTCTCTAGTTGTGGTGAGCGGGGCTACTCTTTGTTGTGGTGCGCGGGCTTCTCATTGCGGTGGCTTCTTTTGTTGTGGAACACGGGCTCTAGGCGCGCGGGCTCAGTAGTTGTGGCTCGCGGGCTCTAGAGCGCAGGCTCAGTAGTTGTGGCACACGGGCTTAGTTGCTCCGCAGCATGTGGGATTTTCCCGGACCAGGGCTCGAACCCGTGTCCCCTGCATTGGCAGGCAGATTCTTAACCACTGCGCCACCAGGGAAGCCCTGGAGGAGATTTCTGTCATCTTTTGCAGCCAGGGGTGACAAGGAGACAAGCAGTTTGATGTCTTAAGAACTCCTTGAAGGAAGAAAGTTCATAAAGCTTTTAGAGTCAGTTCTCTGACCCCATATTACACTCACCAGACTTCTTCAGTTGGATCCCCGTCCCATTACCATAACACGCTACCTTATGTAGCATTCTGCACTCTTTCAGGCACCCCACCTGTCACAGGATGCTCTGTGTCCCTAAAGATAAAGGGAAATAGAAAATGTCATAGGGCGATATTCATCAAACTTCGGTATCGTTCACTCTTCTTATAAAGGAAGAACATTCTTGGTAACCCCTTGTGTTGACTTGTGATTTTTATTTAAGTTTTACTTATTGTGCATGCATGTAAAATTAAACTCCTTTTATTTAGGGTCCTGTAGAAATGAAAAACCAAAACTCATTTACAAGTTAAATCTAACCAAGACTAAAAGAACCCCCAAATATTCGAATTAGCAACATTCACTAAATGCCAAGGCTACTGTGGGTGGGAGCTGAATTGCTGTACGCAGTCCGAGTGTGGTCCTCACCGCTGGGCACAGGCTTTTTGAGCTGCTCAGTCCTGGCTTGTGATCACTGCACTCGCTCACCGCTTTTCACTCGTTGAGTGGCTTTTAACCTTGAGCGTGCACGGGAAGCACGTGGTGGGCGGGTCCCCACCCCCAGAGTTTCTAACTCAGTAGGTCTGGCGCGGGGCCCAAGAATTTGCATTTCTAACAAGTTCCCAGGTGATGCTTCGGCTGCTGGTCTGAGGACCACACTTTGGGAACCACCACACTCTTCAGATCAACAGGAGGCTTTCTTTCCCACAGATATAAGCATAGAGACATCACTGACAAATTAAGTCCACCTCTGCTCCTTTCTCATTGGCCTATGATAATAAAGGTGATATATTTTAGCACACACCTTAATAAAGGTGTGTGTTGGTAAACACAAATGCAAAAGCAGGCACTGCAGTCAAGTGTGTACAGTGGAGGGTGACTGGTTATATGGCGGCCGTCCCATGTTCCTGGTTGGGCTTCGTCAAATGTTTTAGTATTGTCACCACAAGAAAAGCAAAAGTAGGACTGCTGAGCCCCTGAAGTTGTGTCCCTGGGCCTCAGTTTGGGAATCACTGTATGGGTTGGATACCATAAAACACCTACGGGAAAAATGATATTGTTTAAGTACCAGGCTGTTCAGCTTTAGGTGTGAGTGTCAGAGCCAGGATTAAGGCACACAGAGGTGAGCGGGGACAGGATTGACTGGTCGTGTCCCACAGCCAATGGGTAGAAGTTGTAGACTTTGGCTTAGTATTTGAAGCCCCTGCCCATGCATTGCCCTGAATGGCCCGAGCTGCCTTAGGGAGGTTGGAAGCTGTTTGACTCTGAGGTTCTTCAGGGGTCTCCAACAACAACCTCGTGGAGTGTCCCATGGGGTTTCCATCCATAAGAGCCATGTGTCCAAGACCCGTTTGAATGCAAAAATGATAAAATTTGGAAGCCCTCTTAGTTTTCCCTCTCATCAGTCTCCAAGCATCCTCCAAGCAAAGATGGTTGGCTCTGCCTCAAACAGACCCACAATGCAGCACTGCATCCCAGTTTCTCAAACAGGTCACATCCCCTAACACCCCTTCCCTCTGTCCCCAATCTGGCTCTCCTCCCAGCTTCCTGTCTTCTATCACGATCACCACCATCATCCGGCTTTCCACGTTTGCATCTTGCATCCCCTTCAAATGTCTCTATTGCTAATTTGCCTTTCTCTTTCCACTGCACGCCATCCCTCCTGTTCAGACTTTAATAACAACATGACACAGTCTCCTGCGCCCCATTCTGAGCCCTCATCCACTTAATGCCAGGTGACTACTCCCCAGATTATCTGGCCATAGAAGGTTGATTCACCCAACATCTATTCTTGTCCTGGGAAACGTGTTCCACTTAGCACACACAGGAAAACGCTGCTCTAAACGGCTCTGCATGTGCTTTGTTCATTCTTGTCTCGTCTCCATTTCTTGGTCTACACAGTTTATCCTCATATCCAGCCGGCCAAGACAGATAAGCTCACACACATATACTTACCCCTGAGAGGCCTCCCATCTTCAAGTACTTCTTATAGTCCTCTGTCTCCCTTAATTGAACTCCTCTGGGGTCAAGAGCAGCAGAGTTCAGCATTTTCTTATCCCCTCTGCACTCACTATTTTAAAGAACTGTGCTTATTTATTTGTTGACTTGCCGGTTGTCAGCCTTCACCCAATTCTAAGTCCAAGATGGCGGCTCCTTGTCTGGTTCCCCACCCGCCCCAGAGCCAGCATCTATTCCACTGCCTGGGGCAGAGAGCCGACCTGCAAGCATTTGTGGAATGAATGTTGATGTATCAGTCTCCCTAACTCGACTGCGAGTTACAGAGAAGGAACTGGGTCTTGGCATATGCCTGCAATTCGAGAATGATCTCTAGCTGGAGCCTGTGGGCTCTGTACCTGTCCTTCTCCGGAGCGCTGTGATTCAGAGGCACCTTGGTGGAATTGGGCCCCAAGGGTCTTCATTTCAGTGAGTCTCATTGGATTTGTTTTGACTGGAGATCCTGTTGCCTCTTTTAAAAACATTCCCTTGGGCGCTTTTGAACACTTCAGACCTCTTGGCAGGCAAGGCATTTCATGCCAATCAGGAAATCTCATCAAAATGATACTAGGTTTGCACATCAGAAGAATAAAAATCCTCCAAGAGATGTTGCTGCTCTCTAGTTTGGCTTTGGATATAAGTGTAGTTAAGCCCATTCGGAAGGTATTCTGACCACATCTGAGATATTGGGCCGGAGCTGGGTGGCAGAATCTCACAATAAACAATAATATAGAAAATAAGAGTGGGAAAGAGACTTCCTTTCCCTTCCCCACCCCCAAAGGAATTTCTCCAGTGACAGGCCAAAACAGAACTCAAGGGAAGAGCAAAACACCAGTTTGGGGTATGAGACTTTTGTCTCAGAGGGCTGAGTGGTAACCAGGCATGCTGGCTATGCCGTGACTTGCCCTCCTGTGCAGGGTCTTGCTGTGTATTTTTTGGTCTGGCCTCCTCCTGGCTCCACCTTGTAAACTGTACTTGGAAAACCACATCATGGCAGACCTACTTTTATTCGAGGTTCCCATTTACATGAGGTTCCCCAGGTATTTTTCACATCATTTGGTCTGGACTTCCTTCCACAAGGAAGGGACACAGTTTCCCCTCCTTACTGGGATAGCTCTTGAAGCTCTTTATTTATTTATTTTTAATTAATTAATTAATTAATTTTAAATTTAATTTTATATTGGAGTATAGTTGATTTACAATATTGTGTTAGTTTCAGGTGTACAGCAAAGTGATTCAGTTATACATATACATATATCCATTCTTTTTCTGATTCTTTTCCCATAATAGGTAATTACAGAATATTGAGTAGATTTCCCTGTGCTATACAGTAGGTCCTTGTTGTTTATCACTTTTATATATAGTAGTGTGTATCTGTTAACCCCAAACTCCTAATTTATACCCCCCTTCCCCTTTTGGTAACCATAAGTCTCTATGTCTGTGAATCTGTTTCTGTTTTGTAAATAAGTTCATTTGCATCATCTTGAAGCTCTTTAAACTCTTCTTATTGCCTGTCCACATCGTCAGAGTTGTGCTTTCACCCACGCCTTTCACATTTGCTGTTTCAGAGCAGAACTGAGTGTTCTAGAAAATGACCAAGAAGGAGCACTGAGATGGACATGAAAGTGGCAGGACTGCAGCTTCCCCAAGCCCACGCCCTCTTTGCCATCCTCTCCTCGGGGTCTTCTTCTGGTCTCATGCTCTGGTGTCTCTCTTTTCAGAGGTGTGAACATGTATGCCATGCTGACCGGGACCCTGCCTTTCACGGTGGAGCCTTTTAGCCTGAGGGCTTTGTACCAGAAGATGGTGGACAAGGAAATGAACCCCCTTCCCACCCAGCTCTCCACAGGTAACACACCTGCCACTCCAATTCAGGGTCCAGGGCTGCATTCTAACCACCGGAAGCAGTGTTTGTTTTGCAGCACTGGAGTTAGGACGACCCTCTGATTGTACTCTGTCTCTTCCTAGTATTAAAGCTAAGTCGCAAAAAATGGTTGGGTTTCCCATCTCTAAGGAGGCACTCTCCTCAATCCTTTCTTTTTCTGTTGTAATTCTGAACCCCTAACTTCCTCCTTCTGCACAAAATACACATATCAAAAGGATCGTATAGTCTCCCTTGGAAAAATACTTTCAGGCTGGTTTGTTTTAAAACTCACCATAGTATCATGTTGACTTTGAAAAGAATGTTAATCATCACATTTCTATTGTGTCTTCCTTAGTCAAGTCACTGTAAAGAAGTATTAGTTTCATTCAACTTTGGTCTGGGATTTGTTTAGCAATGTGAGTTTTTGAGCCTGTTCAGGAGCTTTTAAATATATATAGGTTTGGTTACTTGATTAGACTGGATCATCAGGTGTGTTTGGAAAGTACACTCAACTTTACCTGGTTCACGTTTCAGTAAACAGTTCGTATTAAGGTTTGGTTTCAGATCCAGCAGATTAGTACAGTTTGTTCTTTGGTTTGTTTCACAATTCACTTCAAGTTCCTGGCCTTGGCTTGGCCTTGACAGTCAGTTAATTGGCTCCTTAGAATAAACTCAGCTTCACTAAGATAAGGCATGTGGCCAAAAAAGAAAAAAAGAGTAATTATTTAATTTCAATGTATGAAACATGGTTAAAATATAGCATTTTTGTTTGACTACTATCAGGTATTTTTTTCTTGAGTTTATAAAGCATCCATGAGCCTGACCCGGAATTTAATGCTTGCCAAATGGCACCCAAGCTGAAATGCACTCTTATAGGTAATTATCTAATTCGGTTCATACTTTCATCTCTGCTGGGGAGGTTCGAATCTCTGGAGGCTGAAAGCAAAGCAGGCATTATGTACTTGGAAAGATGAGTTACACAGTTCTGTCGTTGTAAAAGAAGTAGTTCTGCACCAAGAGCCATAACTCCTGGAGTTAGAAAATGTGAAAAATGTTGATTGAATTGTTATATTTATGTTTTAGAGCTTTCTGAAATGTTGAAAGTGCTGCAATGAAAGCACATTCATTCATTCATTCCATATTTCACATTCATTCACTTATTCCATGAATATGTCCTGGGCGTCAACTCTGTGCTAGGAATGCTCTAGGCACCAGGAGGATAAAACAGTCTCTACCCATATAGAGCATACATATCAGCAGGGGAGGCAAAAAAATAACATATAAACAAACATGTGTGATGTTTAATAGTTTAAGTGCTCTAAAGAAAATAAGATAAACCAGGATAAGGGGATAGAGAATAAAGATAGGTTTGTTTTTGTTGTTGTTGTTGTTTTTTAACCAATTACAATTTTTAAACACCTTTTTGTTGTGGTGTAATTGTGGATTCACATGCAGCTGTGAGAAATCATACAGCGAGATATGTTTACCCTTCACCCAGTTTCCCCCATTGGTAGGATCTTAAGTAACTGTAGTTTAATATCACCACCAGGACCTTGTTAGAATCCATTGAGCTTATTGAGATATGCCTGCACTTGTGTGTGTTGGTGTGTATTTAGTTCTATGCAGTTTCATGACACGTGCAGAGTCATGTGACAGTTACAGAGTCAAGATAGGGAACAGTCCCATGACCAGGATTCCTCGTCCTACCCTTCTGTAGCCACAGCCACCTCCCTGCCTCCTAATTAACCCCTGGCAACCACTAACCTGTTCTCCAACTCTATCATGTGTCCTTTCAAAAATGCTGTATATTTATATATATCACTTTTTGTCACTCAGCATAATTCCTTTGGGATCCGTCTAAGTTGTTGCACATATCAATCCTTTGTACCTTTTTCCTGCTGAGCAGTAGTCCATGGTATAGATATACCATAGTGTAAATATTCACCCATTGAAGGACATTGGGTTGTTTCCAGTTTCCGGCTACTATGAATAAATCTGCTGTCAACATTCATATACAGGTTTTTGTGTGAACATGTTTTGATTTCTCTGAGATGAATGCCTAGGAGTGAAATCGCTGGGTTGTATAGTAAGCACATATTTGGTTTGTAAGGAACTGTTACACTCCTGTTCTGAGTGGCTGTACCACTTGGCATTCTCTCTAGCAATGTGTGAGTGATCCAGTTTCTCTGCATCCTTGCCAGCATCTGATACTCTCACTACCTTTTATTTTAGCCATTCTGATCGGGGTCTAATGATACCTCATTGTGGTAACAAAAAAGATTTAATGTTTATAAATAAATTCAATCTTTCAAGGTAGTCTCTTTAAGCGTTATATAGTCATAAGTACTGCCATCTTTCAGAGTGATTCTGAAGTTCCTCTTATGATTCAGAGCCTGTTTTGTCCTAAGTGGCCCAATACAAAGAACAATAGGAGGTTGTTTGTATCTTCATGCCTGGAAAAAGCAGACAGTGTTCACTTTGAATCCCAGTGAGACCCTAAAGAGCTGGAGCTGCTTCTCACTGTATTAGTCAGGATAGCCCAGGTTACGCTGCAGTTAACAAACAGCCCGAGATCTTGGTGGCACAAGACAACAAAGATTCTCTTTTTTTTTTTTTTTTGGTCACGCCATGTGGCATGCGAGATCTTAGCTCCCCGACCAGGGATTGAGCCCGTGCCCCCTGCATTGGAAGCACAGAGTCCTAACCACTGGACCACCAGGGAATTCAACAAAGATTCATTTCTCATTCCTGCTTTATGTCTATGGAGAGTTGGATCAAAGGCCAAAGGGTTCTGCTCATTCTAGTTAGTCAGGGTCCCAGACCAATGGGGCAGCCACCATTTCAAATGTATCTGATCCATGCAGAGGGAAAGAGAAATCTAGAAGGTCTCTTGTCAGCAGTGAAATCTTCCACCAACATTCCACTCATAACTCCTAACTTTCTAAAACATGTCACATGGCTTCACCCAGCTAAAGGAACTGAGGAAGTGCAACCCTACCATATATCTGGAAGGCAGAAAGCCAGAAATATCCGTTGACCAAACAGCATTATTAGTGTGAGCCACAGGCTGTAGGAGGAGGAGCGGGGGTGGGGGGTGGGCAGTGGTCCCTGCCATCGTCACTGAGGAGGGTCGGGCAGCAGGGCAAGGAAAGGTAGAGTAAGAGCACGAGGAAATCAGTCTCATTACTTCTGAACCAAACTTGTTTTTACCCCAATACTATTATCTGGCCTTAGCAGGCTAGGCTCTAAGTGTCTTCTGATTGTGACAATTAAATTTACCCTTAAAGAAGTAAAAGTTGCACCCTGAAAATGTTTAAAAAAAAAAAAAGTCCAAAGGAAATTCCACAGAAGAAAAATTAGAAATGTTCCAAACAATGTCAGCATCCCTGGAGTTGGTGTCCAACCTCACGTAGCTCCTGCGCTGAGCAGACAGTTTTGACTTTGGCCTTAAGCTCTGTGTGTGCTTGTTAAAGATCTCCACAATCCCACAGGATGTTGTGGTCTTGACTGGTGAGGCATGAACAAGCATGAAGTGCATTTCTATATCTGATTTTACAATTAAGGAATTTGGACATTGCCCTCCCCCTTTTATTCTTTTACCATTGGGATATGTGTATATCTACTCATCTTGGGCTTTAACCCTTTGTGCCAGGTACCAAACATAGCGTTGGCACATAGTAGTTGCTCAGGGAATCTAAGTCTCTGGCACTTGTGTTAAAGTGTGTGGCCTGGGAAGGCAGCCCATAGATTCATTTGACTACTCAGATATGGGATCTGGCTCGATGCGGTAGGGCCCAGAGCTAGGGCCCAGAACTGTGCCCCAGCTGCTGAGGAAGCTCAGGTCATCTTGTTTACAGAGGGAATGACTTCAGTTTTGGGGATCAGCCACTGCCCTTCCATCAGCCCCCTGCTTCTCCAACCCTTTGTTCTTTGCACCCCGAGTTTACCACTTCTCCCTTCTACCGTGCCTGGCCCACCTTCATTTGTGATACTGTATGATACTGCCTTGTTTACATCCCAGAATACTAGCTTACAGTAACAAGAGTAGCTGCCATTTACTGAATGGCCATCGGTAAGTGCTTTTCATAGTACCTCCTGTTCTCAAAACAACTCTGTAAGGTAAGTTCTATTATTCCCAATTTATTAAGGAGGAAACTGAGTCTCGGTGAGGTCATATAGCTTCTCTGGTTTTTAATTTGCATCTGCTTGACCCCCAAACCTGAACTTCCCTACTATACTGGGTTGCTTCCTTATCTTTCTTTATGTTATTCAGTATAAGATGCCTCCGCTCCCCTCCCCACCCCAGATTTGGTGGTTTTATCTGTTGTCCTCATGTTTTGAGTGATATCAAAATTGAAACGTCCAAATTGAGGCTATGCCATTTTATTGTGTCTCACTAACACATCTTTATTAATTTGATGATTCTATCATTCATCCTTTTTTTGAGAATATTTATTTGGTTGCGCTGGGTCTCAGTTGCGGCAGGTGGGCTCCTTAGTTGCGTCTCACCAGCTCCTTCGTTGTGGCACATGGGCTCCTTAGTTGCAGCATGCGAACTCTTAGGTGTGGCATGCATGTGGGATCTAGTTCCCTGACCAGGGATCAAACCCTGGCCCCCTGCATTGGGAGCACGGAGTCTTAACCACTGTGCCACCAGGGAAGTCCCGTATCATTCATGCTTGTAATGATCTTTCCACGTCTGTTGTATAATAGCACTCTTTTTTAAGACTAAGTTGGAATAATTTTTGCCAAATTTGAGCTGAAAAAGAGCACAGTGTTATTGCCCTTGTGAGTGCGTTCTGCACGCTTTTGAAGAATTGCCTCTCTTCTCCACCATGTAGTCTGAAAGCTTAAGCTGTTGGGATCTTGCCAATTCTGGCTTCTAGACAGTTCCTCTTTCTGCTTGTTGGTGCTTGTACATCACAGAGTTGTGAATGCCTTTCATGGCTTTCACATTTACCTTTTCATCACTACACCTCAATGATGGCACTTAGAATACGTTCCAGACACTCAGTTCAGATCTAGAGGGTTTTGCACCATGAAGTCACTGAAGTGATGCTGAAGGTGGGGTGTTAGCTAGCATTTGTGAGGGTTGAGCCAATGCCAGTTAAGATTTCTGAGATGGCCAACAGGCACATGAAAAGATGCTCAACATCGCTAATTATTAGAGAAATGCAAATCAAAACTACCATGACATATCACCTCACACTGGTCAGAATGGCCACCATCAAAAAGCCTACAAATAATAAATGCTGGAGAGGGTGTGGAGAAAAAGGAACCCTCCTACATTGTTGGTGGGAATGTAAATTGGTGCAGCCACTATGGAAAACAGTATGGAGGTTTCTTAAAAAACTAAAATAGAATTACCATATGATCCAGCAATCCCACTCCTGGGCATATATCTGGAGAAAACTCTAGTTCGCAAAGATATGTGCACCCCACTGTTTACAGCAGCACTATTTACAATAGCCAAGACACGGAAGCACCCTAAATGTCCAGCAACAGATGAATGGATAAAGAAGATGTAGTATATATGTACAATGGAATATTACTCAGCCATAAAAAAGAATGAAATAATGCCATTTGCAGCAACTTGGATGGACCTAGAGATTGTCATACTAAGTGAAGTTAGTCAGACAGAGAAAGACAAATATATGATACCACTTATATATGGAATCTAAGAAAAATGATTTAAATGAACTTATTTACAAAACAGAAATAGACTCACAGGCAGAGGGAACAAACTTACGGTTACCAAAGGGGAAGGGCAGTGGTGGGGGGAGATAAATTTGGAATTTGGGATTAACAGATACATAGTACTATATATAAAATAGATAAACAACAAGGCCCTACTGTATAGTACAGGGGATTATATTCAGTGCCTTGTATATAACCTATAATGAAAAAGAGTCTGAAAAAGAATACGTATATTTTTATATATATGTGTGTGTGTGTGTGTGTGTATATATATATATATATATATATATATATACACACATACATATATATGAAAAAAAAGATTTCTGAGAAGCCTCGACTGTCAAATAATTGTTGCTGCTGCTTTCTCCTGGGAGGTGATGAGGAAGGAGCTTCAGGTGTGGGAGACCCCAGCTGGCGTCCCATGGGCTGCACTGGCGCAAAAAGTTTGATGGCTTCATCTGTCTCCTGTGGCTCTTTCCCTAGGCACAGGGTCAGGAGCTCACACAAGCCAGTCCAGACTTTGGAAAGCTGAAGCTCATGGAGGTAACAGGTTTTGCACCGGAAGAGTGTGTACCTTCTGTGACATGGAGCACAGAGAGGGAGCGCGCCCTGTGTGGGCCATCCCTACACTTGAGCCCGCGTGGAGACCCCAAGCGCTAGCTTAGAAGACGGGCTGGGACGCATGGCTGTGCCCCCCATGGCTTTCCAGGACAGTGGAGAATATTTTAATCCCTTTTGGTCATGAGTCAGAGGGATAGTCAAGACCCTAACACAAACTTCAAAGAGCTCTAAGGATGTTTTCAAATCCTTTTTGGATAGGAAGGCAATATTTGTGATGCCCACAGAAAGAAAATTCACCAGTAGAGATCTGAACTAAAATTACTCGTGCTCATCAGCAATTTGTGAAGGCGCAGAGCGCTTGTTCTGAAAATAGAACAAAAACACGCATCCAGTCTGTTCTTAGCTCTTCTGGTTAATCATACTCTGAGAAAGCCTGGGTTGCTGTTCAGGTCCTTTGAGGGTAAGCAACAGAGATGTCTGTAAACGGAACATCGTTTACTGAATAGCCTGCCCGTTTCAACTCATTAAGCTCACATCTTTTTTTCTTTGACCAATAGATGCCCCTGATAAAGCAAATATAAATGACCTTACAATATAGGGGAGGTGAGAGAAGGGAGGTAGATAGAGGTTCCAACAAGAGGAACCCCTCTTTTGGAGCCCCACTTGCTTTTCAGAGCATTGAAGAACATTTTAGAAAAGTTTTATTTGGAGACCCAGCTATAAAACTTAGAGTAGTAAATGTATCTCATTGACTGTTCTGGCATCTACGCATATATTTTTACCCACAACGTTCTCAAAGGGAAATGACCTTCTGGTGACCTCATCAACTGTGTGGGAACCCACCTGGAGAGGTTACCTGGGGTCCTGAACTAGCAAAGGTTATTTCTTTTGGGTTGATTCTGGCATCAGAGTTAGCTCCTTTTTTGATGGCTTCATTTTTACCCCGTGAAAAATGGTTGACAGTAACACCCATCATTCTGTAAAGGACAGTTTTTGAAATGACAACTAAAGCCTGTGAGAAAGTGAGAATTTTTATGACTTATCACTGAAAAGTTAGATTATCTTAGAAAACTGAAAAATAGCTTTGGAGAGAAGATAGAAAAGTTTGGTGACCAAGCAAATTAAGATTATTTTCTGGAATCTATTACTTGGTATATTGGAAATTGGATATCATGTAGAAAGCTACATAAAAGAGTATTTTTTTCTCTTGCAAGGATAATATAATAACAATGCTTCATAAAATGAGTATAAATAAGAAAATATCCTGGTCCCAAGACTCAAGCAAGACAGACCATCTTCATTTTGAAGGAATCCCTGGCATTCCTTGTCCATATGAGGACCTGCATATTCTCCTGCTGAACAGTTTTGGAGCCTGTGACCTTCATGTGCATTATAAACGTATTTTCCCATGTTGTGTAGTTGTCTCCATTGTTATAATCTTAAAGGATGCATGTATAGCACAGGGAACTATACTCAGTATTTTGTAATAACCTATAAAGAGAAAAGAATCTGAAAAGAATTTGTGTATATATAATATATAAATATATAATTATATATATAATAATATATATATATTCCTCAAAACCTACTTTGAGATCAAGCACTGTCTTTTTACTTTCTTTCATCCCTCTTTGGCTCACCTTTAGCAGTGGACCAGAGAAGAAACCACAGCGGTGGACCATAAGATAAGACCACAGGTGGTTTGGGGAAGTACAGGATGTGGGGAGACCCGCACTGGTTCGTGCTCTACCGTGTTCCAGGTGCACCTCTTGGACAGATATCTTAAACTCTTGACTTATGACACCCAGAGATCCAGCAAATAGATCAGCAGTGGCTTAGGAGGTGTGGTGGGTCCCCTGCGCTGGGTCTTCCTTCAGCCTGTAACACATGCGTGTTCTCTGCTGAATGCCTTTACAGGAGCCGTGAACTTCCTGCGTTCTCTCCTGGAACCAGATCCTGTGAAGAGGCCCAATATCCAGCAAGCACTGGCGAATCGCTGGCTTAATGAGAATTACATGGGCAAAGTGCCATGCAATGTCACCTATCCCAACAGGTAATCAAGTGCACACAGAGGGACTCCTCCTCGGGCAAGATGGGGCCTGTCTTACGAGCCCCTGAATAGTTCTGGACAGGAAGCTACACGTGATTCGAGGAAAGGCCACGCCTTCTCTTGGCTGCCCTTCCCCACTCCGCACACAAGAGGGAGGGTAGGCGGGGCCGGCCCGTGTGGCTGTGCAGAGCGCGCCCTGCAGGGGGCGCCTGGCGGAGGGCGTGCGGGCGCTGAAATCAGGCCGCAGTCCCCTTATCAAACCTGCTCCTGAGGGCCTGCGTTTTTCCAGAGCAGCACCTCTTTCTAATTCACAGCAAGGGACCGTGTAGACTAGCTATGACCTGAGTGAGTGTGTGTATGTGTGTATGTTTGTGTTTGAGTGTGTCTGTGAGTGTATCTGTTTGTGTTTGAGTGTGTGTGTGTGTGTGTGTGTGTGTGTGTGTGTGTGTGTGTGTTCCACTCAAGAGCTCTCCTGTCGGCATCGGGCAGAATCCAGTGGAATCGCCTCTCTCCCTTTTCAGACCATCCCCCCGGGCTCCTCTTCTGCCACTTCTTTGCTCTGATGTTTGTTTCAGCCCGAAGTCCCCTGCCCTGAAATGTTGGGGGCAGAAGGAAAAGTCAAGAGTAGGAGTCCTTTGCTTCAGGCCGTGTCTCCCTGTGCCACTTCTGTGAGGAGGAGTCTTTAGGGAAGGCTTACAGGCAGGAGTCCACAGGAGTCCTCGGGTATCACTGAGGGACACCTCATGATGGCCCACATGTCCCCATGCGTGGGTATCAAGTACAGATTTGAAAACAAGTACAGGAAAACATTTCCTTGTACTTTTCCCTACTCATTTGACATATTGTTAACTAGCCCGAGTGGGGGAATGAGGACCCTCCCCCTTGGTGACTTTAGAGCCAACGTGAGGACCTATGGGTCCAATACCCCCCAGGACTGGGACCTACCTTGAGTCCTTCTTCCTTCAGACCTAGAGTGGCCTGCGCATTCCAGATCTGAAGCTCAGATGAAGACAAGAGAGCCACTGAGGAAGCGGGACAGTAGAGCGCTGACAGGGCAGGGAAGAGGTGTCCTCTGTGATCATATCGTCAAAATGCCCAGGAAGGTCTGGAAACATCCACCAAGACTTATGAAAGTTGCAGCACTGACTTCTCCAAATGAGATGGGCAGGCAGAACTCCCTCTTGGGGAGGAAGTTCTAGAAGAACTTCAGGGGGTGTGGGTGGACAGTGCTGGGACCGGCCTCCTGGCTACTGGGCCACATTTGCACTCGCCATGGCCATAGATAGCTGTCATCTACAATTCTAGCGTTTGACTTGTGGGAGGTAATGTAAACAAAGTCTAGGTTACTTAGGTTACCAAGGGAACCTGGAAATAGACTGCTGGTTTCCAGTGCTGGCTCCATTTGGGCTAGTACCTGAAATAGACACCGGGAATATTAGCCCAGTGTGAGACGGAAAGCAAAGATGAGGGGCCGTGCCTCGTCACCAGGGCTCACGCTGCCTGGCACGCCCAGGTGTGCTCTCTGTAAAGGAGGAGGCGCTGGTGGCAGCCAAATGAGTCATTAACCTAATGTAATCATGGTCTAAATGAGCAGAATCAATCCACTCAATGCAGCAGCTGTTAAAGGAAGTGAAGCCGCTGTTAAAAATACAGTCCCCCCCGCCCCACCCCCGCTTGCTGACCACATCTTCATTCACAAAGATTCAGGCCCAGGCATCTCATTTTGTAGCTTATAAACAGGCTTTTGTAGTTTAAAACTTAAATTCTAGTAACTTATACTGGCTTTGCCAGATTGGTCAATTTTGCATTTGGACTTGGTCAAAAGCAATAAAGGCTGCACATGATCTGGTTGGGTAGATTGTAAAAATGGTTAAGAGCTTGTATGTTAAGGAAAACAGCAGCTTAGTATCTTCTGTTTAGGTAAGGTTCGTTACTCATTTTATACTAGAGGCAAATCAATGTCCAGTTTTTAAGTAACGAAACCAGAAATCTCAACTATTGGGAAAGACACGTGTTATTTACAGTCTTTATTATGAAAAATATATAATGCAAAAAAAAAAAATGTGCTTTTGATGATTATTTTTCTGGTTTTACCAGCACACAGATAAAGGGAGTAAGAACATGTGACCAGGGAAAGGAATATTTTCTTTATAAAGTCTATTTTATAGCTTCCTGACATTCATAGCCCCAGATTTAATTATTTTAGATGTTGTCAATGTTTTACTTCTGGGAAAGAGAGAAAAAAAAGGTCCTGTGTTTTATATCACTCTTCTGTAAAGCCTTCTGTTAATTCATTTGGGCCTCCAAGTTGATATCCCCAAGGCGCAAGAGGAAAATGTCTTTAAATGTAAACTCTTTATGATAAATGTTCTTGCCAGTCAGTCACAGATGTTTGCTGTGTGCCAGGCTCCCCTCCCTGTTCTGGGAGCAGACATTTTTTTTAGAGCTGACCTTGGCTACCTCCTTCCTGTCCTGCCTGGGCCTGGACACTCTCCCACACCTCCAGTTAGCTCTGGAGATGAGTGGGAGGGAAAGCAGGTCATTGGTTCACAGGACAGAATTAGACCAAAGTGGAATAAAATTGGATTTAATGCAAATTTACTCAAAATTATACCTAGTGTTCTGGAACATTTTTTACCATTGTCTATATCATCAAAACTTGGAGGGATACGTTTGTTCTCTACATCTGTGTCTCAATTTCTGCCCTGCAAACCAGTTCATCTGTACCATTTTTCTAGTTTCCACATATATGCGTTAATATACGATATTTGTTTTTCTCTTTCTGACTTACTTCACTCTGTATGACAGTCTCTAGATTCATCCACGTCTCTACAAATGACCCAATTTCGTTTCTTTTTATGGCTGAGTAATATTCCATTGTATATATGTGCCACATCTTCTTTATCCACCAAGGGGGGAAAGCGGCGGGGGGAGGGGTTGGTGGTGGGATAAACTGGGAGATTGGGATTGACATATATACACTAATATGTATAAAACGGATAACTAATAAGAACCTGCTGTATAAAAAAATAAAATTAAAAAAGAAAGAAACTTGGAGAGATAACACAGGTTCAACAACTGATACAGGAGAGCACTAAATACATGCATTGCTTATTGAAAATGTTTAAAATATTACTCTCAGTCAAGAGCCAGTCCACAGTCTATGTTTGGCAGAGTTCACCTGTTTTGGAAGACAGCGGGTACAAAGGGCAGAGACCGGGTGTCTCCCCCTGCTCACTTTCCTCCTCTCTCCTCCACCCCCAGCCCCACCCCGGTGGCCCCCCACACCCAGGGCACCCTCCCTTCCTGGGCCTGCTCCTGGTAGGGGGCGGGGCCATCCGTGTGTAGCTGTGGGTGATTGGCCAGGGGTGGGGGGGAGGGTCACAAAAATCATGATCTGATTGGCTGGGAGGTGAGGCCATGAGGCTGTGGTCTGATTGACCAATGTCAGGGCAGTGATCTCATTGGCCAGGAGTGAGGTCAAGCGGCAGTGGTGTCATTGACCAAGGGCAGGGCTGCTGGCACGTGGTTGTTACCAGATAGTTTCAAATAGTTGTGCTTTCTGTGTTAAGTGCTTGTGGCAATCTTCACGTAATTGTATCCTTTTTAAACAAACGATATTATTTTTAACCATTAATCACACCAACCATACTCCAACCTGCTTTCTAGAATTTGTGATTTTGTAGCCAACAGGAGTGAGGAAGGCAGATTTTGTGGTTTTGGGGGCACCTTTTCTTTGGACGGCACTTAGCCAAATAGAGGGAGAGCTGACCTAGGTTACAATGGTCAACAGACCTAGGTCTGCCCTTGCTGCCCCTACTAACGGGCCTGTGAACTTGGCAAGTCGGTTTCCTCTTCTGCACCATTATGGGGTTATACTGTGTGGTTTTTCCTAGTGTTATGGTTCTGAGGTTCCACCAGAAATGTCTTCAGACCCTTTGGCGGTAGTTACAGAGCTCTCTAGCCAGATGTGCTCACCTTCTGCTCACAGAGTACTGTATTTGCATCTTTCTTAAGGACTGTAGCACGTTCTCTCTGATGACACACCTCCACTACCAACACACATACTCTCTATGCCCCTCAGTCTGTTTTTGTGTTCCCCATAGCTGCCACTTCTTGCCCATGTGTCCCTGTGCAAGTTACTTCCCTGTTGTGGGCCTCAGTTTCTCCATCTGTAAAATGGGGATAGTAATGGTACCTACTCATAAGACTGTCATGAAGAATAA
Source organism: Eubalaena glacialis (assembly GCF_028564815.1). Taxonomy (NCBI): domain Eukaryota; kingdom Metazoa; phylum Chordata; class Mammalia; order Artiodactyla; family Balaenidae; genus Eubalaena; species Eubalaena glacialis. The sequence goes on along the minus strand of NC_083721.1, from coordinate 12,988,950 downwards.
ATGAATTTATTTTCTCTCTTCCCCACTGGAATGTAAACTCCATGAGGTTCGGACTTGTTGAATGAACGAAATGAGTGAATGAGTGGTTAAATGAATGCCTGGCATTCATTTCTTTGGCATTTTATCCCAAGGAGTTTATCTTCATAATACGCCTGTGTAGAAGCTTTAACCTGTCCTCTGAGAGCACTTTTCTTTACAGCTGAGCCCCAAATCCCCTATTTGTGAACTTGTGAACTCACATTGTTCCTTTAAACACTCTCTGGGCTGGCTCCTGAATACCCTCCTTTCCCAACTCAGCTTCCACCCAACCTAAGTGTGGGCTCCACCCCATCTCCGATAAATACATTTTAAGGAAAAAATGTCAAATTGTAAAGAAATTTGGGACAATTGGGGAAATTTGAATATATTCTAGATATCAGAGAATATTAAGAGATTACTAAAATTTTGTTGGCTGTGTTGATGGTATTGTGGTTCTACAGGAGATGTCCTTGGTTTTTAAAGATGCACGTCGAGGTGTTTAGGAAAAAAGATGTCATGATGTTTGTGATTTAAAATACTTTAGGAAAGAAAGGAAGGGAGGGAGAGATGGAGGAAGGAAGGAAGAAAGAAAGCAAGGCAAAGTGTTAACAATTGGTTCAACCAGGAATTGGGTACACACATAGGCTATTAGACTATTCCCTTTACTTTTCTGTATATGTAACTTTTCATAATAAAAAGTCAAGTGAATGAATGAGTGAACGCATGGACTGATTGTCCCTGAGGGGGCCCGTGTGTGTGCTGGGGGGCCGGTTTCTGTGCTGTCATGTTTGTGAGCATCGCTAAGGAGGCCCTGGAGCCTCTCAGCGACGGTGGAGAGGTGACTGGCTCTCTGTCCCTCTGCCCCGCAGGATTTCCCTGGAAGACCTGAGTCCGAGTGTGGTGCTGCACATGACGGAGAAGCTGGGCTACAGGAACAGCGACGTGATCAACACCGTGCTCTCCAACCGCGCCTGCCACATCCTTGCCATCTACTTCCTCTTAAACAAGAAGCTCGAGCGCTATTTGTCAGGGGTGAGTGGAGCCCTGCGGTGGTTTTCTCTGCTCTCTGTGGAGGAACGAGCTCTGACATTTGAAATGTTTCCCAGTTACTGACACTTGATCTGAGCTGTTAATTGAAACTAATGTGAGGCTGAGTTTCCTGAAGGTGGGATAAAATAGTAGCAAAACCTGCTTCTCGGGGAGCGCTTTTTATCTGAGGTGTTTTAAAAATATTCTCCCACAGAGTTAAGCTCTGGGCAGACTCGTGAGAGATTCAAGCCTCTTTTCCTTTCAGCTTCTTGTTGCCTTTTTGGCTCTGTTTCTCTTGGCTCCTTGGGGTCCCCACTTAGAGGCACTGGGGCTTGTGTAATCATAAAAGTTGGGGAGCAGAGCCCCTCAAGCATTCACCTCTAAAGCGTGGTAGATGAGAAAGCCACTATTTACATTTACTTCTCTAGAAAACAAAAGTGAAACCTTGGCCCCTTCACTCAGTCTGGGCGTCAGATAGTCCAGGTGTCGCGTGTGTTGAAGATGAAGGAGGTAGAGCTGGGAGCCTGTGTTGGGCCATGGTACCCTCATGCTTTGGTCACCTTCATCCTTCTGCCTCATAAAGTTCATACGTGCCTGGGTGAGGGAATTTACATGCTTCAGTATCTAGTTTTGACGAAATCAACTCTTTCCAAATGGACAATGGTTAAAAAAGAATTCTGCAAAGAAAACTGGATGACAGGCAGTATGGATTCTGCATATCACTCCTTCTGTTTTTCCTACTCAGAATGGTGAGGACTGACCAGATCTAACAGGAAGTCAGCCAGAGAAATTTGGAACTGTCAGGAAGCCCATCTGAAATTTGATTTCATACCCATTCCTGAAGAATGATCTTCACCTTGCCTATATGGCACCTTGAGATCAGGTTGTATGGGGTCATCACTGTTAGGAAGACATTTAGAATCCAGAACGTAAAGAGGAACTTCTAGAGTTTTTCGGTGCTATTTAAAGTCATGTGATAGCCCAGTATCCCACAAAATTCCACTAAACAATAGGCTTACAAACCTTTTATGAGGTTTCTACATTAAAGCTAAAGACGAAAATTCACCGATAGTTGGGGAAATGATATTCTCCCTGATGAGGGAGAAAATGACCAAAATGATGCCCAGAAGACAGCATGACCAGAATGTGTCTCTTATTAGCAAATGGATTTGGGAGACATCTAGAAAACATTGCCGAATAGATGAAGAAGCTTGACAGGAGATTTGTTAAACAATGGAACAAAAGTATAGATGTTTCTAAGCTGATTCAGCTTAGGGTATTTCCTAGATTTGGCTTCAACAGGAAATTATCCACAGAACAACTTTTTTTTCTGGTGAGCCACCAAAGGAATGATGTACATGAGAAGAAACATTATAGTAAAAGGCATTTAAAAATAAGAGCAATGTTTTATGGGGGAAAAAAACGTGCTCCAGAAGCAGTGATGGGAGGAAACTTCGGAAGGGAACAGATATGCAGCTGGATTTCAGAGCCAGTGTCACGGTCACAGGAAAGCTACTGCAGGAGAGGAGTGGAGTTCAGAAAGACGAGACCTTTGATACATAGTATGTTATTTATATCATTTTATTATGTGATAGGAGGGATTAAGAAATTCTCTCACACCAGAGAACAGAGGTCCTCTGTTCACCTATGATGATGAGCTTAAAAGACATGTTAGACTTGAAGCCATTTCTCATTTCTCTTTTATAAGAAGACCGTATGTCCTATATTTCTTTCTTATCTTATCCTTTTAAATTCCTATTTTATTGCCTATTTTATAATGTACATATGTTAGTACAGTACATGCTTATAATTTATAAATAAATGCGCACATATTGTAGATGCCTGCTAACAACTTTTTTCACTCATATGGGCTCAAGGTCACACCATTTAGGAACCACCATGCTAGGGACAAGTAGTTCTCAAGTAAAAGGAACAGAGGAGGGTCACACGCTGATTTTCTTTTTGAAATGATGAATGTCGTTCAAAAATTAGTTTTGAAAAATGTTTCCATGAAACTGACTATAAAGTTTATGATTTCACATATTTAAAGGATGACATTGCTACTTTCCTGAGTAAGCTAGCAGATTCAAACATTCTTCTTTTGGCAGAACCAGTTTTCTGGATACTGATCAATAAGATAGAGGGGCTTTTGTTTTTAAAATAGTTTCTTTCCTTATTTAAATTATATTTTTTATTTTTGTCTGTGTTGGGTCTTCGTTGCTACGCACGGGCTTTCTCTAGTTGCGGCGAGTGGGGGCTACTCTTCGTTGCGGTGTGAGGGCTTCTCTTATTGCGAAACACGGGCTGTAGGCACGCGGGCTTTAGTAGTTGTGGCTCGCAGGCTCTAGAGCGCAGGCTCAGTAGTTGTGGCACATGGGCTTTGTTGCTCTGCGGCATGTGGGATCTTCCCAGACCAGGGCTCAAACCCGCATCCCCTGCATTGGCAGGCGGATTCCTAACCACTGCGCTACCAGGGAAGCCCTAGTTTCTTTCTTATGTCTACCTCCACATCTACATATGCAAACTTTGGTTACTCACACTCTTAATCATGCGGCTCATCCCAAGTCAGAGACATTTGTATGAAGCTCTCAGGGCATGTCTTGCCTTCTCTGGATGTCTTGCCATCTGCTGTGTTTGCCCAGCATCAGGGTTACAAATGGTGCAGTGTTGCAAAGCTCTGTGGTTTTGTCTACTGAGAAGTTCCCTGGAAACTCAACTAACTTAGTTCTAACTGGAGAAGGTTCTTTCTTATTTTATTGTCTGTTTCACACTTAAACCTTAAATCATAGGACATAGCTGGTGTGAGAACCAGTGTCTAGGTGGGTGGCTGCTTTTAAGAATGAATTATTCCCCACAGACAGCCATAGCTGGTCCACTCAGTAATTTCCACACAAGGCTAATTTAATTGCACCTATGCACTGTTCCAGTTATGACTATCATTAACCAATTACTAACAGCCGTGTATAATTTTGAAAGCAAAACTAGTGAACTAAAAAGTAAAATATTGTAACTTAATCATTTGTCATTTCTCCCCTTATCCCTTGATTCTTGTTTCCTCTTTCTAAAACCTAGAAGCGTGGATTTTAATTTGGAGAGCCTGTAAAGGCATTCTGTGAATATTTGTTGGCTGAAAAATTAATCAGTCATTTAATTTCACCTGTCGCCAGAGAGGATTGCACCTAAATAGTACCCCTAGATCATCTTAGGTGTGGTTATCTGTCTTCTTCTTTAAGCTGTATTATGAATTGCTGTGACATTTATTGGGGCAGGGGGCAGGAACTAGGGCTTTTTTTTAAAAATTGACGTATAGTTAATGTACAGTGTTGTGTTAGTTTCAGGTGTACAGCAAAGTGATTCAGTTATACCTATATATATATATTCTTTTTCAGATTATTTTCCATTATAGGTTATTACAAGACATTAAATCTAGCTCCCTGTGCTGTACAGTAGGTCCTTGTTATTTATCCATTTTAGGGCTGTTTTTAAATAAGCAACATCTGTATCCCTTTCAGTAATTCAGTAAAATAAGGTATTCTCCCCAGCTCACATACTTGGTCTCTGTTTCATGTCTTAGAGTGGTCTTCATCACACAGATGAAAGGACTGAGGCCCAGCAAGGAGCAGTGAGTGATGTGCCCAGGGTCACCTGGCCCTTTCCTGGCAGAGCCAGGAACAGAAATAGGTCACCTGATTCTGGGTCCCGGGCTCTCCCCACACTCCGTCCTTGGATGAGGCTTTGCACTGCAATTAAGTGCCTTGCCAACCACTTTCTGCCCTTTCTCAGCCAAGCGCTGGTTTAAAAATTAATGAACGCTTAATGGACATTTCTATTTCCTGTGAGTTAAGCCAGGCTTTTTTTCTCTTCTCCTCTGGTAGAAATCCGACATCCAGGACAGCGTCTGTTACAAGACCCAGCTCTACCAGATAGAAAAGTGCAGGCCCACCAAGGAGCCCTATGAGGTGAGTGGCCCCCAGAGCAAACCCCAGGATCTCTTAGGAAGAGTGGATTTCCATTCTGGGGGGAAGGGCAGAAAGGAAACCAATTATTGTGGGACACAGAAGTAGCCAAAGACAAATACTTACTTAACTGAGCCTTTGAGAAATGGTTTACAGCGGGGCCGCCATCGTTCAGTCTCTAGACTATGGTTCTCAGCTGTGGCCACATAGTGGAATCCCTGAGGAGCATTTTAACATCTGGATGCCCAGGCTGTACCTCAGACTGATTCCATCGATCCATTCTTGATCCCCAACGAGGTCGGGGGTCAGTATTTTTTAAAGCTCCCTGGATGGTTCCCAGTGGAATCAAGGTTGGAATCCGCTGTCAGATCTCCAAAAGGTGAAAACGAGGTGCTGAAAAATATAAGTGTGTGTAACACTTGGCATCAGGAGAACAAAGTACAGTGAGGAACGGGAAAAAGTATCTGGAGCAAGCCTTTCCAGTCAGCTGTCCCTGGTGACTTGATGCTACCTGGAACGAACCTGAGAGAAAATACCAAGATTCTTTGATTTCAGAGTAAAAACTGGTATCATATTGTCCCAAATTTGGACCCCAAATACATGCTTGTTAAGAGACTGTGCCTGGGAACTCGAGATCCAAGGCCTGGAGCACAGGGTAAGGGTCCCCCCACCAGGACTCCTCATTTGCTGTTTTGTCCAGTGGGGCTCCCCTGTCTTCTCCGTGATTTTCCATGGAATATGGAACGAGCTGGGCTGCGCTCCATGGCGGCAGCAGAAAGCAAGTGGGACACGGCCCAGGCCAACCCAGTGACGCAGGTGACGGGGTTGCTGAGATGCCAGGCAGCACGTGTAAATGCAGCCACCCCTGAGCATCGAGGCTGGGGTAGCGTGGGGTGGCTGTAGGAGGAGGGCGAGGCTGGTCAATCTAGACAGCCTGCGGGATGGCACAATTTAAGGAGGCAGAGAAAAGGAGACGCTGATGACAGAGAAGCTAGCGAAGATAACGGGGCAGCCGGAGACCCAGGAGGGAAGGATGCCAGGGAGGACATGGGAAAGGTCAAGTGTAAAGCAGCCAGTGGTGACAGCTGAGCAGTTTCTCGTGCTGCAGGAGGTGGAGAAAGCAGAAAGGAGATTGCGTGGATTTGGGGGAGTGAGGACCGTGAGCATAGATCTCTCTGTCGATGCCGCTGGCAGTGAAGAGGGGCTGGGGAGCAGGTGGGCCGGGAGGCAGAGGAAGGAACTCCAGCGATGGGTGGGGAAGGGCATGCATTCAGAGCAGCCAGGGTGGGCCCTAGCCTTGACCCCAGGCTGCAGGCCTCCTTCCTCTGAGACTGGCTGTGAGACAACCAGCATGATGAGGACGGAGATGAGCTTTTGGAGGCGCAGCGGGGGGGCGCGGACTGGGGCTGGGCAGGAAGCACACGCATGGCTTCTAGGGCTGGGAGCGGGAGAGCAGAGACGGTGTAGGGCCAGACTCCCCTGAGCTCCACAGCCCTCCGGCCAGTTGCTTACTGAAACTTCTGTTGTGTGAATGAAGGTGTCTCAAATCCAGCACACCTGGAACCAGCCCCACCTCTCCTCCCCCATCTCCCCCCACCCCTGGCCCCTATTTTCTGTCTCCAAATGGCAGCCTCACCCTCAGTACAGGGCAGAAACCTGGAAGGCCTTTGTATTCCTGTCCCTCACCCCGAGAGCCAGTCTCTCGCCAAGTTCTGCTGGTTTGACTCCTGAAGCTCTCCAACCCCTCCACTCTCCATCCGCATCCTCTGCCCCATCCTAGCCACCATCACCTCTTGCGTGGACCTCAGCTGCAGCCTCCTTCCTAACTGGTCCCGCTCCTTCCCCGTGACTACCCGGCGCTCTGTCCACACACCGGCCAGAGCGAGCGATTCACACTCAAGTCAGACCATGTCACTTCCCCGCTTGAAACGTTCAGAGGCTTCCTTAACCTGGAAGGCAAACTCTGTGACGTGGCCACCACGTCCCGGATTGAACTGCCTTTGCCAGCTCCTCCAGCCTTGTCTCCCAGGCCCTGCACACAGCCCTGCTTCTTGCTTTGTGCTCAGTCCCATGGGCCTTGAGACTCTGTGCTCTCTTGGCTGCCAGGGCTGGGCACACCCTGTTCTCTCTTCCAGAATGTTCTCCCCACCCCTCTCTGCTGAGTTAATGTGTATCTTCAGATCCCACGGCAGGGTCATGTCCTCGTGGACCCCTGCCGTTCTCTGACCTCTGCCATTGGGTTGCATCCCTCCAGTAAACACTGTCACACACATTCTGCTTCCTGGGGCTTGTCCCATTGGCAGGGTTCTGTCTGTTCAGGGATTATTTGGTTATCATCTCTTCCCCACTCTGGACTGTGAGTTCCTTAAGAGCAGGGACGGTGTCACTTTTGCTCCTCACCGTGTCCCTAGAGCCTACACAATGCCTGGCACCCAGTAGAGGCTCAATAAATATTTGCTAAATGGACAAATGAAATAATCAAGTGGACCTTGGCCCAAGTCTCAGAAAATAGAATTGGGCCAGCATCTGGGGAAGGTCGAACATTCCAGGTGGGCCACCTAGAAAGTAGGGGACCACCTGCACCATAGCGTGCAAGTCGAATTATCATCACCTGATGGCCATGCCCTGCGGCAGGGAGGGACCTCTTACAGTCACTTGCAGGGAGGTTGGGTACCTCGGCTGGGGTCCAGGGGATACTGAATTCACTGGTAGGCTCCCCTGCCTCTTGGTTTGACTGTTTAGGGCCTCAGGTAATAACACAAACTTAGACGTACCGCATGCCCCTATGTGTGTGCCCTAGGCAGCCTCTAAGCCACCTGGCTGACGCCCATGTCCTTGGTTGCCCTCGTACCCGACCCTGCTTGTGTGTTAAGTGTCAGAACCGCGATGGGAAAGGGGCCTCTTTTTTTATCCAGATTATTATTCTCAGCTGATTATTTCATTTGGCCCGGACAACACATAGTAAGCATTTTAAAACATTTGTCGAAATATTTAATGGTTAGGGTTTCAATAGTGAACGCTAATGGGAAGACAGCATTTCAATTTTCTGTGATCCATTTGTTTTCTCCAAACTGCAGCGATACTTGTGCTAATTAAATTACAGGCTCTGACTAGATGATGCAACTCCTCTCTGTTGGAACCTAGAAAGTGGAATGGGGCCAGTTAGAAAAAGTGGTGAGAAAGTCTGAAAGAAGCCAGATTTTCCAGGTAAAGCCCACTCAGAGCCTCTGTGGGGCTCTTCCCAGTTGCCATCAGCTGGTCCAGGAGGAGAAGCAGCCAAGTAGCAGGGGAGGGAGGTGTTGTGAGCCGGAGCCGTGGAGTGAAGTTCAAGGTTGTACACAAGCCGGCTGGGGAGCGGCTCCGGGGCCATGTCCGGGCATTGAGGGCAAGTGATGGTCTCTTTCTTCTTCTCGATCCTGGTTCTTTTTCTCCAAGGAGACGGAGGAGCTGAATTAAGTGGAAAAAACTTCCCTCTTGGGACTACAGTGCCGTCATTTTATGACTTTACCACTTTCTCCCCCTCTTCTTCCTGTAACAGGCAGAGATTATGTCTGGAGAACTGGGACACTTGTCTCACCTTAGGCATGTGCCCCAGAGATTCCTTTTCCTAAGACAGAGGCCCTGGGGGACCATGGGGGTCGTGGCAGAACAGTCATCATTTCTAAACTGGCTTATTAAAGCTGTAGAGAGCCAGGAGCCAAGGTTGTTTAGTCTTGAAGAATAATGCTAATTTGTAGCAAAATGTAAGTTAGAACTAGGAGGGCTTCTCTGTAGTGTCAAAGTAACATTGCAGTTTTGGAAGAAAAGTTGTGCAGGGGTGGCGGAGGGACTGTATTAGTTTGCTAGGGCTGCCATAACAAAGTCCCACAAACTGAGTGGCTTAAACAACAGAAGTGTATAGTCTCCCAGTTCTGGAGGCCAGAAGTCCAAGGTCGAGGTGTCTGCAGGATTGGTTCCCTCTGAGGGCTGTGAGGGAGAATCTTTCATGCCCCCTAGCTTCTGGTGGCTGCTGGCAATCTTTGGCATTCTTTGGCTTGTAGAAGCATCACCCCGATCTCTGCCTTCACCTTCATATGGCGTTCTGTGTGTGTGTGTGTGTGTGTGTGTGTGTGTGTGACCAATTTCCACCTTTCTATTAGAATACCAGTCACATGGCACTAGAACGCACCCTGATGACCTCATCTTAACTTGCTTACCTCTGTCAAGGTAACACCAACATTCCTTCTTCTCAAAGGCAAAGGAGAGCAAACTTTCACACTCCCCCCTCCCCCAAGCTTCACAGAGGATGCGACGGGCCTGTCCTGACCCTGTCTTCAAGTAAGGCCACATTCTGAGGTCTGGGGGTTAGGACTCCAACATATGAATTTGGGGGGAATAAAATTAAACCCATAACGAGGACTGTAAAAGGTAAACTATTACAATGATTTTTCTTTGTGTCATTTTAAAATCTGTACACATTTTTAAAATCAAGTGTGGAATCAGGTCAAGCTGAATTGTTAGAAATCAGAACAGTGGTTACCTTTGGGGACAGGGAGAGGATGCTGGGAACGAGGGACTTCCAGGTGCCAGCTGGGTTCTGTGTCTTGATCAGGGTGCCATTTCGATGTGTTTTTGCTGTTTGAGGAAACGTATTGAACTCCTTACTCATCATCGGAGCACCCCTGTGTTATGTGTCCTAGACTTTAATAAAAATCTTACCTAGAAAATCTATCCAGGGCAGGCATTAGGACATCTGCTGCCTGCTTCCATGACAGTTTGGTTTCTTGTCTATAAACTTTGAAATGGAGCATCCTCAACTGGAGCTGGAAGTGGGAGGGGGTAGAGTTTAGGAAATAAACAGCAAGTGCAGCTTCTTGAATTGTTGAAAAATGCTGCTTTTTACAGGCCTCCCTGGGCACCTGGACAAGAGACCTCGAATTTCACGCTGTGCAGGTAAGAACTTGGGGGATTATGATGGCTTAGTCAGAGTTCTCCAGAGAAACAGAACCAATAGTGTGTGTGTGTGTGTGTGTGTGTGTGTGTGTGTGTGTGTGTGTGTGGTGCTTGGGCACCCAGGGAAGGGCTGATGTTTCAGCTTCATCCCCATGTCTTCTGGAGGCAGAATCCCTTCTTCCTCAGGACACCTCAGTCTTTTTCTCTTAAGGCCTTTAACTGATTGCACGAGGCCCACCCAGACTGTAGAGGCTAATCTGCTTTACTCAAAGCTTACCAATTTAAATGTCAGTCACATCTACCAGGTACCTTCACAGCAGCATCTAGACTGGTGTTTGACTAGACACGGGGTACCCTGGCCTAGCCAACTTGACACATGAAAGTAACCGTCACATGTGACCCTGAAGGTTGGCAGACCTCTGCCCAGAGCTCTGGACCCTGCCCGCCTCCATCCTGTCCTGAATTCCACCATGCAGAATCCTGTTGTAAGTGGATTTGTCAGAATCCCTCAGATCAGATCAGCGCTGTCTATGCATAGTTGACCATTTTTTTATTGTCTTGCTAAAACTACATGCTTGGCTATGTGTTCGTGTTTCTACCTGTAAAGAAGTGGGGTTTACAACAGTCCAGGGCTTCCCGGCTTAGTGGCCTAATTTATGAACCAAACCCTCTTTTTTCTCAACTCAGTTGCTTGTTTCCTATGGCAAAATCAGGCCTCTGTGGCTTTCCCTTATGGGATGGGCAGCAAGGAACCAAAATCTACCAGCAGACAACACCTGGGCCCCTGGGCCATCCCAGGTGTCCACGATCCGCACCTGGTTCTGATGTTCCAAACAGCCAGGTGAGGTTGTCTCATCATCAAGGGGACACCAGGCTCCAGAAAGCCCACGCTGAGCGGACTTGAAGGCTCCTCAAAGAGGACAGCTTTAGCTCGCCTCCAGTCCCTGGCCCCTCCGCTGTGCCATCACTGACACTCTGTGGTCAGTTCTGCACTGCGTGAGGGGCAGGTGGCCCCGCTGGGCAGCACTTCCTCCTGCAGCCCCGGGGGTGCGGGTCTGAGGGGGTGGCCCCAGGAGGCGTGGCCGCATCTGTCCTAGTTGAATGAATGCCTTTGCCTTTCAGACAGTGAAGCAGGCGAGATGTGGGGTTCATTTTTTATAACCGAAGAGCTTAGGAAGGACCCACCCTTTTGGTTATAGATGGGGAGGCCCGTCCCTCAAGGGGAAGTGACTTGCTGAAGGTCACCTGGCCATACCTTCAGGAGCAAAACGGGAAAGGCAGGGGGAGGGCTGCCGCTCTTTGGAGCCAGGAGCCTGAAGTCGCAGGGAAGAGTCTAAGGGGACACGCGCCCTGGAGCTCAGATCTCAGAAGCTGAGGACTGGCTCCCCGCTACTCCCCGGCCCGGCTGCCGAGCCTGCAGACACCTCCCTCCCGTAGCCCACTGGATCCTCACTCACTGGTTTCTCCCTCTCCTCCATCAAACAATCCACAACATCCAAAGAGTCTTGGGTAGATAATCCTTTAAGGGGTCACATTTTCAAAGTGTCCAGCTTTGTAAATGTCCACGCACATGTGTGGTGGTTGGAACGTGGTTGAAAGAAAACAAGAAGCTGTTTTGTGTGGGGCTTGCTTGTGGTGTCCTCTTGGATCTGCCTTGGGGGTGCGGACTGAACATGAGGGGGCAGAGAAGACCCCTGAAGCTTCAGCTCCATCGCCCACCCTTAGGCGCACGTGGGGGAGGGGCGCACTGCCCTCCCGTGAGAATCACAGGGAAACCAAAGAAGCCTGAAGGCAGTCAGCATTGCTGGGTGGGGTGCGCGGGAATGGGTGCAGGCATGTCAAAGGGGGAACGTAATTAGTCCTTCTGGAGATCTGTTTCTGTTACATAAGGCAATTCAGCATCCTGCTCCCTGGGAAATCTCTTTTGGAGAAAATAGGCCATGCAAATGAACAGGTAGAATTGGATGATCAGTTGCATTTGTAACCTGTGTTTGGAAGGCATGAGGATGGCTGCTTGTAAACAAAATCGTTTCCTGGGGGCTGGTGACCCTTCCACCGGGACTGACTGACCCAGGGGATTGTCCCACATAGGGAGCGGTCCAGTGATGAACTCTTGGTATCTCCCAAGAAACTGGTCACTATAAAGTCACCCAGTCTTTTTGGCTGGAGAAAGGTGCTCTGGGGGTTATGAAGGAAGCACCATGGTTCAGGATCCTGGGATTAAGTTCAACAGGGGGGCCTGAGCAGGGTTTCCCGCAATCTTTAGTCCTAAATCCACGTCCCCTTTCTTCTGCCCCCATCGCAGGCTTTCTGCTCATTGCGAAATACCCCTTTGTCGGTTGTTGGAGAGATTCCTAGAGCCAACCTTGGTCTCTTCCTACAGAAAACTCTCATACCTTGTACACCTCTTGGTTCATGAACTCTATCTGGGTGGTGATACTGGCCCCCCGAAAGTTTGCATCTTGATCCTTTAGCTTTGAGAACCCACAGAGAGTTAGAAAAGGGCTGAGCTGGACCCAGGAAGCTGTCGGCAGGAAGCCCTCTGAGTGCAGGGAACACAGGGCAGCCCAAAGGAAGGTGTGCTCATCATTCTTAAAAAAAATCCTTAAAAAGGGGCCGGGGGCGGGGGGAGGGGGGACTCCAGTTTTGCTTTTTCTTCCAAATACTGTTTTACAATGTATCACAAAAGCGTGTTTGATTTCTTTTTTCCTGTTTAAGGTGTTATCAGGTAGAACTTATGAGTTTTCTCGTAAAATCAGAGATAGAACAGAGCAAAAGAATGGAATTCTGCCAGACTTTTCGGGACAGGCCCTTTGATGCTTGGGGGAGGCTGGGGAGCGTGAAAGCTCACTCTCCTTTGCCGTAGAGACGGGGGCCTGTTGGTGTTTGATAGAAACGCGGAGAGGGGGGCAGCGGAGAATTGTGCTTGGCCTTGACCTGGAGCGGATGCCCCCTTCCCCCTCCGTAGTGTCCTGCCCACGGCCTCCTCTGTAGCATTCCAGATGCCGACCCGGAGCCCTGGGACTACAGTGTGGTCCCTGCTCCTGGCCAGTCGCTGTGCCCAGCCTTCCTCTATGCCACTGGAAACGCCTGGCCCTGCCCCAGGCTTCCGGAGGGCACTGTGGAGTCAAGTGTTAAGAACACCGACTTTCAGGGAGGGCTGTGAAAAACTGAGTTGCCATCCGGCTCCTGGATGAATTCTTTTTTTTTTTTTTTTAATTGAAGTATAGTTGATTTACAATGTTGTGCCAGTCTCTGCTGTACAGCAAAGTGACTCAGTTATACACATGTAGACATTCTTTTTTTATATTCTTTTCCATTATGGTTTATCACAGGATATTGAATATACTTTTGTGTGCTCTACAGTAGGACCTTGTTGTTTATCCATTCTAAATGTAATAGTTTGCATCTACCAACCCCAAACTCCCAGTCCATCCCTCCCCCCTCCCCCCACCTTGGCAACCACCAGTCTGATCTCTATGTCTGTGAGTCTGTTTCTGTTTCGTAGATAGGTTCATTTGTGTCATATTTTAGATTCTACATATAAGTGATATCACATGGTATTTGTCTTTCTCTTTCTGACTCACTTCACTTAGTATGATCATCTCTAGTTGCATCCATGTTGCTGCAAATGGCATGATTTCGTTCTTTTTTATGGCTGAGTAGTATTCCGTTGCATATATGTACCACATCTTCTTTATCCATTCCTCTGTCGGATATTTAGGTTGTTTCCATGTTTTGGCTATTGTGACTAGTGCTGCTATGAACATAGGGGTGCATGGATCTTTTTGAATTATAGTTTTGTCCGGGTATATTCTGGGGGAATTCTTTACCCACCACAGGCTCCTCTGCAAGAGGGGATAACAGTATTTGCCTCATCATGGGTCGTGCTCTTAGAGTAGTGTCTTGCATTCCAAGCATCCTCAGTAAAGGTGGCAATGGCTGTCCAGAAGCTGGGGAGGGTGTTTGCAGAAGTTTCACCTCTGCTTTCATCCCACTTCGCCCCTCCTCGGGTGACGAGCCACCTCAGCCAAGGCGTAGGCCCCAGGGAGCTATTGTCCTCATGGTGACACTCAAGGCTGGGCTGGGCGTCCCCACTTTCCATCTCTTCCCAGTCGCTCTTTCCCACTCAAAACCTGGACATAATGAACCCCAGTTCATAATGGCTCTGAAAATCCTCATTAGAAAGGGCTACCTGAGTGCAAGGGGATGTTTCCTTGAGAAGCTTTTCAACAACATCAATGAAAAATAGATGAGCTCTCTTGAATTGCAAATGCTCTTAAGGTTTAAGGCAAAAAATGTGAAAATCGGTCTCTTTCCCCCCCTCCCTTGTGGTGAGGTCCGGATTCAGTTGCCTCTGTTTAACAGTAAACATCAAACATAATCTTTAGGGCCAGAAAAAAGCTTCCTCTTAGCAGCATCACCCTTCCCAGAAGCTTGAACCCAATTAATTTTAATTCAGTTCCATTTCCATTGGCTTTTTTGTTTTTGCTTTTTAATATTTCAATAACTATTTATTAAGCTTTCTCTCTGTGCCTGCCTTCATGCCTGAGGCTGTGGGGTGGAAGATATATAAAACAGTCAAATTCACTCCTAGCAGAGGGATTATAATTGAGTTAAATAAAGGCAAGACTGACAGCACAAGTGGCTGAATCGTGCCAATTTAAGTACACAAGTAAGAGCCCACGTGCCCAGTGGGGGTAAAGGGGTCAGAAACTCACCTAGACTGGCTCAGGGCTCCGTGGGCTGGTCGTCCACCTCCTCGGCTTGACTGAACACACAAGCACCGAGGAAGCAGTTACGTTTCCTTTGCAGAATTGCCTTTGCAAAACCACTACTGTGGGCAGAATCTTAGGGCTCTGCTATAAATAAGACAGCAGGTTTCCGGGAGTCCTCATCTGCTTTGCCTCAGTTTGTTCAGCTTGTTCTAGAATAATGGACTGCCCAGGAATGACCTTGCCCTTGTTGGAACACGTCAAAACGGCATAGGGCAGGGAGCTGGGGACCACCGAAGCCTGCTGTGGCCCAGGGGGAGGGAGGTAGGTTCCCTGGAGCATCCTCTGGGCCTCAGCGCTTCCATTGTTCAACACGTAGCTGAGAGCCTAGCGTTTTGGAAAACTGGGGTTTCTTAACTCTACTTCGATAACTCGTCAAAGAGGGACCCCATTGTGTATTCTTGTGTGCGTCTGAGTACCTATGTTTGCTTCTGATTGGAAGGATAAAAAGCCCAAAGAACAAGAAAAAAGAGGGGATTTTCTTCATCGGCCATTTTCCAAGAAGTTGGATAAGAACCTGCCATCGCACAAACAGCCCTCAGCCTCACTCATCACGCAGATTCAGAGCACCAGGGCCCTGCTGAAGGACCGGAAGGCCGCCAAGCCTGGCTTCCCCGACAAAGGTGGGTCAGCTCGGGAGGCTCTCCAGGCCGTTTGTGTTCAGCTGCGGGGCCGCTGTGTACCCCATGCTGGTGGCTGTGTAGGCCCCTGGGACAGACACGACTCTCGTGCCCATGGGAAAGCAGGATTAATGCGTGCAAGGCAACCTGAGAATAAGCAAGTCCAGACTGCCTGGTGCTGTCCACCGGTGTGGGCAGGATTTGAGAAAGCAGAGGTGCGGTGCACGGGATTGTGGGAGCAGAGATCAGGGTGTAAGGTATTACAGGCGTAGAGATTTTGGTGCAGAAAAAGAGATCAGGATGAAGGAGCAGAGATTGGGAGGAACGGTTTTGCAGGAGCAGATGTCAGGGCGTGTGGTACTGTGAGAGCAGATATCAGGGTGCGTGGCATTGCGGGAGCAGAGCTTGGGGTGCATGGTATCATGGAACCAGGAATGGGTGTTCGGTACTGGAGGGGCAGAGATTGTGGTGCGGGAGCGGTGATGGGGGCGTGCTCTTGTGGGAGCCTTCACCAGAGAAGTGCACCCTGAGAGGCAGTGATGTGGGCTTTGGGGTGGAGGTAGGGTGCTCGAACACAGCTCTGTAGTTGGTTGTGGCCCAAGTTCCTTACCCTCTGAGGATCTTAATTGGTTCCCTTACTTGTGAGGAAATCTACCCGTCAGAGCTATTGGGTGGATCAAATGAGATACGTGTGTGGGCTACTCTGCCTCATTCATCATCCAGCACGTGAGATAACTGATCCATATGGGTCTCCTTCCTCGGGCGCAAGCATCCAGTGATGCAGAAGGGGGGCTTAACACGCACTGAGAGCCGGGAGGCGGGCACAGGGAGCCGGGGAGCATCCTGAAGCCAACTGTGGGGTAGAGGAGAGGTTCTCCTTACAGAGGGCGGATGGGAGAGATTGTGGAGTTCAGACTTTGATCTCTTTGTTTTAAATAGGAAGAGACTGAGGTTCCAGGAGGGCCCTGGCTGTCTGAGATCAACCAGTGGTTCCCTGGGGAAGCAGGAAAGTATCAGAGAGATTCAAACAGCACCAAGCAGCACGGTCCATTTGACTCTGAGACCGGTTCTCACCCAGAGAAGAACAATTCCATTTAGTTCGGTTTCATTCTGCAGGTTTCAGGAAGGCAGGGACCCCACTGGAGGGACTGTGCTTGTCCCTCCTTGGGGGATCCTCCTTTCTGGCTTGGGAACAGGCAGCAAATCCTGTTAGGACCCTTGGCAGTGGCGTCCTATGGATTCCCCAAGGAAAGTCTAGGTCAGGGCTGCATATTTGGGGGTGACTTTGCAGCCCCAGAGGTGGAGTGCATTCCTTGATACTTTCCTGGACCAACTGTCCTCTGTTTCTTTGCATTTTTCCTTCCTCCTGGGATTTGAGAGCCTGTTGCTGAGAAGCACCCCGGAGCCTATATAATTGCTAGCACTGACCACTCACTGTGTGGTAGGCACTGTTTCAACTCTTACCTCAACCCAGTGAAATCATTCTCACCCCCATTTCTAGAGACAAGGAAATAGCCCAGAGAGTTGTCCAAAGTCAGAGAGCTGGTGAGTGACGGCATCCAGATTTCCAACCAGGAAGCCTGGCTCTAGAGCTTTCTCTTCCTGACCAGTGTAGCCTACTGCCTCCCGGGAAGGATGGGATGAAGAGGAGCTGGCAGTCATGCTCAAGGGTCGGGGCTGGTGACTGTGCCCATCTTGCGGGGGACACTGCAGTGTCTGGCTCTGTGCCCCGGGGCTGACTCTGAGCGAGGGATCAGTAGGGTGAGTGTGAGGGGTGTCCTCCCAGGATCTGCACCTCTGGGGAAGTGAAGGAAGCAGGACGGCACGGAGGGAGAAGCCGGGCTACAAGTTGGGAGCACGCAGCCATCTCAGGGAGGGACGGGGACCTCACGTGCCAGCTGGAACACTGGAGACGTTAGCCATCGATGAAAATTTCCTTCTCTCTGCCGGTGAATCTCAGGCATCTGTGCTGGCCCGAGGAGGAGGTTTATTTCAGGATCTGTGTATTTATTTATGTAAGGCGAAGGATTCCCAGTGCCCTGGGCTGTCCCTGAAATCACTGCTGGGGGCAGCAGCTTGTTCCTGCCTCCGGGCCCCGACGGGGCCTATGAAATACGATGGTAGGAAAAGGCAGCTAAGACAGGGCCTGTTCCTGGAACTTGGCTTTACTTCCCTCACCTCCAAACGCGTGGAGGTTTTCCCTTTCTTTTCTGGCAGAGTCTGCAAACCTGGATTCTAGTCTGTGCCAACTTGAGATGGAAACCATGGGGGTCGGCTGGTTGCCTTAAATATACAGAGGAAGAGTGTTTCACCCCTGTTCAGAATTAGGTGAGGCTCCGGTGAGACCAAAAACCATGAGGGAGCCTTAAAAAGGAAGGGGATTCTGACCCGTGCTACGCTGACACGGAGGAACCTTGAGGACATTGTGCCCAGTGAAACAAGCCGTTCACAAAAGGACACATATTGCGGATTCCACTTATACAAGGGACCTAGAGTAGTCAGATTCATAGACCGGTTGCCCCTGGCAACCACTGTTAGATTTGCAAGGTGAAGAGTTCTATTTCACAGCAGTGTGAATGTACTGAACATTACTGAACTGTACACTTAAAAGTGGTTAAGTAATAAACAAACACTTTAAAATTCATGTTATGTGATTTTTACCATAATTTTTTTTTAAAAAGTCACGAGGGAAACCCTCCTTCCAGCTTTGATTATCTGAGGACCAAATTTGCAAGTCCTCAGAGAGCTGGTATCCATGTGCTTCCCCAGTTTTGTGGTCGTTCTGTTGAGCCATCGACCTTTTTATTCAAAGGCTCTTCGGCAGGGTCCAGAATTTTAAGCAACTGAAAGGAGAACAGATGTTCAGCTGGCGCCATGAGGCAAATCAGAATCCAGGAGGCCTCCCATCACCAGCCTTCTGTCCCCTCCATTCTAGGAAGACCGTCTGATTCCCCATGGGGAGAATGGGATGCTGAGGCCATTCACTTCTTGGTTCCATCTGACCTCCCTGGATAACGCACTGTCTCAGTGAAGCTGGAGGTCAGAGCAGGCGGGAGTGGGCCATTGGCACTGTTCGTGTGGCCGTCTTCATGTTTCCTTTGCTTTCTTGGTGTGCAGATTCCTTCGGCTGCCGCAATATTTTTCGCAAAACCTCAGACTCCAATTGTGTGGCTTCCTCCTCCATGGAGTTCATCCCCGTGCCACCCCCCAGGACACCCAGGATTGTCAAGAAACCAGAGCCCCCTCAGCAGGGGCCTGGGAGCGCTGGCATCCCTGCCAAGGAAGACCCCCTGATGCTGGATATGGTGCGCTCCTTTGAGTCTGTGGATCGTGATGACCAGACGGAACTGCTGTCCCCGTCCCATCACTATAGGATTCTGAGCTCCCCTGGGGGCCTGGCTCGAGGGAATCCCGGTGAGCGGACGCTCTCTCCCGTCCTGCTGCCTGGAAGCCCGTCACCTCTCCAAACTCCTTTGCACCCCACTCTGGTCTCCTTTGCCCACGAAGATAAGAACAGCCCCCCCAAAGAGGAGGGCATGTGTCCCCCAGCCCCGGGGCCTGGCAATGGCACCACACAGCCCCTGGGGAGCCCGAACTGTGTGAAGAGCCGAGGCAGGTTCCCCATGATGGGCATCGGACAGATGTTGAGGAAGCGGCATCAGAGCCTGCAGCCCTCGGCAGACAGGCCCCTGGAGGCCAGCATGCCCCCGCTGCAGCCCCTGGCCCCCGTGAGCCTCTCCTTCGACATGGCTGACGGGGTCAAAGGCCAGTGTTAACCTGGGCCAGCGGTGGGGTTCTTGGCATTTCTAAGGAAAGCAATGGAGCAGCTCCATACATCCGTCAGGGCATGGAGACTCAAAGGCCTCTCACAGAGCATCCTTCATGGTCTCACCTCCTCCTGACATGCGATGTCCCCACAGCTGAAACCCACAGACCCAGAGCCTGTACAGCCCAGTCCCGAGTAGGGCCCCCTGGAGATGCTGGGATCCCCCAGGAGGGTTGGCTGTCTGTGCGTCCAGCTCCAATCACGCACGGCCTCCTTCCTCCCACCCACTCACCAGCCCTCCACCCACCTCCCTCAACTGTGCTGGGGGTGAGAACCCAGCATCGGGCTCTGGGCCACTCAGATTACAGACCCTTCCGAGCTGTTTCTCCACTTCGTGCTCTGTGTGTGCCTCTCAACGGATTGTTCTCTTTTCAGCAGTCAGATGGCGGCGTCACAAACTGGTTCACCCAGGCACGGTTTCCCCTCTTTTCATAGAGGTGGATCCCTGCAGGGGTGGCAAGAGTTGGCGACCTGGAGCGCCCAGTCCCATGAACCCCTGGGGAGGACAGGCAGGAACCTCCGAAACCAGCACCGCCCCCTCTGAGCAAAAAGGGGCATCTGGTCAAAGACTGATCTGAACAGTGGGGACGCCAATGAAAGGAAAGGGCCGATAGGGACACTCATTTGCCAAGCGGGGTCTTGACAGATTTCTTTTCTCTTTTGGTTGAAACTTGCTAATGGTGGAATTATCTTCTCCGAAGATGATTTTTCTTTATGTGATGTCATTAAACCGAAACAACATAATTTTTAAAAACCTGGATGGAGAGATGAGAATTAATTTCACCAAACTCCTGTTCTCACGGGAGGATAAGCGTGGAGGGCATCAAAGCTCACCCAGGTGATGTTTTGAGTGGCTGGTGGCCCACGCTGGCCTGCAGGAGGGGCGAGATCACAGCCGGCCATGTGTTCTTCCCATCGGATCAACAGAGCCCTGATCCTGCTGGAAAGTGTAACACATAGTTACAGGTGGTTATTCGGAAAGAGAGAAGAGAATTAAGGTTGGATATGGATGTACTCGGAAGGCACCCTTAGCTCTGTGCAATGCGGTTTTCAAGCTGCCAAGGAAACAGGCATGATTTAGAACTCAGCCAGTTTGCCGTGGGCTGTGAGAGGCTCGTCTGGAGGGCATCACGTTCAAAATACAGTACCGTATCTTCTTTGAGGACAGCAGCATTCCTCACACAGGCTTTGAGTCCATGTTCTGTTTTCACACCTTTTGCCAAGGATGGAACCAAAGATGCATCTCTGGGTCTGTGTCTGTGCCGTCCCTCTGTACGTGTTTTGTGGACCCCAGTGTTGTCTGACCGTGTGTAGCTTGGAGCCCACCGGGGGCTGTCTCCACCGGGGCCTGGGCCCTGGCACTTGGCGGGAACCACTTGGTGGTGAGCAGAACTGGCAAAAGAAGAAGAATCAGCACAGGTTGGATAGAGGTCCGTTCGGAGACAGGTTACACTACAGCCTGGCGTCTTCGACTGTTGGCTGGTGCAGGTGCGGCCAGAAACCACTAATGTGGCCACCCCAGGGCTAGTCCTCCCAGCCCACTGATTCCGAAAAAAGGCCACGGCCTTTGAGCATTTGCAAAGCCTGCCTTCCCTTCCACCGGCAGCCAGCCTGTGCCAGAGAGTAGTGGGGATGGTCCTTCGTTTCTTCTCATTCAGCACTGGTGACCTCCTTCTGCCCCAAACGTCTCTGACTGAGCAAGGAGAGAGCGGATACTTGACTGTCCCCAGAAGCCACTGCCGTGCCCAGTCTTGGCTGACCTTAACAAGACCTGGGGCTGCTGCTTCCCCCTGGATGGGATCACCCCAGCCCTAGGGCTAGGGAGCAAGTCAGGCTCCCCGCTGTTGGTGGCACTCCTTTGGATGGCTCCAGACCGGGTTGTGGAACTTTCCGTTGAAAATGGAGCTTTTTAAGCCGAGAGAAGAAAAGCATCTGAAAAAGTCCCTCTCTCCATTTGACATGAAGTGTTTGGTTTTTGATCGCCGAAGAAGCCTTTTTGAAGATGGTTTCCAGCTGCAAGTGCCGGCTCTGCAGGCTTGCAGGCTGCGTGCCTGTGAACTTGGTCTAGCGCTTTATGTCTCTCTCTTGTGTTTTACTTGCCTCGAGAACATGAGCATTTCTGTGTCGCTGTTAGCTTGCTGGGACGTGCTCCCCGATCCTCGTATGCTTCCAGAACAGCTGCAGGCTCTCCTACGACTGACCAACTGCATCGCCACTGGCAACTTGAACTGTGAACTCAGGTTTATTCCAAACCCAGTGAGAGGTGAGGGGGGAGTGAGGAAGGGAGGAAACTGTATTTTGTGTGTGTGAGCACCTGACAAATCTATGGAATCGAGTGAGAGAAGAAATGTTAATTCTTTATTATTTTATTATATTTATATGGAGACCTTGATTATCCCTTTGGTAAGTACAAAGCGTGTTGTCTCTTTGACCCATGACTGTCTCTCAGCTGTCTGCACCTGTGAGCTGAGTCAGCCTATAGTTACTGCCGGAAGTGACAGCTATCATCGTGTGACATCCGGGAGGAAAAGTCGGCTTTCATCGTACCATCTGGTCATAAGTAAGGACTGTATTTATGTCACCATTATTAAATATATGTACTTTTATAACGACTGTGAAATACACTTTTCCCTCACTATGACTGCTTCATTTATTGGCTGATACATCTTAAAACTAAGAGCACGTTGCAAAATAGTGGTATCGTCTTCTACGTAAAGTTCTTGGCCCAGGAACTGACAAGATACAAGAGGGGATCGAGGTGTGGGTATTTGAGGGCATTTTTGGCTTCGTTTCACTTGCCACAGGGTGTCTGCCAACGTCTATCTGCCTGACGTACGGCAAATGGCAGTTCAAGACGAATCAGCATTTTTCTTTTTTTTTGCGGGGGGGGTGGGGTCAGGATCTTCCTTGTAGACTCTGAAAATGGCACATGAAGAATGCCATCTGTGAACATTACCTCTAGCTTTTGTCCTTGTTTGAGGGTTGGGGGAAGAGGAGTCATGAGTAGAATGGAAGGGGGGTCCAGACGGGGTGTTTGGATTGGCCCAGTTCTGACTTCATTCATAACTGTTCACAAAACATTTTTCATATCTACAGACTTGCTGAAGCCCTGTGTCCCCTTCCAGTGTGGCTCCCCTGTACGGTGTAGCATGGTAGAAAGTGAGAGGCCCGCAGTTTCCACTAGGCAAAGCTCGCCCTGAAGTTTGATGGGGTAGGGATGGGGGAGGCAAGAAGGTGTATCTAGTTTTGATGATGATATTTTCCTTTAGGAATCAGAACAATTTAGAACAGAAGGGACCTGAGATCATGGGGTCCAACCCAAGCCTTCTTGAAGAAGAGAAAACTGGGGCCCCAAATGGTTTAAGGACTCTCCAGGGTCCCTGAGTGAGCTGGTCCCTGAGTGGGTCTGGGGGGCAGGGCACCTTCCTCAAAGAACACAGAGAAATCAGAGAGCATGGCCACCGTGGGCAGAAGGGAAAGTCAACAGCAGATCGAACTGTCCTTACAGTACGTATCTTTGGGGTTTCCACGTGGGCCAGGTCTTTGCTGTTTTAAGTCGTTCCCAAAATTGTGCAGCTTCTTGAGATTCTGAGCATCACACTCTTTCCGTCTACCATCAACTCTTTTTTTTCTTTTTAACTCTTGATTTTATATTGGAGTACAGTTGATTAACGATGTTGTGTTTCAGGTGTACAGCAAAGTGATTCAGTTATACATATACATGTATCTATTGTTTTTCAAATTCTTTTCCTATTTAGGTTGTTACATAATATTGAGCAGAGTTCCCTGTGCTGTACAGGAGGTCCTCGTTGGTTATCTATTTTAAGTATAGCAGTGTGTACGTGTCAATCCCAAACTCCCTAACTATCCCTCTCCCCTCCCTTTCCCTCCGGTAACCATAAGTTCGTTCTCTAAGTCTGTGAGTCTGTTTCTGTTTTGTAAATAAGTTCATTTGTGTCATTTTATTTTAGATTCCACATATAAGTGATATCATACCATATTTCTCTTTCTCTTACTTCACTCAGTATGACAACTCTTGAAGCTGGACAAAGACTCTTTCTTTCTCAACAGATCTCCCAAGTAAGCAGCCACCCTGGATAGCCTTGTTATCTATGTTAGCTGTTAAAAGGCTACTGGGTTTTACTAGATTAAGTCAATCAAATACTTTCTATATAGCCATGTCA
The DNA here is from genome assembly GCF_028564815.1 of Eubalaena glacialis. Lineage (NCBI taxonomy): Eukaryota > Metazoa > Chordata > Mammalia > Artiodactyla > Balaenidae > Eubalaena > Eubalaena glacialis. The sequence goes on along the minus strand of NC_083721.1, from coordinate 12,965,610 downwards.
TAACGTGAGACCAATTCAGAAAGAATGTGAGACTGATATTTTTAGGGGGTCTGGAAGCCTCTCGATTATTGTATTTGTTTTCTTTGTAAGACCCTCTAAGTGTTACAGGCACAGTTAGAATAATTCAGAGCAGTACTGGGAGCTGGTTCAATTTAATGTCATCACTTTTCAATGAAAAGAGCATATTTCCTGAGTAGTAAATGAGTGTACTATTTGTGGCAGATTTTTTTTTTTTTTTTTTGGTCAAGGGTGCTTTTCAGACACCTGGTTCCAAAGACAAATGGAGTCTGTATTTGCACTTCGTTTCTGTGGACCTGTTTTCAGGACACACAGTTATCTCTGAGAGCTGATGCCTGTGGCACCAAGGGCCTGGGGGTGGGAAAGAGTGGGGAGCATCTCGGCCTTTGCAATTCCCTTCTACATGTATATCCACGTTTGAGCTGGTGTGCGGATAAGGAGGTCTTTGGGGGCATGAGCTCTGGGAGCGTAGAGTAGACTGATGTGCAGCAAACTCAGGGACTAACCAGTGACACATCACAGAGTGGACAGTGCCAGGATGCTGCATTATTTACAGGTGAAAAAAATAAATGGCTCCAATTTAAGGGCCTGAGTTAGTTACACAACATATTCCTTGTTCAGAAGATGGCCCATAGCTGTTTTTTTTTTTTAATTTATTTACTTTATTTATTTATTTTTGGCTGCATTGGGTCTTCGTTGCTGTGCACGGGCTTTCTCTAGTTGCGGCGAGCAGGGGCTATTCTTCGTTGCGGTGCGAGGGCTTCTCATTGCGGTGGCTTCTCCTGCTGCGGAGCATGGGATCTAGGTGCATGGGCTTCAGTAGTTGTGGCTTGTGGGCTCAGTAGTTCTGGCTCGCGGGCTCTAGAGCGCAGGCTCAGTAGCTGTGGTGCACGGGCTTAGTTGCTCCGTGGCATGTGGGATCTTTCCGGACCAGGGATTGAACCCGTGTCCCCTGCATTGGCAGGCAGATTCTTAACCACTGCGCCACCGGGGAAGTCCCCCCATAGCTATTTTGAAGGGAAAGTCTTTGGCTGATATTATATATAAACCCTCAGGAATAACAAAATTTATTTTTTCTAGGCCTTGTTACCACAGCCAGCTAACAAAGGGCAGAGTGCAAGCCTGTGTCAGGAATAAGGCTTCTTGTCCAAGGTTAGGTAGTGAATTCACGGCAGGTCTGAAATGAGCATGCCTCCTGTGATCCTTCACCAGCGTTCGGCTCTTCTCTGACAACCAGTGTGTTAGATAGATCAGGCTTTGCTATGATAAATTAACCCCAAATCTCTGTGATGTGTGCAATAAAGCTTTATTTCTTACTTACACAAACGTTTATGCACTTTGGCTGACTCCAGAGTAGCTGTCCTCCATGTGGTGACTCAGGGATCCAGGCTGCTTCCAGCTTCCAGTTCTGTCCACTCAAAATGAAGCTTCTCTGGCTGCTACAGCCAAGGAAGGGCGAGCTGGAGGGCTTCCACTGGCCCTTGAGAGCTTCATGAGAGCTGGAACTAGTCCTGTGGCCCTGCCTGTGAGCAAGAGGCTGAGAAATGTGTGGGACCATATGGATGTTTTGGGTGCAGTGAATGTTTCTGCCACAGGGGAAGTGCAGATGCCTGTCACTTAAAGGTTCCCTAAAATTGGATTGGCCTTTCCCATTGTTACACAATTATGACACCTCTTCATGTGTAAGGACTATTTGTTCTAAATAAAGGGATAAGCATTGTTAATTATAGATACTTCCTTTAATTTAAGAAGAGTGTTATAAGCTGAATTGTATACCCTCAAAAATTCATATATTGAAGGCCTAACCCCCAGTACCTCAGAATGTGGCTGTGTTTGGATATAGGGCCTTTAAAGAGGTGAGTTTTAAAAAGGCCACCATTAGGGTGGGCCCTAATTCAATCTGACTGGTGTCCTTATAAGAAGAGGAAATTTGGATACACAGAGGGGACAGCAGACAGAGGAAAGACCATGTGAAAACACAATGAGAAGGCAGCATCTGCCAGCCAAGGAGAGAGGCCTCAGGAGAAACCCAACATGCTGACACCTGGATCTTGGACTTCTGGCCTCCAGAACTGTGAGGAAATAAATGTCTGTTGTTTAAGCCGCATGGTCTGTGGTATTTTGTTATGGCAGCCCCAGCAGACTAACACGGTGGGGAGGCCAAATAGAAATATTTATATATTCTACAAATCCTACAGATTTTGTCCCATATGTTGAATCTCATTTACCCTTTTCTTGCAACTAAATTACTCCCAGAAAGTTGTCCTTTTTTTGGAGTGAAATTCCACCTTTTCCAAGTGTCCCCGATATGCTAGACCCATGTGCCAGTTGTTTTCAAGTATATTTCTTCCTTCAATCCAGAGACCCACAGACTTTTCTGTAAAGGGCCAGATAGCAAATACTTCACGCTTAGCGGATTGTCATGCAGTCTGTGGTATATTCTTCTTTGTGTTTTGTCTTTGTTTTTCTACAACCCTTTAAAAATGTCTGGTGGGCAGACAAAAACAGGCCACAGAGATTTTGGCCCTCAGGCCTCCCGCGTTAATCCTCACAAGAGCCCGGGGGAGTGGTCAGATTGTCTCTATTTTACAGGTAAGTTGAGGTAGCTTTGCCCAGTTCACACAACCAGCACTAATGCAGTCACAGACCACAGATGTTCAAAATGTCCCACCACCTGAAAAGAAGAGAAAGAGAGCTCCTTCCTGTATTGCTTTGGGTAGATTTCCAGCGCTGGTTCCATCCACAGGCGCGGCGATACTTCAGGAGAACGTCCTGGTCACCAGTCTGCCGCTGCCACTATTCGTCCCCTATCTCGGATTCATCCTGCTTCATCCACGCAGAACAGAGCGTGGCCCTGGTGCTCAAATCACATTCCATTCAGGCCGTTTCCCATTCTTTTTGTGAATGGCCTCTCCAAAATGGGCTCTTGCTTGCTCATAAAAAGAGAGAGCTTAGTCAACATTTGAGGGGAAAAAAGTCTAAATCTAGAGCAGATGTGTAGCTGCGTGATGTCTTGTAGATGAATCATGACCATTACTCGAACCTGAATGACACGGTGTCGCCACCGGCTGGACCAGCGTCCCCTCCACTGAAAGAGGAATCGTGCCATCTGAGTCAGAGAGCCCATTCAGAGCCCTTCCCACCATGGCCACTTCAATTACGTGAGCCATTCTCACTTTCAGAGCCTTTGGGCCCAAGTCACAGAATCACAAGGACCTTGGGGTCACCTAGTTCCTGGGCTTAGTACCCGCCAGGAGCTTGGGGCAGTCCACAAAGAGCAACAGGAAACATGGGTTCTCAAGATAAGCACGAAGCAGCTTCTTGGAGCAGAGCTTTTATAACTCATTGCTAATTAAAACAATTTTTTTTTTTTTACTTAAAACTAACATATGTCATGTATTCAGATGCAAAATTAGTGTGAATATTGTGAATCCACCCCTGATTGTCCTCTCTGCTTTGGATATTTCAGGGGATAATTTTAAGAGGCAGAGTCAGGGTCAACCTCCCTCATTTACAGATGATTCATTTGAGGCCAGAATGGAGAACTAAGGCATGAGGAACTCAAACTTGTCAGTGGCAACATCTGCCTCCATGGTCCGTTCTCTTCCCACCACCCTGCGTGAAGAGCCCAGAATTAAAGGAGGGGCTGGGGATGCTTAGGAGTGTCACGATGTCTGGGGTCTACTCATTCCCTCTTGCAAATTTTGGGCCACAGAGAGGGTGGATAATAGAAAGAAGGAAATTGATTTGTGAGCAGTATTTGAAGGAAGAGGGTATGTGTAACTGCTCTCTCCACCTTCCCAAGCATGGTTTGTCTTGCCCTTCTCTGGGTACTCCTGGTCCTCCACGAGTACATCCAACACAGGGATGGATGGGTGGGTGGATAGTAGATGGATGGGTGGGTAGACGGGTAGTAGATGATGAATGGATGGGTAGGTGGTGGATGGATGGGTGGGTAGATGGGTGAGTGGCTGATGGATGGATGGGTGGGTGGTGGATAGATGCGTGGGTGGATGGTCGATGGATGGGTGGGTGGATGGGTGAGTGGCTGATGGATGGATGGGTGGGTGGTGGATAGATGCGTGGGTGGATGGTAGATGGATGGGTGGGTGGATGGGTGAGTGGCTGATGGATGGATGGGTGGGTGGTGGCTAGATGCGTGGGTGGTGGATGGATGCATGTGTGGATAGTAGATGGATGGGTGGGTAGACGGGTGAGTAGATGATGAATGGATGGGTGGATGGTTGATGGATAGGTGGATGGATGGGTGAGTGGCTGATGAATGGATGGGTGGGTGGTGGATGGATGGGTGGGTAGATGGGTGAGTGGCTGATGAATGGATGGGTGGGTGGTGGATGGATGGGTGGGTGGTGGATAGATGCGTGGGTGGTGGATGGATGCGTGGGTAGATGGTAGATGGATGGGTGGGTGGATGGGTGAGTGGCTGATGAATGGATGGGTGGGTGGTGGATGGATGGGTGGGTGGTCGAACTGATGCATGAATAGTATTGAGACTAAATGTGGAGAGGAGTTAGATGACTTTGATTAGTGGATGGCTGAAGGGCACTTAAGGCAAAGGAAAATACTGCTCTAACCCAGAGTATAAGCCCACAGATATATCATAAATGTTCAAGCAGAGGGCCTGGGAAATAAATAGGGCTCTCAGTTTGGGTACCAACATCCTTCACAGAAGACAGCCAGAGTACTGCCTCCTCCTAATATTGGTCCATTCGCCACCCTGGAAACAAGTAATCATGGGCCTTGGTTGTATGGTGAAGCCATTGTCCCCATTTCTTAAAGACATGTATGTCCACTTGACTGTTTTACTTTGGTGACTGTGTAGAGATTTGGCAAGAAGGTGAGGCGATTATGAGAGAAGCTGGGACAGTTACCTGGCCTCCTCCTCCCCCCACATGGTTGCTTACTAGCCCAGTTTACTGAGGCCCAAACTCTTCTCTGTAGCCTAATACTGACACTGAAATGCTCCTTCTTATTTACTTTCATATCTTCAACCCAATCTTTCAGCTCTGTTGCACACAAATCATCTAAAAGCTACAAACAGATAATGCATTTTACAAGGGAGATAGAATGTCTCACCCCAGCTGACCTGGTCTCTTCCCCTCTGCTATGGGCTGAATTGTGTCCTCCCACAATTCATATATTGAAGCCCTAATTTCCAGTATCTCAGGATATGAATATATTTGGAAATAGGGCTTTTAAAGAGGTAACTAATTTAAAATGAGGCTGCTGTTAGGGTGGGCCCTAATCCAATGTGACTGATGTCCTTATAAGAAGAGGAAATTTGATCACACAGAGAAACACCAGGGATACACAAGCACAGAGGAATGACCGTGTGAGGACACGGGGAGAAGGCGGCCATCTGCAAGCCATGGAGAGAGAGGCCTCAGGAGAAACTAACCTGCCAGCCCCTTGATCTTGGACTTCCAGCCTCCAGAGCTATGAGAAAATAAATTTCTGTTGCTTAAGCTGCCCAGTCTGTGGTATTTTGTTATGGTAACCCTTGCAAACTAATACACCCACATATTCCGGGTGTGGAAATAATGAAAACTACCCAGTGAGAACAGACAGAGGCTATTTCTCAGAGCTCGCTGTAGCAAGGGAATCAGAACCATCTCAACAGCAGGCAGGGGAGTGGGAAAGCTTCATAGTGGGATCAAGGGAAGGCTTCAGGTGTGCCCCGATTGGAGGCGGTTGTCATGGAGAAGCTGGGGGCAGACTAACTAGAAGCAGGGCATCCTACGTGATTGGCTAGGGGAACACAGCTGGCTTCTTCTGGTTGGTTTGGAGTTGGAAGCAGAGACAAAACTAGGGAAATAGGCAATCGCTGACCAATTCCTGACCTGCTGGGCTGATTGTTGCAGAGGGTGTAGTTTAGTTTTGCAGGCTGGTTACATCAGAGGTTGAAACTCAAGAGTTCCTCTGAGAGCTTTATAGTGTCCCACTCCTGGGCATATACCCAGAGAAAACCATAATTCAAAAAGACACATGCACCCCAGTGTTCATTGCAGTACTATTTACAGTAGCCAGGACATAGAAGCAACCTAAGTGTCCATCGACAGAGGAATGGGACTGCACAGATAAAGATGCGGCATATATATACAATGGAATATCAATCAGCCATAAAAAGGAATGAAATTGGGTCATTTGTAGGAACGTGGATGGACCTAGAGACTGTCATACAGAGTGAAGTAAGTCAGAAAGAGAAAAACAAATATTGTATATTAACGCATGTATGTGGAATCTAAAAAAAATGGTATGGATGATCTTATTTGCAAAGCAGAAATAGAGACACAGACGTAGAGAACAAATGTATGGATACCAAGGGGGAAGGAGGGGTGGAATGAACTGGGAGATGGGGATTGACATATATACACTACAGATACTATGTATAAAACAGATAACTAATGAGAACGTACTGTAGAGCACAGGGAATTCTACTCGTTGCTCTGCAGTGACCTAAATGGGAAGGAAATCCAAAAAAGAGGGGATATATGTATACATAGAGCTGATTCACTTTGCTGTACAGTAGAAACTAACACAACACTGTAAAGCAACTATACTCCAATAAAATTTTAAAAAAAAATAAAGGATTGAATTCAAAAAAAAAAAAGGAAAAAGAAAATCAGAGTTCCATTTTCCATTTGTAAAATATATCCTGTATCTCACTGGTCTTCTCATTTCCATTTATCTGGCTGTGTTAGTCTCTGAGGACTGCTGTAAGAAATTACCACAAGCTTGGTGGCTTAAAACAACAGAAATGTATTCCCTCACAGTGCTCGAGAAGAGAGTTTGAAATCAAGGTGTCAGCAGGGCTGTGCTCTCTCTGAAGGCTCTAGGGGAGGACCCTTCCTTGCCTCTTCCAGCTCCAGGTGGTTCTTGGCAATCCTTGGCATCCTTGGGCTATAGACTCATGACTCCAATGTCTGCCTCCATCGTCACTTGTCGTTCTTCCCTGTGTGTCTCTACATGGCCTTACAAAGACACCAGTCATTGGGTTGGGGCCCTCTCTAACGCAGTATGAACTCATTTTTAATTATATCTGCAGTACTCCTATTTCTAAATCAGGTCACATTCTAAGGCTCCAGGTGGACGTGAATTTTAGGGGAGACACTATACAACATACTATACTGGTTAAGGACTCTCTTCTGCTGTCACCAGGGCCAGAGGCCTGGCAAGTCTGGACCTGACACAGGGCCTTGGGCACCACGGGGGAGTCAACTCTGTGAAGTCTCGAGATGTTCAGAACTGAGTATGTTAGGAAGTGATGCTTTGGGTGGGAACTTTGGGATGCTCAGAGGCGGGGAGGAGAGGAAACCACAACTGACCATGTGGAGTGATTGGCAGGCCCACCCCAAGGAAGGCAGACACTGGGGCCAGGTTGATGATCTGGTCACCTCCTGACATAGACTTTCACAAAGAGAGAGACAACCCTCGGTGGGGGGGGGGGGGATGCTGAATTGTGGGAATGCTGCGTCCAGGGGTTTATGAAGTCTTGATTCTCCACAAAATCCATGGATCAACATACTGTTTGTCCTAAAACTCTATCTTCACATCAGAATATTCTCTGGAGTTTCAGGCATGTTTATCAAGCCCCAGAGAAGGACCACATTCAACTCAGTGTATCCAAAACAAATTATCTCATTCTTCAGACCAAATTCTCCTGGTCTCCCTCTTGTAGTGAAGGGCACCACAGACGCCTCCTTGCCCAAGCCCCATCCTGAGCATCATCCTGGACCACACTCTCCCCTCACCTCCCACTTCTAGTCTATTCACAAATCCTGTTAGTTCCACCCTCCAAAGACGAAGGGCTACCAAGGGCTAGTATGAACTCCACATGGAGGTATGAAATCCACTCTCCTCTCATGCCACTTAGCATGGGGCAGTGGAAGATGCATCAAATCCAGAACCATCTGCAAAATAAGAATTTGGGGTAATAAGGTAAATGAGGATTAAATAGTTAATATATGCAAGACACTTAGAAGAGTCTGATACAAAGCAAGTGCTATAGGTGTGTAAGCTATCTTGTGGCAGTTTGCTGTGCTGTTGTACAGAGTACCAGAGTCGAGGGGCCTGCGTCCTCAGCCTCGATCTGCATTAAGGAGCTATGGACAAGTTGCCCCACTCTCTAGGGAGAGATTCCTCACTGAAATAAAACAAAAACAGTTGAGTTCAGCCCCTTGAGAAACTGAACTCGTGTTCTAGCATTGCTGCCATTTTTCAGAATGCTTTTGTGGAATTCTGTTTTAGTATTTCTCTTGGAGTTCAAAATATTCTTTTTTTTAATTGACTTTTTATTTTGGAAAAATGTTAGATTTACAGAAAAATTACAAAGATAGTACAGAGAGTTTCCCTTACCTGGATATTCCTTACCCAGTTTCCCCCATTGTTAACATCTTACTTTATTAGAGTATATTTGTCACAACTAAGAAACTGACATTGTTGCATTACTATTAACTAATCTCCAGACTTTATTTGGGTCTCATCAGTTTTCCCATTAATAGGACATTTTCTGTCCCAGGATCCAATCCAGGACACCACATTGCATTTAACTGTCATGACTCCCCAGTCTCCTCTGGCCTGTGGCAGTTTCTCAATCTTTTGTTTTTTTTCATGACCTCGCGGGTCTCAAGGAATACTGGCCAGGTGTCCTGTAGAATGTCTCCTAATCTGGGTTTTTCTATTGGTTTCCTCATGATTAGACTAGAGTATTGGTCTTTGTAAGCAATTCCATGGAGGAGAAGTACCCTTCTCAATGCATTGTATCAGGGCGTACCTGGGAGCCACATGGCAACATGATGATATGAACCTCAATCATTTGGTTAAGGTAGAGTTTTCAGGTTTCTCCGTTGTCAAGTTCCTGTTTTTCCCTTTCTCTAGTTTTTGGAAGCCAGTGACTAAGTGAGAAGAGGGGAAACCAAGCTCCACCTCCGGGAAGAGGGAGTATTACATACATTATTTGAAATTCTTCTTTAAGAAAGATATGTCTCTTTTTGCCAATTTGTTTGTTTATTCAGTCACTTATTAATATCAGTATGGACTCGTGGTTTATAAATTTATACTTTAGGTTATAATCCAATATACATTATTTATTTTGTTTCCCAAATTGTTCCAGTGTTGGGCATTGGGAACCCTTTCAGGTTGGTTTCTGCATCCCTTTGACATGCTTCCTCCCTTCTGTTTTTTTAACACTCCCTTACTTTCTGGCATTCTAAGATGCTCCAGGCTCATCTTGTATTAATACTTTCCCTGCCTCTGTCCTAGAAGCAGTCATTTTTCCAAGGAGCCCTGATTCATTATGTTCTTTTGAATGCCACCAACAGTGCCAAGTCCAATTCCTTTGTGAGTGGATTTAAAAAATATTTTAATAACCAAACATCATTTGGAATCTTATCTGGTGACATAGATTGGTAATCAAGTGAGTTAAATAATCTCTTTCATCAAAAACTATGTGACAGAAAGTAAGTGGTGAACCAAAGCAATGGCATGGTTGAGAAGCAAATCACAGCCAGTCTTTTTTTAAAAAGTATTTAACATTTCTCAATGACTTCTGTGTTTATGCATTAAAAAAATCTGATCAACTCTCGGCTTTTGTGGGATGAATTAAGCATGAACAATGTCACTGATGCAAAAGAAACAAATGAACACTTCCTTCCCTTTTGCTTTTGAAAGGGGTGTTTTTCTTAAGTCTTAAGGATGTTGAAGTTTTCCACCATAAATGTTGAAACTTAGCTTCTGGATCATAATAGAAACACCACGTTCCATGATTATTTACTATTTTTCTCAAAAACATGTGTGCTTGTTCGTTTCTTCAAACCCCCCTTGAACAATCAGAGCAAATGCCAAGGCTTTTTAGCTTTAAGTTCCTGAATTAAAATTCTTGGCAAATTTTCACAGAAATCTCTCTAGTGTTCAAGTCCTCTTCCATCTGACTGTAACACTTCAGCCATCATGCTCACAATTAATTGTCCAGCGTGCCGATCTTTCAGCATTTCCACTGCTCTTTTGAGCGAGAAGGCAACTCCCTGTTCTCCATCACTGAACCAGCTCCTTCCTTTCTCAAGCCTTCCGTGACAATCAAGAGCTCTCTTCTTTGCCATATGTTCTTGGCTTTTTCTCCCAATGCTTTCTTTTGAAAAAAAAAGTCAGATGTCTAGCTTGCCCATTGTTTTATTTTATACAAAATTGGAGACTCTTTGCTCTTAAAACTGCCATCATTTTTACTCAGGCATGAAGCAACATGCACATCCTCTTCAACCCCCTGGCGCAGACCTGTCTGCTTGGTGTGGGAAATCCTGCAGCCGTCAGGCAAAGGCAGGTTACAGCAAGTCCCTTTTAAGATCAGTCTTTGACTTCCACAAGTCTCACGGGCCACCCCTTTGGATACACAGAAATCCACTGCAGTGGATGGACAGATATTCGTGGTGCAAAGAGTCAAAAATGTTTATCTTGTGTACAATGATTAATTTTACCTGTCAACTTGTCTGGCCATGGAGTGCCCAGATTCAACATTATTTTGGGTGTGTCTGTGAGGCGGTTTCCAGAAGAGAGTCGCATTTGAACGGGTGGACTCAGTAAAGCAGATGGTCCTCCGCAAGGTGGGTGGGCATCATCCAATCCATTGAGGGCCTGAATAGAACAAAAGGCGGAGGAAAGAGAGATTCTCCCCTTTTATTCCTGCCTCACTGCTGGAGCTGGGACATCTCATCTCATCTCTGGCCTTTGAACTGGGGTTTATACTAGATGCTCCCCTGGTTCTCATGTCTTTGGACTTGGACTAAATTATATCACCAGCTTTCCTGGGTCTCCAGCTTGCAGAGGGCAGACTGTGGGATTTCTCAGTCCCCAATTCCTCATGATAAATCTCTCTCTCTCTCCCCGTGTGTGTGTGTGTGTGTGTGTGTGTGTCTCTCTCTCTCCCCATATATATGTGTGTGTGTTGTGTGTGTGTGTGTACACCTCTATAGGTATATATGTTCTATTGGTTCTCTTTCTCTGGAGAACCCCGACTAATACACTCTGCTTAGAAGGACCACATGTCATCTGGCTAGGAACCACCGCCAGAAGTTCCCCACCAAGCTGTCTTCTGTAGAGCCTCATACACCACAGCGAGCCCCTCCAGTACTGCCCTACCTTGACCCAGCACTATTCCAACTTGGATCTGTTCCCTCTCTTCCCCTTCTCATCCCAACATATCCAAACTTTTTGAAGATGTTCTCACATTTGCTGCTTCCGTTTCTTCACGCTGTTCCATCCACCAGGCACCACTGCCTTCTGGCATCTTCTCCCACTGTGTCATTGAAATTGCTCTCCAGCATCATTAGGAACTTCCTCATTGCCAAATATAATCAGTATTTTTCATTTATTTCACTGGACTGTCTCTGTTATGGACTGAATTGTGTCCCCCTGCCAAATTCATGCATTGATGCCCTAACCCCAATGTGACTACATTTGGAGATAGGACCTTTAAGGTGGTAATTAAGGATAAACAGGGTCATAAGGGTGGACCCTAATAGGATAGAACTGGGGGAACTTATAAGAAGAGGAAGACACATCAGGGATGCACAAACACAGAGGAAAGAGCGTGTAAGGACATAGTGAGAAGACTGCCATCTATACAAGCCATGGAGAGAGGCCTCAGGAGAAACCAACCTTGCTGACACCTTGATCTTGGACTTCCAGCGGTATTTTGTTATGGCAGCCCTAGCTGATTCACTTTTTTTCCTAGAAACTCTCTACTCTCCCAGTTCCGTGATTCTCCTCTCATCTCTTTGACTCTTCCTTCGTTGTCTCCCTCTGGACTTCCTCTCCCCTCACCGCTTTCTAAATGCTGGTGTCCCCACCTCCCATCCCCAGCCACCTCACTCACTGTCATTGTTTCAGCTCCTCCCTCCAAGCCAAAGTTGTTAACATCTATATCTCCCTGAACTTCAGACATGAGCGTTCAGTCTCTGGTTGGAAATCTCAGCAATCTCATAGGCACTTCAAAGCCAACATGTGCAAAGCCAGACTTACCAGTGTCCCCTCTGAATCTGCTCTCTTTCCTCCATTCTGTTTTCTTCTGCCCTGAGGCCCCCAGGCCAGAATCCTGGCTCTCTTGCTTGATTCCTCTCCTTCAGCTCCCACGTTCAACCAACCTCAGGATCTTGCTTCTTCCACCCCTTCATTGAAGCCACTTCCCTTCAATAGCCTTAACACCAGTCTTTATCATCTTGGGTCAAGCCTATTGCAACAACCATCTAACTGGTCTCCTGAAATCCGCCCTTCATCCACTTGGTCACTGATCTTCCTAATATTAAACTCTGACCATGTCACTCCCCTACTTACAGATCTTCATTGGCTCCCTAATAGCCACAGGCTACAACCCCCACTGCTTTGCAAGAACACAGGGCTCTGTGCAACCTGGTCCCTGCTTATCTTCCAAGCTCAACTCTCACCATTCCTTGTCTGTAACTGTGCTTTAGCCATGCTCAGCTGCTTGTATTTCCACACACATATCTGCTGTCTTCTCTGCTGGGTCCCTCTCTCCCACTTTTCCTGCCCATTTTGTAAGACTACGTCCAATGTTCTCTTATCAAGGAGACATCATTGTCCCCACTCCTACCATCCTGGAGTGGGTCATCATATGCCTGTATTAGTTTCCTATTGCTGCTATAACAAATCACCACAAACGTAATGGCTTAAATAATACAAATGTATTCTCTTACACCTCTAGAGGTCAGAAGTCTGAAATGAGTCTTATGGGGCTAAAATCAAGGTGTTGTCAGGACTGGTTTCTTCTGGAGGTGCTGTTTTCCTGCCTTTTCAGCTTCTAGCAGCTGCCTGGATTCCTTGGCTTGTGGCCACTTCAAAGTTATATCACTCTTATCTCTGCTTCCTTCATCATACCTCTTTTTTCTGACTCTGACCCTCCCTTCCATTTTGTAAGGACCTCTGTGATTAGATAGGGCCCACCTAGATAATCCAGGGCACTGCCCACCTCCGCCACATGGTAACATCTTTATATCCTTAAGTTAATCACATCTGCAAAGTTCTTTTTGCCATAAAAAGTAATACTTATAGGTTCTGGGGATTAGGATGTGGATATTTGGTGGGGGGCATTATTCAGTCAACCACAACGCCCCTCTCTGATTCTCCCATAACTACTGATGCATATCCTGATTGCTTCACTTATTACGTTAGTTTGTAGTTGTCTATTTCTGCATCCATCTTGCCCCTTTGACCCCCAACTGCTCTCCAGGCTTCGGAATCATATCTTTCTCATCTTGTATTCCCAGTAACAGCTGTGCCTGGAGCATAGTGGGTGCTTAGCAAACATTTGTTGAATAATGAAATGAATAGAGATCTCATCCTGGTTTTAAGATCTGACCTTTGGCTGGACTTGATGTATGCTAAGATTGCCCAAGACTTTAGTAGTTCAGAGAGTAAAGAGCATGGCAAGTTGTTTGCCCCCCTTGTACCTAGCGCCCCTCCGCCCACCAAGCCAGGAGAAGCAACATGAACCACGTTCAAGGAGCTGGAGGTCAGGAGTGCACAGGCAGAGCAGCCCTGCAGAATTTGGATGGGGGAGGCTCCCTGAGGGTCCTTTCTCCACACACAGGGTGGGGTTTGAGGTTTGGAGATATTAGTATTGCCAGTTTTTCATGCTGCCAAACCACACAGAGTTGAAGCTCGTGATCCCATTTGGACCCAGCAACCACCCTCCCCATTGTAGTGTGTGGGCTGTGAATTCCCTTGATTCTGGGCCAAGCCACAAGCTGTGGGTTTGGGGCCACCATCCAATCCTCCCATGGTGGGAACCTGGCACCCAGATCTGTGGCTGTGGCCATGCACCCAATGACCTGGGAAACACAAGGCTGTATAATGGCTGTTTAGCAAGGTTACCACAGGGCCACATGTCCTGCCTTTAGCCTCCCAGTGTGGCTGGCATCTTGGGTCCTGAAGGTCATCAGGTCCTGTGGTCCTTGCTCTGGGCTGTGGCAAGGTAGAATTGGGGGAGGGGTCTTCCAGGTGGGTATTAGTGTTATGAGTCAGTTTTTTGGTGAGCAATTCACCAGACTGGAAAATAACAAGGTAAAAGGGCTGGAGGGACACAGAACACAAATTTGTGTCTTTGAGGTACACAGGGGAAAACAGCCATTTCAAATTTGGGTCTGGGAAGGAGAGTTTAACAACAGCTGATCCAAAGGCAGAGCCTACCCTTCGGTGGCCTGATATGGGCTTGTCAGGAAAGTAGCTGGCTTGGAAGATGAAATGAAGGCCAGTGCGTTAGTTTCCAAGGGCTCCCGTGACAAAGTACCATAGGCTGGGAGGCTTAAACAACAGAAAAATATTATCTTACAATTCTGGAGGCTACAAGTCTGAGATCACGGTGTCAGCAGGCTTAGTTTCTTTTGAGGGCTCTGAGGGAGAATCTGCTCCAGGCCTCTCTCCTAGCTTTTGGTGGTCTCGGGCTCTTCTTGACTTGTAAGTGACTGTCTTCTCCCTGCATCTTCACATCATCTTCCCTCTGTGCATGTCTGTCTCTATATCCAAATTTCCCCTTTTTCTAAGGACACCAGTCATTTTGGATTAGGGCCCATCCTAATGACCTCATCTTAACTTATTTGTCTCTATAGAGACCCTATCTCCAAATAAGGTCACATTCTGAGGTACTGGGGATTAGGACTCCAACTTATCTTTTTTGGAGGGGATACAATTTAACCTATAACAGCCAGTCAGCTAGGAAATGAGAATTTTTGCTCAAAATGGTGTTTCTTCTCGAGAAGAACTTTCTCTGAAGTTTGTAGGGTGGGTTACGATGGGAGAAGGGGTTAGAAAGGGACAGGGAGTCTGGTGAAAGACACCAGAGCCCCCAGGTTGTGATTGAACTTCGTAGAAAAGCTTCCTGATCATCAGTGACAAGGCCACTAGTCTGTTTGTGACAATAACATTCTTTCCTGTTCAGAATAGAGCATCCCATCTTTAGCCTGGGTGGGGACTGATGCCTTTGTTGTCTTTTCAGCAATTGCTCTTCTGGTTTTCATCTCACCATTCATTATAGGGATGGTTATTATAATTCCTTCAATAAAAATTTATTTGTGTTTATAAATGTAGATTTATAAATCTATAAATATTTGTCTATGAATAACTTTTTGTGAGTCTTTGGGGATCTAAAAATGAGACTTTGTTTTGGCCCTTGAATATCAAGAGACTCATGTTTCTATATTTGACTAGAAAATAGCAGAGGGTTTTTTAAAAGTGAGGGATTTTCCCCCCTAATTGTAATAATACAGTTGCATTTTAGCAAATCTAGAAGGTTAGGAAAAAAGGAAAAACCGTTTACCCCAAATCCCATGCCTAAAAACATTTGTAATTCTTTCCCATGCATTTATAAATACAGTTTTACCCTTTATAGGGTTTGCACATTTTACTATTATTTTTTAACTTTTTATTTAGAAATAATTTTAGGCTCATACAAATTGCAAAACTAGTACGGAGAGTTCCCATGTACCCTCCCCCAGTTTTCCCCAGTGATTATTTTATTTTATTTTATTTTATTTTTTGGCTGCACCACGCAGCTTGCAGGATCTTAGTTCCCGAAACAAGGATTGACCCGGGGCCACAGCAGTGAAGGTGCCAAGTCCTCACCACTGGACCACCAGGGAACTCCCTTATTTTTTTAAATTGTGGTAAAATATACAAAACATAAATTTTAAGTGTCCCATTCATTGTCAATAAGTACATTCACATTGTTGCGCAACCGTTACTACCATCCATCTCTAGAACATTTTCATCTTGCAAAACTAAAACACCTGACCCATTAAACAAGAATGCCCCATCATCCTTCCCCCAATCCCCTGACCACCTCCATTCTACTTTCTGTCTGAATTTGACTATGCTAGGCACCTCATATAAGTGGAAGCATACAGTATTTGTCCTTTCAAGACTGGCTTATTTCACTTAGCATAAAGGCTTCAAGGTGCATCCGTGTTATAGCATGTCTCAGAATTTCCTTCCTTTCTGAGGCTGAATAATAGTCCATTGTATGACTATACAATGTATACTATGTATAATACATTTTCTTTATCTATTCATTCGTTGATGGATACTTGAGTTGCTTTCACCTCTTGGCTATTGTGAATGATGCTGCCATTAACCTGGGTGTACAAATATCTCTTCAAGATCCGGCTGTCACTTTTTTGGGGTCTATACCCAGAAGTGGAATTGCTGGATCATGTGGTAATTCTATGTTTAGTTCTTTGGGGAACTGCCATAGTGTTTGCCACAGTGGCTGCACCATTTTACATTCCCACCAGTGAAGCACAAGTGTTCTAATTTCTCCACATCCTTGACAACACTTGCTATATTCTGTCTTTTTGATAATAACCATCCTAATGGCTGTGCCTAGTGATATCTTCCATAACCATAGTGCGATTGTCAACATATATAATTTTTTAAACCTTATTTTTCTTTTTAATTGCATATGCAATCTTTGTGGCCACCAGCTTTATTTACTTAACAAAATACAGATACATAACAAAAGCATTTGGCCCTGTCACTAAAACCTCTCCATAAATACCATTTTATTTGGCAGCCTCCTACTCCACTGCGGGGCTATGGCTTTCCTGACATGAGTGGACTTGTAAAGAGAAGGGAGGGTAGTGCTTACTCTTCCCAGGCTGCGAGGCCAGCAGGTCACTGGGTCTCTTGTGTCCTGGGTGACTCCCTGAACCTGATGACCTGGAGTGGGGACACCGAGTGGGAGAAAGAGACTTGGTGAGTGATGGCTCCTTTTCAGCTTATTGGTGCACTAAGCCACCAGACTTAGAAATATCGCGATAGCAGGTCCATAGGGAACCCTGATTCACGTGTACTTGAGGCTCAGAAGGGAAAACAAAAGTTTGGGGTTTGCTTCAGTCTGGATGAGCATCAATTAGCAATGGCTGATTGCAGAGGCAGAGCTGCTCCAGTAGCGACCGTTTGGCCTGGACATCGAATCCAGGGCCCTTGGACCTCAGGACCTCAGCAGCTGCCCTGGCTGTCCCCACTGGATAAAACACCCCTCAATTGTCCAGGGCCCTTACAACTGTTCCCCTGAGTCCATAATTACAGAGCCCTCCTGGCTTAGTTTCCTGTAGCTGCCATAACAAAGTACCACAAACAGAGTGCCTTAGAACAGCAAAAATTTATTCTCCTACAGTTCTGGAGGCCAGAAGTCTGAAATCAAGGTGTCTCAAACAAAAGCTCGCTGGTCTTGGGCAAATTACTTAATCTCTCTGTACCTCAATTTTCTCATCTGTAAAATGGGAGGATATTAGCACCAGGGGACACTCTTGATGTCCAGGTGTCCAGGAATCCCTTTTACCCATTCTACGCATGCATCCCCCAGCTTCCATGCGCTTTGCTCCTATATGCTTGCACCTGTGTCCTTCAGATGCCTGCCACTGGATCTGCTTCACCTGCAAGGGCATGGAGTGGAAGTGCCAGGGAGTTGACATCCCTGGGGATGGCCGGTAGCCCAGCGCTGGCTTGTGCTCCTTGGAGATGAGGGAAAGAGCAATGACCTCCCCGTGGTGGGAGTGGGGCTTGCAGTATATACACTTGCGGCTTTCCAGGAAGGGTAATGAGGGCATGGGGACCTCTAGGTAGGGTAAGGGCCTTGTCTTGGTTTTCCCTGGACTTGCCCAGTTTTCATACAAAGTCTATTGCATTAGTCTACTCAGGCTGCCATAACAAAGCACCACAGAGTGGGTGGCTTGAACAACAGACATGTATTTTCTCACAGTTCTGGAGGCTGGAAAGTCCAAGATCAAGGTGCTGTCAGGGTTGGTTTCTGGTGAGACCTCTCTTGCTGGTTTATAGATGGCTGATTTCTAGCTGTGTCCTCACATGGCCTTTTCTCTGTGCAAGTGCAGAGAGAGAATCACTGGAGTCTCTTCTTCTTATAATGGCACCAGACCTATAGGATTGGGGCCCCACCCTTATGACCTCATTTAACCTTATTTACCTCCTATAGGGCCTATCTCCAAATACAGCCACATGGGAGTTAGGGCTTCGACATAAGAATTTGGTGGGGTGGGTGGGGAACACAAGTCAGTCTATAGCATCCTCCACAAAGGCTGGTCACCACTACATTTAGCAAGACACACAAGCCTAAAAGACAGCCTACTGCCTCTGGCCTCCACTTGATGCTTCTGTGCTTACATGGATGATGTGGGACCCTTGCCTTGGCTGCCACAGATGCACCTGGCACTGCTGCCGAGGGGATGGGGTTTTCCAGGGCCCCCTGTGTATTTCCCCCAGCCTGACCTTTCTTTTTGGCAGCTGACTGCAGCCTCAGAGAGTCTGAGCCAGGAGTATGAGTGGCAGGGACATCCCAGGCATTGCCCCCTTTCAGCATGATGGGTGGGGAGGTTCCCAGAGGAGTTCATGTTGGCAAAGGGCAGGGAAACTGTGGATGAAAGGCAGCCTCTCAGATATCCTCATCCGCTGCCTGGAATAGGCATGCGGGTCTGGCACCCAGCCTGTCGCCATCCGTGTGATGCCAAACAGCTCCTGGGCGGACACAGACAGGAATTTCAAGGCAAGGCCTGTGTCAGTGGTCCTCCCTGACAGCCAGAAACCCCAGCTTGATAGTTTCAAAGGCTTGGGGCAAAACATACCATCGTAGTGAGTTAGACCAGTTTATAAAAGAAGCTCCAAATAGGAGGTTTTGCCAGCATTTCTGTTTCATGTCATCCTGCTATTTGATTTAACTGTTTTGGTGAACTTTCCTGATGGTCACGATGGTGGTGGCCAGGGAAATGTTATCAAATCTTCTTGCATTAATTCTGGAAGATGGTTCTTAATGATCCCAATGCAAGCGTTTCCATCTCTTCATCTCATTTGGAATGATTGCAGAACTTTCCAAGGGATCTACCGGATTCTGTGCAGAAGGTGGCCCTCACTCATCCTGTATCCCGGACATTTTGCAGAGCTGTAACTTTTGGAGGTAGGCTATGGACAGACCAATTCACAGGCGAAAGAAATGCCTTATGGCGTTTCTGCAATGCTGGAAGTTTCAGGTTCAGTTCTGAACTTTCCTCTTTCCTGATGGAATAGGAGGAAACTGAGAAGGGAAGGAGATAGGAAATGGCATTTGGTGTATGGAATAGAAATCTGTCCTTCTACAGGAGAAGGGGGGAGGGGACACGCGGACATTCCATCTTGTAAACGTCTGTTCACAGGTGATGCTAGGTGGTTTCAGTTTCATTTCAGAGGGGGACCCAGCCAGAAAGCTCTTTGCTGAACTTCCAAATCTCAATTTTCTCTGGGCAGGGAAGAAAGAAGATCTGCTAATGAAGAAGATACCCAGGTTTCGACAGCTTATTAGTTCTATAGTTTTATTGCTCAGAATCCAGTGCACATGTGAACAGGCAGGACTGAGTCAGGGCATAGATGGGAGAGTCTTTTAGGGGGAAGAAAGAGAAGGGTCTGGGTAACACAGAGGTGGGATAATTTCCTCTTGCAAAACTCAGTGCTGGTTATAGGCTCTGATTTCTCCAAAGGAAATCTCCACATGACCAATGGCAAAGAAAAAAATGACTCATCTCTCAAGACTGCCATGAGTTACGATTTCAATAAACCCTGGATACCACGCTTTTATTAAATCCCCAACTACCTGCCACTTTTGTCGGTATAATGGTAGTATTTCACTGTCATTAAAAAAAAACCTCCAAAATCAGAATCATGTCCATCTTGAGGCAGACCTAGGGAGTTATAAGCTTAAAGGTCTCCTTACTTGGAAAGAGTGGAGACCACTTCTCTCAGTTGTTCAAAACCCTCCTAAGGAATTGTACTGCTGCTTTTAACTCCTATTTCTGGAGTTCCTAGTGAGGTTGAACATCTTATATTTATTGGTCATTTATATTTTTCCCAGAGCATTTGGCCCACATCTCTTGCTTTAACTCTCTCTCGGAGCCATTTCAGAATTACCGGGGATTATTAAGGAGAAGGGTGTATTATTAAGGAGTAGGGGATGATGTTGGGGGAGAGGAAGGAAGGATGAGAAGAGGAAGATTCTCAAACCCAATCCCCCGCCCCAGTAGCAAATCACCTCCCACTCCTCAGGGCTACATTCCCTCCACTTTATTCCCATTTTTTCCTCCAAGGCCAAGTCCAGTCTCTTAGGGAAGATCTCTCTTCTAAGATAATTTATTTTTCCAAGGCCCTTCTTTCTCAATCATTCCACTTGGAGAGAGAAAAACTTTAGTCCTGGATCCTGACCTCCTCTCGGGTAGAATGCCTCTGAGGACAAAATCATAGATGGTCATGGTGATCCTCTCTCATTTCAAAAGTAAAATACTAGTATTTTAATTGGCATGAAGCAAAAGAAATACCCAAATCCTGGCTTCATGACTTTTCCTTCCCACAAGGGAATCAGTAAGGCAGAGGGTTGTGTGATTCAACATTTGCATGAAAATTCAGGCTCCTCCCCAGGATGCGAGGGAGCAGATGCTGCCCCTGGAGCCTCAGAGAGCCCTGCCTATGCCGTCCTCTTTCCTTCCTTAAAGGTCTGTGATATGCTGGGTCCACCCCTGAGTTGTATGTCCTTTTATAATAATTTGTAACATTTAATCCTTGCTGTCGTGTAGGAAATCACCTTGATCTAGCGGTAGCCTCCAAAGAGACCACCCTGAAAACAATTCCAGTGGTCCCTGAACAGACAGCACACAGACCAAACTAAGATGCTTGAATCTCATGGTTTGTTAAGTCAACTTAAAACACACAGCAAGAAGCAAAGGGGCTGGGATGGGGTAGTTACCACAATTAGCATAGCGGGCAACCCACGTGGATCCTGGGTTACATGGCATACACACACCCTGTCTCTACAGCTGCATCAACCTTCTGCAGTGATGGTTTGGTGCCAAGGTTGAGCAGGAGTCAGCAGGCAGAAGGTGCCTGGGGTCAACATACACTTGTTCTGCTGGAGAGATGCAGGGGCAGTTATGCCCAGTCATAGCTGGAGTTTGCCGACTAGCTTACTGAACAGCTGTGGGTTTTATCAGCATTCCTTGGGCAGAGCACATGGGGATTCAGAATGGGACATACTGAGTGCCGCAGACAGGTGGTCAATCCAGGGCTGATGAAACAATCAGCTTAGAGGTGGCATGACCCATACATCATGACTTGGTCTTTCCATCCCTTTCTATCTGTAAGCAGCACTCTTGCCAGTCCATTCATTTTTTAAAAAATCATACAACATCACTTACAGGTTACTAATTTATTATCTATACTTGACATTTCTTATAAATTCTGCTTATGTCTTACAAGCTACTTGCTTATTCATTCTCTGTACTTCACCTTATTTCATCCAACTCATCTCATTTCCTATCCTCCAACACAGAATTGAATATCCTCAGATAATATGACAGATTCATGTTATACCTGCTCGTGACCTGCACTTTAGATGACAAAATCCCAAGATTACCTTTTAAAAAAGTGAATCAGATTTGTCCTATACTTAAGGCATGTAGACATCACCTACATGGAAGGTTTCAGGGAGCTGCATCAACCTTATTCTCACCAACCCCCATCCCATCACTGGTGGACCCCAAGGACGCAGGACTTATCTAGATTAGGGGTTGGAGATGACGTCTGACCTAGAAAAGACAAACAGGCTGAGGCATTGTGTCTGTCCAGATTGATGAGGCCCAGTGAAGAAAAGCAAATGCGATGCATGACAGGATTCCTTTGAGGGAGAAAGAAGTCTCATCTTTTGTGTGGAAAGAATTCAACCTTGCCCAAAGAGAGTCTGGCCTTTGTCCTCAGCTTCTAGGAGGGGACGTCCAAGCCCTTGGGATGTCATGTTTGATGGGAGTGTCTTTGTTTGCCTGGAGGTTTTGAGCCACATCAACAATGTGATTTAGGGTGGGTGCTTTGGGTTATGCGGTATCAGCTGACGTCTGGAAGAGCTGGAGACTGAGGTCAACCACGTGGGGGGCTGACTAGGTTTAAACGATGGAGCGGCAATAAAGGCTCTGGACTCCAAGGCTTGGTGAGCTTTCCTGGTTGGCAGGACCCTGTGTGGATTGTCACACACCTGTGCTGGGAGAGTGATGCTGGCCTGACTCTACTGGGAGAGAACAACTGGATCTCTGCACTTGGATCTTGCTTGGCCTCCACCCTATGCTTCTCTTCCCTTGGCTGATTTTAATCTGTATCCTTTTACTGTAATAAACTGTAACCATGAGTAGAAAGCTTTCAGTAAGTTCTGTGAGTCCTTCTAATGAATCATCAAACCTCAGGGTGGGGGACTGTGCCCCCCTGAACTTGGCGGTTGGTGCCAGAGGCAAGGGCTATGTGTACACAGCTCCCAGACTTCACATCTTCCCAAGTAAAGACCAGCAGTAGAGGGAGGAAAAAGGATGGAAGCTTCATTTTTCCCTTGTGACTAACTGTGCGTCTGGCCTCCTCCATCATCCCCTTCCCTTCCTTCCACTGGTCCTGCACTGGTCCCCACTGGGACCAGATCTCCAGTTATCAATGAAGAAGTGGAAATGATTGCAGAGCACTTACCTTCATGGATTTCTGAGCATTTCATACATGAATCCAGCTAAGCCTTTCCTACATTACAGGGTGAATTAGAAAAGCAGGCTCAGATTAGCATCTTTTATTTGCTCTTAGGTTCAGAATAAGTTCATTATTTGGCCCAAATGGAAGAGCAAGCCTCTCATAGCTTCCATGCAGTCATCATCCGTGGAAGACAGGGTTTCTGCGCCCTCTCTGAGCCAGGACCAGCCTGTCTTTAGATATATCTCATTCAGTGTCCCAAAGCAGGACTGCCCGGGCTTCATTTGAGCTGAGGTTCTTTTACCTCTGACAACCAAGCATAGACATGAATTAAAGAGAAGCAAAGCCAACCCTTCAAGTGAAATGTCAAGTTCAACCATATGAATTTTCCTTTTTTGTAGGCCAATTTTACATCAGCTTAATACCTACAAGTTCACTAACAGGTAAAGCACTGGTTCACAATTTGACTGCACATTACAGTGGGGAGCTTTAAAAACAAAACAAAACAAGAACAATGCCCAGGCCATACCCTAGACCAATTAAATGGGAATCTCCAGGGTTGGAACCCAAATGACAAGACTTTGTTTCAAAACTCCCCAGGAGATTTCAATGGGCAGCTGAGGCCAAGAATTTCTAAAACAAATTAAAATGTGTGGTTTCCATGAAATCATCAGTAGACCTTCCTCATTGGAAACAGTCGTTTAACACGTTTGCTGAGAGCTCACCATGAGTCAGGCACTGATTCGACCCTAGGACAGCAGGGAGCCCCTGCCTTGACTCATGGCGACTCTGCTTCCATTGCTCTGCACACCTGTACCTGGGGTTATGCCAGCAGTCCTTCTTCAGGTGTTCTCTAGGCTGGGTTGTTTCTTCCGGTGGGCTCACCTGTAGGCACCTCTTAGGGCTCTTTTCAATGACTTGGAAGGCTACACTTTTCCTATGGCCTCCTCCAGGAATAACAATCTTCTCTTTCTCAAAATATGGTCCAGGGACCACCTGCCTCAGAACCACAAAGGGATGTTTGTTTAAATGAAGGTTCTGGAGTCAATATTTTAAACAAGCCCCCCTTCCCAACCAAGATGATTTTAATGCACCTAGAGTTTGAGAACCAGCTGAGGGACTTGACCTGGTGGCCTGGCCACAAGGTCTGTGTCTTACTTCTTCCAGCCACGCTGGCCACCCTCGCCACTGACCAGAGGCCACCCAGGGTGGGCTGGCCTCCCAGGCCACAGCCCTTGGAGTTTCATCTCTGGGGTTTGCCCTGACTCTCACATCTTAGTAAGATGCTGGGGCCCTGAAGTACCTCATACCTCCCCTCAGCTGAAGGGAGAGGTCTGTGTTCATGTATTATTTATCTATTATCTATCTGTCTGTCTATCTATATATCTATCCATCAATCATTTATCACCTATCTATCTATTTATCTGTCTATCTCCATGATCTATCCATCCCTTTCTTTCCTCCCCTTTTCCCTTCCTTCCTTCTTCCTGTCATTGAACCCACTATGTGCCAGGCACTGTTCTAATCATGTGGGATGTATAAATGAACAGCACAGTGTAAAATCACTACTGTTACGGAGCTTGCATGCTGGTGGGGGAAGAAAGACCATGTTTTCTGGGGCAGCAATGACTTCAGGGCACAGACCTGTTGCGAAGATACCCTCCCTAGGAGTGAAATACAATTTTCTTTGGACTTTTTTTTCCCTCTGTAAAAATCTTTTCCCTTCCTCTACAAACTTTTGCTTCTACAAAACAAAAAACATTCTTGCTTTACATGTGAGAAGTTGGAGCTCTATTTCCACCCACTACAGAGAGAGTACACACCAGGGCTGTTTCTTAAATGAGTGGGGATTGTCAGTTTGGGGGGGGGGGAAACAGAATTGCGGGGTGGGGGGCTTTGCTGGTCAATTCAACGTCAGGTGATGAGTGGAAAAGAGCTAGAAGCCTGAAAATACCGCATCATTTTCAGCACAGTGATGGTTCACACCAGACTCCATGCAGCCAGTCTGAATCCCGGTGGCTCATTTCCTTCTTTTTTTTAAAATTTATTTATTTATTTATTTATTTTTGGCTGTGTTGGGTCTTCGTTTCTGTGCGAGGGCTTTCTTTAGTTGTGGCGAGCGGGGGCCACTCTTCATCGCGGTGCGCGAGTCTCTCACTGTCGCGGCCTCTCTTGTTGCGGAGCACAGGCTCCAGACGCGCAGGCTCAGTAGTTGTGGCTCACGGGCCCAGTTGCTCCGCGGCATGTGGGATCTTCCCAGACCAGGGCTCGAACCCGTGTCCCCTGCATTGGCAGGCAGATTCTCAACCACTGCGCCACCAGGGAAGCCCCCTCTTTTTTAAAATAAATTTATTTATTTATATTTTTATTTTTGGCTGCGTTGGGTCTTCGTTGCTGCGCGCGGGTTTTCCTAGCTGTGGCGAGCAGGGGCTACTCTTTTTTTTTTTTTTTAACATCTTTATTGGAGTATAATTGCTTTACAATGGTGTGTTAGTTTCTGCTTTATAACAAAGTGAATCAGCTATACATATGTTCCCATATCTCTTCCCTCTTGCATCTCCCTCCCTCCCACTCATTTCCTCTTTGTCTACTGGGTCTGGATCTTGGTAGGAAACAGGTATTCTCAAGCTGGGTAATTGAGGGATGTTTCCTAAAAGGACTATTTACAAAGGTGTGGGCTGATTTAGAGAAAGAACAGGGACGGTGCATTACCCTGGGGGATAACATCAGCGGGAGCCGTTACCTCCCCTTGCCTGGAGGGGAGGGACCGCGAGCGGTTACGTCCGGGTGAAGAGGACAGTGGAGCGGCGAGGACCGCCAACAGAGCAGTGACATTTGCTAGATGGACACAGCCAACTGGGAGCCTCTCAGCGGAAAGGGACCCTGGAGAATAAACAGCCGAAGCGCACGCTCCGTCCCTCCATCTCCCTCCGCTGCTGCCTCCCACTGGCCGACCCCAGGTGGAGGGAGGCTGGCGATGCAGTAAATGCAGGCCAGCCCCGCAGGGCGCAGGGCCGAGCTGGGAAGGACAGAGGCAAACGAAAAGCATCGGGCATGCCCACCTGTCACGGCATATTCTGGAGAACCATACTCTCAGGGGAAGGGTTTGCAAGCCCAGGCCTCCATGCCCTCCCTCTGCGCCTTCACCCCACAGGCAAACCAGCTGCACGACCAAACCTCTTGTAGCTACAGAGAACCTTCCCCTGCTCGCCCCTTGTCTGGTCAGCCAGAGCTAGGCCTGGGCTGAGAGAAGGCTATGAAACAGCGTGAGGTTCTTCTGAATCGTTAATTCAGATTACCCGTTTCTCCCCACCCTGCTGTGTTGCCTGTAGTTCCAGCTTTGTGGGGTGCGCGTGTGCACACGTGCGTGCCTGTGTGTGTGTGTGTGTGTCCTTGGTCCACAGTCCCTGAGTGAGAGCCACAAACGTCTCACTAAGGGGTCCTTCCAGAGCTCAGTGCCAAGTGTAGCCAAAGCCTTGCTTTCCTTTCTCCTCCTAAGGTGTAAAAGTAAGACCTTCACCCACTGGACCCTACAATCATTGGGGTTCTCAATCTGGTGTTTGGGGAACTCAGGTTGTCTGAAGAGGGGAGCTGCTAGTTGGTTGAACAGAGAACTCAGTGAGAGGAAAAGTTAAGGAATGTTTCCCAGGACTTAAAACACAAAGTCGCCACTCTGACCTCAGACTCTCGAATTTCCTTCTTAGAGGCCCCGTGCTGCTTTTTAAATCCCTGAGAAGACAGCGTGACATCATGAACGCCACGGTAAAAATGAGTTTATCAGGTTCCTGCCTTCCAGGGGGCAGGGTTTGCAGCAGGAGAGCTGGGGACCAGCCTGGGAGTGGAGGTAGGGAGGTTGAAAGGTACTCGGGGGGTTCTCCGATATTCTAGGCTTTCACCCAATCCCAGCAGCGGTCCCTGAAATTCTAAATTAAAGCAGGAACTCCTCAGAGGGCCCAGGCACCCATGGGGACCTTCTCTAGAGAGAATGTGAATTTGCCTGCATTTCCGCCTCCGCATGGGGTAGAGTGGGAACTCCGGCACCCTCTCCCTCCCAGGCCTCCTCTTCTCCTGGGGGGATCCTGGAGCTTAGCTGGGAAAATGACAATCTCAGAAATCACCTTCGCCAGCCAAAGTGTTCCTGGCAGTAAACGTGAGGGCTTCGCACGTGGAAGAGATAGCCCCTCTGCACCCCACTTGTGAGCCAAACCGCTGCTGGTTGAGCGGTGGGAAGGGACGGAGGCAACAGACAGAAACAGGGCTTTCGGGAGAAATTCTGTTTGTATTGTACAGGGCGGGTTTGCAATTTCTGGAAGGGCCAGTGTGGTAGCTCGACAATCAACTACACAGTGAAATCAGGGGAAAGAGACGGCAAGGGCAGTTTTCCTGGAAGTGAAACAAACAAACAAACAAAACAAGCCACCATACAAGGTGGTGGGGAGACCCGGCCAGACCTGGCATCCTCAGACCCTCAGAGGATTTTCTCCACTGCCTGGCTTTGTGCCTTGGGGCTGGCTCAGCACGAGCCAGCCACACCACCTACTGATCTACTGCAACAGCCCCCAAGTCACTGTCTTACCTGGCTGGAGGTCCCACAGGCTTGGGACAGTCGCCCCAGTTTGTTCTTCTGGACCCTCTTTGTCTCAAAGGCCACATGAGGGGAGTTTCTTACAGGCTGTGCTTTGTCAGTTGAGAGATCTTTTCTCTGAGAAATGAAGGAAAGGATCTGAGTTGCCACCATCCACCTCAGTGGCTATCCCACCCCATGGACCAGAAGCCTGGCTACCACTACTCACCTCACCTTGATGCTACAGAACATGACCTTGAGGTGAGGAGACCCCAGTCACCCTGGCCTCTTTATCAAAGAATAACCTTGGAAATGGCATTTTTTCATTCTTTTTTATGGCTGAGTAATATTCCATACATACAGAGATTGTCATACTTAGTGAAGTAAGTCAGACAGAGAAAGACAAATATCGTATGATATTGCTTATATGTGGAATCTAAAAAAATGGTACAAATGAACTTATTTACAAACAAAGATAGAATCACAGATGTAGAAAACAAACTTATGGTTACCAGGGAGAAAAGGTAGCGGGAGAGATAAATTGGGAGACTGGGATTGACATATATACACTACTGTATATAAAATAGATAACTAATAAGGACTTACTGTTTAGCACAGGGAACGCTGCTCAATACTCTGTAATGGCCTATATGGGAAAAGAAGCTAAAAAAGAGTGGATGTATGTATATGTATAACTGATTCACTTTGTTTTACACCTGAAACTAACACAACATTGTAAATCAACTATACTCCAATAAAAATTAAAAAAAAAAAAAGAGGAATAACCTTGCCCCTCGCTGTGTGATGCTGCTGGCCTGTTGAGGAGCCGTAGACTAATTGTGAAGTATGAGCAGGGTCTCCCTACTGACAGCGAACTATTCATGCAGGTTTGTTTGTTAATCAGTGAAGATGATCTGGGGTCTAGTGCCTTAAGATTCCACCCTTTAAGAATATGACTCAGCCATAAAAAGGATGAAATATTGCCATTTGCAGCATCATGGATGGACCTAGAGATTATCATACTAAGTGAAGTAAGTCAGAGAGACAAAGACAAATACCACATGATATCAGTTGTATGTGGAATCTAAAAAATAGTACAAATGAACTTATTTACAAAACAGAAACAGACTCACAGACATAGAAACAAGCTTATGGTTATCAAAGGGGAAGGTAGGGGAGAGGGATAAATTAAGAGTATGGGATTGACAGATACACACTACTGTATATAAAATAGATAAACAACAAGAATTTACTGTTTAGCACAGGGAACTATATTCAGCATCTTGTAATAAAGTATAGTGGAAAAGAATTGGGAAAAAAGAATATCTATATCTATATATCTGAATTACTTTGCTGTATACTTGAAACTAACACAGTATAGTAAATCAACTATACTTCGAAGAAAAAAAAAAGATTCCACTCTCTAAAAAAAATTTTGTTTTCAAACATTTATTTCATCTTGACTGAAAAGAATCAAGAGGAAGCCTCCCTAGTTGGTTGTCTACAGAGCGGAGTTTCTCAGAGTCGGCTCTATTGAGTCCTGACCACATCATTCTTTGTTATGGGGGACCATCCTGTGCATTGTAGGGTGTTTAGCAGCATCCCTGGCCTCTCCTCACTAAATGCCAGTAGCACCCCTCCCCTTGGCCAGTCATGACAACCAAAAATGTCTCCAGACATTGCCAAGCATCTCCTGGCGCTGCAAGTGGGGGTGGAGGAGCAAAATCATCCCCAACTGAGGACCATGGCTGTAGAATGATTTTATTCAAAGAGCAGACATGGGTTGTACATGTCTGTGATAACTCATTAAACATCTTACCTGAATCAGCAACTGGAAGGGTAAAGCTATGACTAAGACATCATCCCTGTTCTCTGGAAGCTTGCCACGTGTAACTGGAGATGTCTCACAAATGACTGGAGGTAAGAGAGAAGGTGAGCGCCTCAAGATAGAAGAGGGCCCCTCACCTGCCTCACTTTTGATCAGGGAGGAAATAACCTTCCCCAAAAGTCCCCAGCAGATCCCCCCTTACATCTCATTGGCCAGTATTAGGTCACATGCTCACTCCTAGGCCAATCACTGGCCAAGGGGAAGGTGATTGAAAGACAGGCTGGGCCAATCGTGACTCATCCTCTAGGGTGGGCATTCTTACATGCCCACCCCGCCCCCCCAACCCCTCACCCCAGAATACTTTTTGTTTTTTAATGGAGGAAGTAAATGGACAGAATGCTGATGATTCAGCCAGCCATGTCTGCCACACCATGTCCCAGGACTGGGTCCTCCTGACCTTCTTTTATTCTTTTATTACCACCCACAGAATATACTCTGCTCTTTGCGGTCACAGACACTGCTTTTTATTTTATTTTTTTGGCTTTGCTTTTTATGAGAAAGCTAAGTTTGGGCTGCCTTTAGATAATGTCACGGTGGAGTTAAGTGCCTCGTGTCAAGAACAGACATTGGAAAAGAGTTGAGTTGGTTCTGCCTCAGAATGTGAGCAGTTCATTGTGGTTGCTAATAGTTGATTCATCCTCTGGCCAAAAGGGTTTGGCAAAGCCCAGCGGCCACCATCTACTTTATTAATGAACTCACAACCAGGCCACATAAAGAAACCACTGGCTATGCTGTAATGCATGGATGCTTGCATTGAAGAACCGTCAGGTATTGCCCGGTGTCTGGTTGGTTGTGTGTCAGTCTTTCCTGCCCACACTTGGTGTATGTCTGGGCGTGTACCATGACAGCTGCCACTTACTGCACACTTACTATCTGTCCCTTTATGTACATCATTTCATTTAACCCTCACAGCACTCCTGGGAGGCAGCTATCATGATCACTGATTTACTCATGAGAGAAATACTAGCTTCCTGAGGTCACCCAGCCAGGACCGGTGCCCACCCAGTCTGCCTAATGCTTGTCTGCATGTCAGACCATCTCTCCAGAAGCCGAGCAGGCTTGTGAAGAGAAACGGTGGGCCCTCTGTTCCAGTAAGGGGTAGAGAAAAGGAAGTAGCCACAGAAGGAAGATTCTGGGGGCTGTTAGACCCACCTTGGAGGGTGTGACACATAAGAATTGCTGTGCCCTTTTGGGCCACCGAGCCTGCCCTTCTTCAAACATCCCCCTGCATTGCCTGATGGTTTTCATCTTTTCAACCTCCCACACCCAACAGTGTAGGAGGGTTCCCTTTTCTCCACACCCTCTCCAGCATTTATTGTTTGTAGACTTTTTGATGATGGACATTCTGACCGGTGTGAGGTGATACCTCATTGAAGTTTTGGTTTGCATTGCTCTAATAATTAGTGATTTTGAGCATCTTTTCATGTGCTTTTTGGCCATCTGTATGTCTTCTTTGGAGAAATGTCTACAGTAAGTCCTACATACGAATGAGTTCCATTCTGAGAGCGTGTTTGTAAGTCCAATTTGTTCATAAGTCCAACAAAGTTAGCCTAGGTACCCAACTAACACAATCGGCTATATAGTACTGTACTGTCATAGGTTTATAATACTTTTCACAGAAATAATACATAAAAAACAAACACAAAAAATAAAGAAAACATTTTAAATCTTAGAGTACAGTACCTTGAAAAGTACAGTAGTACAGTACAACAGCTGTACTGTACATACAGGGGCTGGTATTGAGTGAACAGGCAAGAAAATTTACTGACTGGAGGAGGGAGAGGAGCTGGGAGATGGTAGAGCTGAAGGATCGTCAGCAATAGGAGACGGAGGGCTGCAATTTCACTCACTCCTGACGTTGATGGCTCAGGTTCTGGTTCCTTGCTGGAACCAGATGCACATTTGCATCTTTGAAAGTTCGAAAATTGAAGGCTCGTATGTAGGGGACTTGCTGTATTTAGATCTTCTGCCCATTTTTTAATTGGGTTGTTTGTTTTTTCGATATTGAGCCACCTGAGCTGTTTGTATATTTTGGAGATTAATCCCTTGTTGGTAGCTTCATTTGCAAAGAGAGTGATGCTTTTAAATGCATGAGGCTCCAGCTGTCCCTGGAGTTCCCATCCCAGCAGGGGTAAATCACTAGGAACATCCCATCCCAACTCACACGTGTTCCCTCTGCACTTTATGTTTCCTTATAGCATTTACATTGTCATTTCTTTTATTTATATTTGGCCCCCTCCACCCCAACCCCACAAATGGAATACGCACCCCATGAGAGCAAAGCCCCTCTCTATTTTGTTCACTGCCGGATTCTCAGCACCTGGAGCACAGCCTCGTTCATAGGAGGCACTCAATCGATGAGAGTTTATTTACTGAACGAAAGAAGGAATGAATGAGTAGGGAATGATAATTATTTGTCCTCCGGGATCTCCCAAATATTAGAAAGCCACCTCTGAGAGGCAGGGCAGAGCACCAGCGCAGGAAAGGTGTGAAGAAGTCTGGGGTCCCCAGGATCAGGGCTTTGGAGGAAACGATCGAATCATCTGGGTGATAGTAACCAAGAGACAAGCAGAGGACCAAGGCTGCAGCAGGAGGGCTGCCCTAGAAAACATCCCTTCACACCGGCTTCCTCGGGCCAATAGCAAACCATGCAGAGCGCTCCCACCATCCAGAGGAGCACTGGCACTCAGCAGCCCCGCCAGCCATACGCATGCACGCACACACACACACATGCACACACGCACACACACACACGCACACACGCGCGCGCACACACACACATGCATGCACGCACACACACGCACACGCGCGTGCACACGCGCGCGCACACACATGTGCACACACACGCACACACACACACGCACGCACACACAGGGGCCTCCCTCAGGGGGTCTCATCTGATCTGTACTCCGTGAATTTGTCAACTGTCTACTGCATCTTGCTGGGTGGAGGGGCGAAGTTGACCCGCAGAGCTTTGTCCAAGGCTGGTCAGTACCTCTTTAGATGCAGGAGAGGAAGGGGTGTGTGTGAGAGTGTGTGAGTGAGTGTGTGCATGTGTGTGAGCTTGAGAGTGTGCATGTGTGTGAGTGAGTAAATGAGTGTGTCTGAGAGTGTGAGCGTGTGCATGAGGGAATATGAGAGAGTGCATGTGAGTAAGAGTGTGTGAGTGTGTGAGCTTGAGCATGCACATGTGTGTAAAAGTGGCTGAGTGTCCGGGAGTGTGACTGTGTACCTGTGAGTGAGCATGAGAGTGTGCACGTACCTGTAAGTAAGAACGTGTGTGTGTATGTGACTGTGGGATATGCACATGTATGCACGTGTGCATGTATTTGAGTGATATGTACGTGGGTGTGTGAGAGTGTGTATATGTGTGAGTGCTCACACACACACACACAGCTCTCCGTTCACGTGGAGAAGTCCAGCAGATGAAGGAAGGGCTATCAGCTCACCTCCCTCTGACTGGCTAGTCATGGACTTTGTTCAAACCAGGATTCCCCTGGGGATGGGGGCATTGTTCCACGGGACAGCCTGAAGGGACCTTCTGCCAATGTTGAAAGGACACTATTAAGGACAAGGCTTCCAGATCTTAAAATGATCAGACACTGGGAGTGTCTGGCCTTGTCTGGGAGCACTTCAAGCCCCTCACAGAATGACTGGTAAATGCCAACTCCATCCTGAGAGGGCCCCAGACCCATTTCATGCAGCGGGAGACAGAAGGGGTGAGACACAGGGACCTCCACCATGGGAGGGGGGCAAAGACAAAGGCACCCTGGGTGGAAGCCAGTCACGTAGACGGAGGCCACTATAAGGTCAGATGATCTCTGGTATCTTCCATGGTGCCTAGGACACAGGTGTGACCCATGTCACTGTTTGGACACCCGCACATGTGGTTCAATCAGAACATGGCTGGGACCAGGGTGGTTTTGTCCTCACCCATCCCTGTGCTGCAGACAGTTGGGTTGAACTTCACATACTTTCCCCTGAATGATGGTTCATGTTCACACATGAACTTGCTTCCTAGCCCACCCCCATTAGTCTGGCTGGAGGTTTCAGTGCCCCACCCCATCCCTGAGTTCAGACACTCAGGATTATCATCCTCACCCTTCACCCTAACTCTTTGCACTGCACACAGGTACCACAACTGGGCCTTTCTCTGTGTGATCATCACTTCTTCTCTGCATGCTTTTCCCTTGAGAAGCATACGCTCATGCACATCTTTAGTTTTGGGTTCCAACTTTCCACTGAAACCCAAAATACCACATAATACAAAGTGTTTATTTGCCAGGCTGAGAGATAGACAGGATGGGTGTGGGTCACCTTGCGCGTTTCTGGGATGCTGTAAAACATGGTCTAGGAACTTGTCCACGTAAAATGTAAGATTTATAGATGCTGAGGCACCCTCCTATTTTCTTGATTTAGAATTTCTGGCCATAGTTTGGTGTGTGTGTGTGTGTGTGTGTGTGTGTCTGCAAAGGGAATTCACTTTAATTCTGTGGGAACACAGTGATCGTAAAGCAGCACGCACATGGTAGTAACACAACACCCAAGCATATCCTATTCAAACTGCAGAAAATCAAAAACAGAGAGAAAATCTTGACAGAAGCTGAGGGAGGGAGAGGAAACACTTACCTATAGAGGAACAAGGATAAGAATTACACTGGGACTTCCCTGGTGGCACAGTGGTTGAGAATCTGCCTGCCAATGCAGGGGACACAAGTTCGAGCCCTGGTCTGGGAAGATCCCACATGCCGCAGAGCAACTGGGCCCATGAGCCACAACTACTGAGCCTGCGCGTCTGGAGCCTGTGCTCCGCAACAACAGAGGCCGCGATGGTGAGAGGCCCGCGCACCGCGATGAAGAGTGGCCCCCGCTCGCCGCAACTATAGAAAGCCCTCGCACAGAAATGAAGACCCAACACAGCAAAAATAAATAAATAAGTAAATTTATAAAGTTCCTACCAAAATTCAAAAAAAAAAAAAAAAGAATTACATTGGATTTCTGTTCAGAAACCATGCAAGCAAAAAGATAGTGGAATGAAATATTTATAGTGTCGAAAGAAAAAACCCACCAACCTAGAATTTTGTACTCTGCAAAATTATCCTTCGAAAGTGAAGAGGAAACAGAATCTCTCAGACAAACACAGAATCAAGAGAATTTGAGTTTTGAATCAAATAGACCTGCCTTGCAAGAATTAAAAGAATTTCTTCAGAGGGAAGGAAAATGATATAGGTTAGAAACCCAGATCCACATGAAAAAGGAAGAGAATTAGAGATGAAATAAATGAAGGTAAAATAAAATATATTTTTAAAAATTCTTGGTTGATCTAACAGATAACAGTTTGTTCAAAATTATAATAGCAACGATATATTGTGTGATTATAGCTTATGGATAAGTGATATGAATGACAGTAGTGTTATAAGAGATGGAAAAGAGGAATTGGAAATACTTTGTTACTAAGGTGCTTGTACTACACATAAAGTGGTATGATGTTATTTGAAAGTGGACCTGGATTAGTTGTAAATGCATATTGCAACTCAAGGGCAACTGCTAAATATCTTTTTAAAAGAAGTATAATTGATATGCTAAAAGAGGGGATAAAATGTCATCATGTAAAATGCTCAGCTAAAACCAGAGAAGGCAAAAAAGAGTGGAAGACCAAAAAAGTAGTAAAAGACAATGAACAGAAAACAGTAACAAATATATTAGTCCAAATATAGCAATGATCATTTTAAAATCAAAGGCCTAATTACATGAATTGAATGACAGACACCATCAGTGTGAATCAAAAAACAACACCCAAATCTATGTTGTCTACAACAAACTTACTTTAAAGACATAATTAGTTGAAAAGTAAAGGGATGAAGGAAGATATACCATGCTAACACTAATTGAAAGAAAGTGAGAGTAGCTATATAAATATCAGACAAAGCGGACCTCAGAACAAGGAAGTCATCAGTGGTTTCCAGCAGTTCCAGAGGAGAAAGGGAGGGATGAATAGGTGGGGGACAGTGGATTTTTAGGGCTGTGACACTCTTATGTATGATACCTGACATTACCCATTTGTCAAAACTTATAGAACTGTACAGGACAAAGAGTGAGCCCTCAGGTAAGTGATAGACTTTAGTCAATAATAATGCATCAGTCACTCCCTCTTGCGAGAGCACCAGAATCACAACTGGCTGCTGGACAATCATCGACAGGAAGACACTGGACTTCACCAAGGAGGATACCCCACGTCCAAGGACAGAGGAGAAGCCACAGTGAGACGGTAGGAGGGGCGCAATCAGAGTAAAATCAAATCCCATAACTGCTGGGTGGGTGACTCACAGACTGGCGAGCACTTATACCACAGAAGTCCACCCACTGGAGTGAAGGTTCTGAGCCCCACGTCAGGCTTCCCAACCTGGGGGTCCGGCAACGGGAGGAGGAATTCATAGAGAATCAAACTTTGAAGCCTAGTGGGAATTGATTGCAGGACTTCGACAGGACTGGGGGAAACAGAGACCCCACTCTTGGAGGGCGTACACAAAATAGGGTGTGCATCGGGACCCAGGGGAAGGAGCAGTGACCCTGGGGGAGACTGAACCAGACATAACTGCTGGTGTTGGGGGGTCTCCTGCAGAGGTGGGGGCTGGCTCTGTTTCACCGTGGGGACAAGGACACTGGCAGCGGAGGTTCTGGGAAGTACTCCTTGGCGTGAGCCCTCCCACAGTCTGCCATTAGCCCCACCAAAGAGCCCGGGTAGGCTCCAGTGTTGGGTTGCCTCAGGCAAAACAACCAACAGGGAGGGAACCCAGCCCCACCCATCAACAGTCAAGTGGATTAAAGTTTTACGGAGCTCTGACCGCCACAACAACAGTCAGCTCTACCCACCTCCAGAGCCTCCCATCAAGCCTCTTAGATAGCCTCAACCACCAGAGGGCAGACAGCAGAAGCAAGAAAAACTACAGTCCTGCAGCCTGTGGAACAGAAACCACATTTACAGAAAGATAGACAAGATGAAAAGGCAGAGGGCTATATACCAGATGAAGGAACAAGAAAAAACCCCAGAAAAACAACTAAATGAAGTGGAGATAGGCAACCTTCCAGAAAAAGAATTCAGAATAATGATAGTGAAGATGATCCAGGACCTTGGAATAAGAATGGAGGCAAAGATTGTGAAGATGCAAGAAATGATTAACAAAGACCTAGAAGAATTAAAGAACAAACAAACAGAGTTGACCAATACAATAACTGAAATGAAAACTACACTAGAAGGAATCAATAGTAGAATAACTGAGGCAGAAGAACGGATAAGTGACCTGGAAGACAGAATGGTGGAATTCACTGCTGCAGAACAGACTAAAGAAAAAAGAATGAAAAGAAATGAAGACAGCCTAAAAGACCTCTGGGACAACATTAAACGCAACAACATTCGCATTATAGGGGCCCCAGAAGGGGAAGAGAGAGAGAAAGGACCAGAGAAAATAGTTGAAGAGATTATAGTCGAAAACTTCCCTAACATGGGAAAGGAAATAGCCACCCAAGTCCAGGAAGCACAGAGAGTCCCATACAGGATAAACCCAAGGAGAAGCACGCCGAGACACATAGTAATCAAAGTGGCAAAAATTAAAGACAAAGAAAAATTATTGAAAGCAGCAAGGGAAAAACAACAAATAACATACAAGGGAACTCCCATAACGTTAACAGCTGATTTCTCAGCAGAAACTCTACAAGCCAGAAGGGAGTGGCATGATATACTTAAAGTGATGAAAGGGAAGAACCTACAACCAAGATTACTCTACCCGGCAAGGATCTCATTTAGATTTGATGGAGAAATCAAAAGCTTTACAGACAAGCAAAAGCTAAGAGAATTCAGCACCACCAAACCAGCTCTACAACAAATGTTAAAGGAACTTCTCTAAGTGGGAAACACAAGAGAAGAAAAGGACCTACAAAAACAAACCCAAAACAATTAAGAAAATGGTCATAGGAACATACA
Source organism: Eubalaena glacialis (assembly GCF_028564815.1). Lineage (NCBI taxonomy): Eukaryota > Metazoa > Chordata > Mammalia > Artiodactyla > Balaenidae > Eubalaena > Eubalaena glacialis. The sequence goes on along the minus strand of NC_083721.1, from coordinate 12,928,608 downwards.
TATCGATAATTACCTTAAACGTGAATGGATTAAATGCTCCAGCCAAAAGACACAGGCTTGCTGAATGGATACAAAAACAAGACCCATATATATGCTGTCTACAAGAGACCCACTTTAGACCTAGGGACACATACAGACTGAAAGTGAGGGGATGGAAAAAGATATTCCATGCAAATGGAAATCAAAAGAAAGCTGGAGTAGCTATACTCATATCAGATAAAATAGACTTTAAAATAAAGAATGTTACAAGAGACAAGGAAGGACACTACATAATGATCAAGGGATCAATCCAAGAAGAAGATATAACAATTATAAATATATATGCACCCAACATAGGAGCACCTCATTACATAAGGCAACTGCTAACAGCTATAAAAGAGGAAATTGACAGTAACACAATAATAGTGGGGGACTTTAACAACTCACTTACACCAATGGACAGATCATCCAAAATGAAAATAAATAAGGAAACAGAAGCTTTAAATGACACAATAGACCAGATAGATTTAATTGATATTTATAGGACATTCCATCCAAAAACAGCAGATTACACGTTCTTCTCAAGTGCGCACGGAACATTCTCCAGGATAGATCACATCTTGGGTCACAAATCAAGCCTCAGTAAATTTAAGAAAATTGAAATCATATCAAGCATCTTTTCTGACCACAACGCTATGAGATTAGAAATGAATTACAGGGGAAAAAACGTAAAAAACACAAACACATGGAGGCTAAACAATACGTTACTAAATAACCAAGAGATCACTGAAGAAATCAAAGAGGAAATCAAAAAATACCTAGAGACAAATGACAATGAAAACACGACAACCCAAAACCTATGGGATGCTGCAAAAGCAGTTCTAAGAGGGAAGTTTATAGCTATACAAGCCTACCTAAAGAAACAAGAAAAATCTCAAGTAAACAATCTAACCTTACACCTAAAGAAACTAGAGAAAGAACAAACAAAACCCAAAGTTAGCAGAAGGAAAGAAATCATAAAGATCAGAGCGGAAATAAATGAAATAGAAACAAAGAAAACAATAGCAAAGATCAATAAAACTAAAAGCTGGTTCTTTGAGAAGATAAACAAAACTGATAAGCCATTAGCCAGACTCATCAAGAAAAAGAGGGAGAGGACTCAAATCAATAAAATCAGAAATGAAAAAGGAGAAGTTACAACAGACACCGCAGAAATACAAAGCATCCTAAGAGGCTACTACAAGCAACTTTATGCCAATAAAATGGACAACCTGGAAGAAATGGACAAATTCTTAGAAAGGTATAACCTTCCAAGACTGAACCAGGAAGAAGCAGAAAATATGAACAGACCAATCACAAGTAATGAAATTGAAACTGTGATTAAAAATCTTCCAACAAACAAAAGTCCAGGACCAGATGGCTTCACAGGTGAATTCTATCAAACATTTAGAGAAGAGCTAACACCTATCCTTCTCAAACTCTTCCAAAAAATTGCAGAGGAAGGAACACTCCCAAACTCATTCTATGAGGCCACCATCACCCTGATACCAAAACCAGACAAAGACACTACAAAAAAAGAAAATTACAGACCAATATCACTGATGAATATAGATGCAAAAATCCTCAACAAAATACTAGCAAACAGAATCCAACAACACATTAAAAGGATCATACACCACGATCAAGTGGGATTTATCCCAGGGATGCAAGGATTCTTTAATATACGCAAATCAATCTATGTGATACACCATATTAACAAATTGAAGAATAAAAACCATATGATCATCTCAATAGATGCAGAAAAAGCTTTTGACAAAATTCAACACCCATTTATGATAAAAACTCTCCAGAAAGTGGGCATAGAGGGAACCTACCTCAACATAATAAAGGCCATATATGACAAACCCACAGCAAACATCATTCTCAATGGTGAAAAACTGAAAGCATTTCCTCTAAGATCAGGAACGAGACAAGGATGTCCACTCTCACCACTATTATTCAACATAGTTCTGGAAGTCCTAGCCACGGCAATCAGAGAAGAAAAAGAAATAAAAGGAATACAAATTGGAAAAGAAGAAGTAAAACTGTCACTGTTTGCAGATGACATGATACTATACATAGAGAATCCTAAAACTGCCACCAGAAAACTGCTAGAGCTAATTAATGAATATGGTAAAGTTGCAGGATACAAAATTAATGCACAGAAATCTCTTGCATTCCTATACACTAATGATGAAAAATCTGAAAGAGAAATTATGGAAACACTCCCATTTACCATTGCAACAAAAAGAATAAAATACCTAGGAATAAACCTACCTAGGGAGACAAAAGACCTGTATGCAGAAAACTATAAGACACTGATGAAAGAAATTAAAGATGATACCAACAGATGGAGAGATATACCATGTTCTTGGATTGGAAGAATCAACATTGTGAAAATGACTATACTACCCAAAGCAATCTACAGATTCAATGCAATCCCTATCAAATTACCAATGGCATTTTTTACGGAGCTAGAACAAATCATCTTAAAATTTGTATGGAGACACAAAAGACCCCGAATAGCCAAAGCAGTCTTGAGGGAAAAAAACGGAGCTGGAGGAATCAGACTCCCTGACTTCAGACTATACTACAAAGCTACAGTAATCAAGACAATATGGTACTGGCACAAAAACAGAAACATAGATCAATGGAACAGGATAGAAAGCCCAGAGATAAACCCACGCACCTATGGTCAACTAATCTATGACAAAGGAGGCAAAGATATACAATGGAGAAAAGACAGTCTCTTCAATAAGTGGTGCTGGGAAAACTGGACAGCTACATGTAAAAGAATGAAATTAGAATACTCCCTAACACCATACACAAAAATAAACTCAAAATGGATTAGAGACCTAAATGTAAGACTGGACACTATAAAACTCTTAGAGGAAAACATAGGAAGAACACTCTTTGACATAAATCACAGCAAGATCTTTTTTGATCCACCTCCTAGAGTAATGGAAATAAAAACAAAAATAAACAAATGGGACCTAATGAAACTTCAAAGCTTTTGCACAGCAAAGGAAACCATAAACAAGACGAAAAACAACCCTCAGAATGGGAGAAAATATTTGCAAACGAATCAACGGACAAAGGATTAATCTCCAAAATATACAAACAGCTCATTCAGCTCAATATTAAAGAAACAAACACCCCATTCCAAAAATGGGCAGAAGACCTAAATAGACATTTCTCCAAAGAAGACATACAGATGGCCACGAAGCACATGAAAAGATGCTCAACATCACTAATTATTAGAGAAATGCAAATCAAAACTACAATGAGGTATCACCTCACACCAGTTAGAATGGGCATCATCAGAAAATCTACAAACAACAAATGCTGGAGAGGGTGTGGAGAAAAGGGAACCCTCTTGCACTGTTGGTGGGAATGTAAATTGATACAGCCACTATGGAGAACAATATGGAGGTTCCTTAAAAAACTAAAAATAGAATTACCATATGATCCAGCAATCCCACTACTGGGTGTATACCCAGAGAAAACTGTAATTCAAAAAGACACGTGCACCCGAATGTTCATTGCAGCACTATTTACAATAGCCAGGTCATGGAAGCAACCTAAATGCCCATCAACAGACGAATGGATAAAGAAGATGTGGTACATATATACAATGGAATATTACTCAGCCATAAAAAGGAACGAAATTGAGTCATTTGTTGAGACGTGGATGGATCTAGAGACTGTCATACAGAGTGAAGTAAGTCAGAAAGAGAAAAACAAATATCGTATATTAACGCATGTATGTGGAACCTAGAAAAATGGTACAGATGAGCCGGTTTGCAGGGCAGAAGTTGAGACACAGATGTAGAGAACAGACATATGGACACCAAGGGGGGAAAACAGCGGTGGGGTGGGGATGGTGGTGTGCTGAATTGGGCGATTGGGATTGACATGTATACACTGATGTGTATAAAATTGATGACCAATAAGAACCTGCAGTATAAACAAACAAACAAAACAACTAATACTAAACTTTCATTGGGTTATTTGTATGGAAATATGTTAATATAAATGTTTCAGACATTACATGAAATTTCTAAAAATCTTATATGTTCTGGTATAATGTTATAAGTCATAACCTAGTTATTACTTTAAAATGTATATCTCAGAAATAACTAATTTTCTTGTCAACTGCATTATTATGAACTTTCATCAAATCTTTAACCGTGGTCATTTTTAAGTCTTTTGTCATTTACAGACAGTTCTGGGTGTACTCTGATGCTTTTGTAAATATGTTCCTATAAAAGGGTTTCATCTTCAGGAAATTCATGGAAAAGACTCTGACAAGTACAGGTTTCTGGTACCTGACTGTACTGCTGAACGGAATGAATAAGCATTTTCAGAACTCTAATGAAAAACTGATGAGCTCATAAAAGTGCTAACAAAAGATCAAGATGAAAAAAAAAATTAATTACATGGGACTGAGTGAACTGATGAGGATGAGTATAATTTTTGTGACTTTCTGGTTGAATTTAAAAAAAGAAAAAATCCCACAAGGGATCCCACAAGGACTCAGAGGCAAAAAATATACAAATCAATTTTCACTGCAAAGTAAAGGAGCTGTTACAGTGGAGGATTACTGGACTGAATGTCAATATTATGACATAGTATGAGTGTGTTTCATGTTTGGTAATTGCAATCATTGTTGCTTTTGTTGTGGTCATCCATGTACAATGCTTGGTGTCAGTCTATTTATCTCTTGTAAAAATAAAATACAGTGTGTGTGGAAAAAAAAAAATAATAATAATGCATCAGTTTGGTTCACTAGTCACAAATGCACCACACTAATACAAGATAGTAATAGTAGGAGACATTTTGCAGGGAGACAAAGGCATATATGTAAAATCTCTGTACTTTCTGCTCAATTTTTCTTTGACCCTAAATCTGCTCTTTAAAAATAGTCTGATTAAAAATTTAAAAAAGAAACAATGTTCACTGTGGGCACTTGGCCCCCTCCTCCCCTCACTACAAGACCTGGTCAGAGCCTCGGCTCTCTCCATCCATACAGCCCCTGCAGCCTGAGCCCTGACACCCCTCAGGACCCCCAGACTGGCCTCTGCTGACAATTCTCTTGTTTCCTTCTCAGGTAGACGGACTGGGGATAAGAGGCTCATGGCAGAGTCCCAGGGGATGGACAAGAGGGCTCTGAGCCTGGTCTACCAAAGAGATACTAGGAGAGTGAGATGTGGTTTAATGAAATAAAAGGGGGCCATTCAGCCAGAAGAAGGACCTGCTCCCTCCCCAGAGGCCCACTTCTGAAGAGGTCTCAGTGGATTAGGGACCCTCCGAAGGCCACCTTGGGAGGCATGGGCTGAAGATGGAGGAAGAACATGAAGGAAGAACTCCGGTCACTGTGTCACTCCTGGAGCTGAGTCACCCCCTCCTAGGAATCCTTGGATTGAACAAAACTGGTTCCACAGAAAATCCTTGAAATTATAAGACCTTGCCAGTTCCAAACGATTTCTCCTGAGTTGTTAGGATTGGAATCTTTGTCTCTTAGTTAATAACTTCGGGGATACCTTTCAGTCTGGTGCCCCTGCCTGCCTGTCCACAGTGACCACACACAAAGAAGAGAGGGAGCCACAGAGAAGGGAGATCCCCAGGGCCTTTGAGGGCAAGACCAGGCTTCCCTGCAGCAGAAGGAAACTTTAAATCAGGTGAATGGGTCTCACTTGGGGACAGAGCCCCACCAATCTGCCCCCAATGTGCTCTTGTATATGAAAAAGGACATAGCCTGGCCCTGCTTTGACCCCCTAGGTTGGCTGTAGGGCCAGGTGGGACCTAGAGTGGCTGAGCTCCAGGCTGCGACCAGCCCTTTCCACCTCCCCCAGGGCCTGTATAAGTGAGATGACTTTCTGTTTCAGAGCAGTTAGGGAGCACTGTTTCCTAGAACCTGGCTGGCCCCTACCCCTCCCCCAGCCCAACTGATCTACCCTGGTTACGGAGCAATTGTTTACCTTGGAGACGGAACACTCTGCAGGGTTCTGAGCAGTTAGCTGTGGCCAACAGGACACTGGCTCTCAGAGGCAGAGCTGTGGAGCCCTCACAGCCATGGAGAGCCTGCTGCCTGACTCTGGATCCATTTTCCAGTTGATCCTGGAGCATCTGCAGGGTGCTCTTGTGGTGGTTTCTGAAAGTTTGACAAATGTGCCGGGTCTCCCTGCCTTTCCCTGGGAGATCCTGGTATGTGTTGTGATGCTAGTTGTGATAGTAAAGAGACAGCACACTTTTAGAAGTGTGAAGTTGCTAGGCAAAAGGAGTTCTGCCCATGATGAAGCCTGTAGTGAGAATGAGAATGTTGGACCAAGGCACAAGCTAATGAAGTCCTCAGGTCCCCTGGGGTGGAGGCCAGTCCTCCCATGTTACAAACCCTGTGCTTATTGGCAATGAATACAATGCTGAGCAAGTCCTCATTTCGGGGAAATGATGACTTTCTGGAAAAGGCACGGGAGAGCCAGCCTCCTCAACTTTCCCAAGTCACTGATGGAAAACCCATCTTAAAAGCATCAATGAAGGGTGGAGAACAACCTCAGAGAAAATGGATGATTTGAATAAGACCACTCGTTTTCCAGAAGGTTCAGAACTGCTCGCCCAAGAAATTGCCAGGTGGAAGCAGAGTCCAGAAAATGAAGGAGAAAGAAAGGCTGGAGCAGTCAAAGCCACAAACAGAGCACATCCTGAATGGTAAAATCAGCCAACTGACATCAATGTCTGAGCACATGCTGAAGACCATCCCCTTACCTGACCTCCTTGGAGATCATGTGGATGATGGGAACTCGAAAGTCCCACAAAAGAAGGAAGCAGAAAACAGCCCTCAATCCATCCATTGGTCAGAAGCTGATCTGAAGGGTGTCATTGGTGATGCTGACTTCGATGTGTCCCTTTGGAGTCCCAAAGAAATAGCCCGACCACTGTGGGAAGAAAAACAAATGAATGAAGAGCTTCCAGGACAAATATCAAGTCTTGAAGTGGAAGAAGCATCTCTGCGGTACAAGAATTCACAGCTGGAAAGGGAGATTCAGCAGCTGAAGCTGCAGCTTCAAATTCTGCCTGAAATATTTGAAGATCATTTAACACAACTGCAGAAAAAATTTCTTGAGGAGGAACTGCACTGCTTAGAAATGGAGAAGAAACTTCCCAGCGTGTGTAAAAACGTGAAATCCACAACTGAGGATCATGACCTCTATAAGAAGATGGTGGAAGACATGGGCAAAGAATTGAAGAGAACCAGTTCCTACCATCGAAAGGAGATCTGCATCCATGAGAAAAGAGCTCAAGCACGTGGGATGGCAGCTGTGTCAACTGAGAGAAAGCTCAGGGAGCTAAGGAAAGAAAATGAGCACAACAGGAAGATGCTGGCCAAGGTCGAGCCAAGTTCCAGCCTTTCCCAAGGGGCCCTGGTGCTCCACTCACAGCCCACAGGGGCCCCAAAGTCATCAGGCTTCCCAGGAAGCAGGAGAGTCACGCTTTAAGGGCTCAGGGATCTGAGGTCACCTGCAGGGTTGACTCAGTTTCCCCAGCAGCTGAGTTCTGAATACTCACAACCACAGCACAACATCTGCATATGTTTTCTCTTTAAAGTTATTTTGATTTATTTCTTTTTAGTCTAGCTACTGTTGTTTAACCGATGCCACAATTATTCAAGTAGATGTAACATTATTGTTTTAGGATAGTATTTTTAAATAAAGATTTATTTAATATGTCTTATGAATTTTTATTCTTAATATATTCTTAATATAATCCTTATGAATACATTATTTTCACACCATCTGACCCTCTAGAATTAGATAATATAAGCACTGTTGTAGTATTTTGATTTAAATAAAAGGTCTGTTATTACTCTGACCATCACTGAAGTTTAACATGGATACAGACACTGAAAACAATAAAGACCGTTTTTGTATGCCATGGGCTGTTATTAGAAGTCTGTACAAGCAACATTTACCTGAATAAATGTTGATTAATTTTTAAAAAACAATTGGAAAAAACCCTAAACAACAACACTCCATTCATACTTAACAATATTTTTATTAGATTAGTCCTAAATTCATAGGTTAATTTAGGGGAGTTAAATTTTTTTCTTATTTTGTAATTTTTAAAACTTTTCCATTTTGTTTCAGATATTGTTTGTTCTTTAGATGGTTCTAAATTTTATACAGTTATAATAAAAGTTTTCCCTTGATGGCAAACACACACACACACACAGCCACAGTGAAGATACAAGGCACTTTTAGTTTGTATGTCAGTAACAGAGAATGGTCTAAAATTAGAGTCGCAAAATTAAAAAAAAAATGTTTAAAGAAAAAAGAAAGATAATTCATGCCCACACTATTTGGTATATACATAGAAAAGGAGAGTTGCCTGATTTATCAGACAGGATTCCAGCAAGAAACACTTCATCCCAAATGGTGCAGAGAGAGAGAGTGTGATGACGGCTCAGCTGTGGAGGGAGCAGGGAAGGACCAAGGATGGAGCGCTCCCAGGTGCTAACAAGAGGGGATGCTGTTCCCCCACCCTGGGCCTGGGGGGAGGGGGAGGAAGTGGTGTCTTCTGGGCCCCATGAGGACCTGTCAAGGGCCCGGGGAAAACTGTTCTCACCCTCTTCCCTCCCGTGCTCCCATTTATTGCTGTAGCAGCAGCAGCCATCCAGAGGGCCTGGGTGGCACAGGCAGGGACTCAGCCTCCCGGCACAGAGCGGGTCAGAAAAGGGCACAGATGATTTGGAGAATGGCCTGCAGACCTGAGTCTATTCAATCGAAAGTCTGTGTGTATGTTATCGCAGTTATTCCCACTCATTTATTGAATAAACATCTATTGAGCTTCTACGATGCCTTCAGCACAGTTCTAGGTGCTCAGGATGCAGCGACGGAAAAACCACGCGATGAGACCCGTAGACCCGCAGAGCTAACTAACATTCCAACGAGAGGCAAGGTCAGATAATAGAAAGGAAGCAGAAGTGGTGATGTGGAAAAGGAGGAGGAGGAGGAGAAGATGACAAGATCACGGGCTTGAAGCTGTAGCTGGGCTGGGTCCCTCCACCTTCTGCAGGGACCTTCGGGCTGTGGCCTCCGCAGCACCTGACCCACTACAGAGCCTTCCGGGGCAGCAGCTTCAGAGCCCAGCATGCAGCCTGTTGGCTCTGGGGCTGAGGCTGCTTTCCTTCTTCCCCGCTGGGGGCTGGAGCCCCAGCCTGGTGCAGAGAGGCTGTGCTCCTGTCAGCTGGCAGCAGTAGCCAGAGTGGAAGCATGACACCAGCTTCACCTTTGGGAGTCCCTTGTCATTCTTGCCGTATGTGATCCCTCCCATCTTGAGGGTGCTATTTTGTGACTGGACCCGGCCTCCTCATTGCCCGACTCAGCATAGCATGGCGGTTAAGAGACTGACTCTTGGTACCATCACATGACAGCTGTGTGTCCTTGGCCAAGTCTCTTAACCTCTCTGGGCCTCAGCTTCTCATCTGTAAAATAAGAATGCTAACAAATAGTACCTATTTGGCGTGAGGTCACATGAGAACACCAGTAAAGTGCGTAGAACGATGCTTGGCACGCAGCAGAACCTATGTACCTATTCGCCAGCAACAGCAGCAACGGCAACTTTCCCCTGGACCAAGTGGAGCTCTGGGGTGGTGGGCTGAGCCAGGCCTGGAAATCAAACAGGCCATCCATGGTGAGGCAGGTGAGTGGGGATGCAGCGGCGGATGGGGATGCAGGAGGTGCAGCCAGCCTGGTGTGGGCTGGCTGAGCAGAGCGTGTTGGTAGTGGGTAGGCTGGGTGCTCAGGGTGCTTGGAGGGCAGGTCTACAAGAGAGTAAGGTGGCCGCAGGGAAGCAGCTGTGTGGCCCCAGGCCATCATGATCCGCTGAGCCTTGGGACCCCGGCTCTTCCAATAATCTTCCCTCAGGCCCTCAAGGGTAGGGCAGGGCTGAGCCTGTAGGTTAAATCCATCTATGGGGCAGAGCTGGGCTGGGCATCACGCGGGTCACCTGTAGAGGGGGGTACCTCCAGCGCATTGTGAATGAAGTTTATTCTCTAATGACCATCATGGGGGGCGGGGGGGCCAGGAAGGGTAAGCCTGAGACACTCACAGGTGGGCAGACACTTGGCACGACTGCGAAGCTGGTGGGTTCTCTTTTCTGAGCTCTTGAGTAGCTCTTTTCCTTTGTCCCCGTGTGCCTTCCCTGCTGCCCTCTGGCTGGCTTCTAACGATCATCCATCTAAGCCTGACCTTTCCCCACTGGGCCTATTTAAAAATCTCACTTTCTTCTCTTTCTTCCACTCAAATGGCCCCATTCCTGAATGCTCATCAGCTGGGCACAAGATGAAGCTTAACCGATGGATGCATTCTCTACTGCTAGTGTCTGACGACCACCCCCCCCCCCCCCCCCCCCGCCAAGAACACTTGTATTTTTCAAAATGCTGCCAGGTAGCCAAAGGGCTGGGATTTGAGGAGGTGTCAGGCAGCGTTTCTTTCTGATCCCAGTACCTCCTGCTCATTTTCTCTCCCCATCTTTCCTTTCTCTCCCGTCCTCCCACCCCTCCTCTCTCCCCATTGGAGGGGTTTCTGCCCCCTAAAGGTGTGCAGCAAGAGGGAAGCGAGGGAGAAAGTGGTGGATTCAGAGCACTTCTTTTAAAAAATCGTACTGCCCTTTCATTTCTACCTCTTCCAGCAGTAACGTTTTTTTTCCAAGCCTTTGAGATTTCTTTTGTTTTGCTTTGAATGTCTGAGCTTTTCTGGTCTTTTCTAAAGTTTTTAAAAAGAAAATGTTAATTGCTCTCTAAGGGACATACATGAAAGTGTACCTTACACGCAGAAACATCAGAAGTGTACAATCCAATGAACGATCACAAATGGACACACGAATGTAACCCCACCCCCAGGTCAAAAAAGGGGTCCTTAGCAGGATCTTCAGGTTTCCTCCCGATGCCCACGTCCTTCCCTCTACTCTGAATTCTACCACCATAGGTTAGTGTTTAAACAGTTTATATTTGTCTTCTTTTAAGGTGGGCTTCTTTCCCTCCGCATTTTGATTTTGCTTGTGGCTGTGCTGCCTTCATTTCATTGTTACTTAGTGCCATGGTATGAAGATATAATTTCTTTATCCGTTCTCTTGTTAACGGACTTCTGGGTGGTTTCATTTTTGAGTGATTACTAATAATGAGGCTATGAACATTCTTGTTCATGTCTTTGGGTAAACATAGTATATATAGGTATAACTTTAGTAAATGCTGCCAACGTTTTCCAGAACCTGTGCAGTTTTACCTTCTACTTAGCAGTGTATTAAGAGTTCCACTTGCTCTGTATCTTTGCCGCGAAATGGTTTGCTTCATCGCTTTAGCTTTTCTGATGGGTGTGTATGGTTTTTCTTTTGGTTTTAATCTGCGTTTCTCTGATGACTAATGAGACTGAGCACCTTTTCATTTATTTTCACTTATTTTATTTTTTGATCTAATTGAAAATCTTCTGGCTGTGGCCTCAGCAGGATCTGATCCATGGCAGACCCGTGGCAGGGAATTTCAGATCTAAACTCATTTCCAAAATGTCTTGGGCATCTGCGTTCATTTCCCAGGGTTGCCATAACAAATTACCACAAACTTGTTTTTTTATTGATTTTATTTTCACTGCTCATTAGGATAGGCTCTTCTATGAGGTTTTTCCTTTCCACTTTCTTAATAGTGTCTTTTGATGAACAGAAGTTCTCTGTTTTGGTGAGAAATACAGTAAATCAATATTTTCCACTATGGTTATTATTTTACGTGTCTTGAAGAAAACTTTGGTGACTCCAAAGTCATGAAGATGTTCCCCTGTTGTATTTCTAGAATTGTTATTGTTTTGCTGTTCACATTTAAACCTATAACTGATCTGAAATTGATTTCTATGTATGGTGTGAGGAGGCTGATAAGAGAAATATTTTTCCCTACGGACAGCCAATTGACCCAGAATCGTTTATTGAAAAGCCCCCACTTCCCCTCCGTTCTGCAGTACAGATCTTTTGTTATAAATCAAAAACCAAAGTGTTCCTTTGTATGTATTTCTGTTCCTGGGTGCTTTATTCTGTTCCATTGGTCTATTTTTCTGTCTTTTTGCTGATAACACACTATTTTGACTAGCTTGGTAATAAGTCTTGCTTTCCAGGGAGGGTAAGCGTTCTAGCTTTCTTGTCGGATTGTTTTGGCTGTTCCTGAACTTTTGGACTTTCACACACATTTTAGAATCAGCTTATCAATTTTCACAAATATCTACCTAGATTTTGATTGTGGTTGCATTTCATCTACCTTGTGACTGCATTAATCCATTTGGAGAGAACTGATACCTTTACATTCCTGAACCTTCCTAACTTAATATATACCTTCATTTATCAAACCTTTACTTTTTCTTAATAATATTTTACTTTTTGTGTGTAGAGGTCCTGCATATCTTTTGTTATAAATTTATTCCTAGGTATTTAACATGGTTGATCCTATTATAAATGGTAGAGTTTAAATCTTTTATTTTCTAATTATTTGTTGATTATTGATTTTTTTCATACTGACCTTGTATTCAATAAAATCTAAATTAACTTCCAAAAATATTCTTATCAGTTAGCATCAGTATTTGTTTCCTAGGGCTGCCGTAACATGACCACAAACTTGGTGGCTTAAAACAATGCAGATTTATTCTCTCACAGTTCTGGAGGCCAGAAGTCCAAATACAAGGTGTCAGTGGGGCTCTGCTCCCTCTGAAATGTCTAGGGGAGAATCCTTCCTTGCCTTTTCCAGCTTCTGACAGCCCCAGGTGTTCTTTGGTTTGTGGCAACATAATTGCAATCTCTGCCTCCATTTTCATACATCTTCTCTCTATGTGTCTGAAAGCTCCCTCGCCAGGAATTCCCTGGTGGTCCAGCAGTTAGGACTCTGTGCTTTCACTGCCAAAGACCTGGATTCAATCCCTGGTCGAGGAACTAAGATTTAGGGCCCGTCCTGAATCCAGGATGATCTTATCTCAAGATCCCTAACTTGATAACATCTGCAAAGATCCTATTTCCAAATAAGTCACATTCACAGATACTGGGGGTTAGGACTTGGACATATCTTTGGGGGGGATACAATTCAATCCACTACAGCATCCAAGCAAATACATATGTTTAATCCTTTCTCCACCTGAGTGAGTTTCCACACTTGGCTTTTTTTCACTTTGCAGTGTGTCTTGAAGATTTTTTCCTATCAGTCCTTCAAGAGTAGCCTCGTTCTCTCGAAGTCTGCGTAGTTCTCCACTGTGGGGAAATACCACCACTTATGGGACCCGCCCACTATTGCAGGGTGTTTGGGGGAAAGCAGAGCTTTAGAGCGCACTCAATCCCGTTCTAGCAGGTGACCCTCCCTGGTCAGGTGGTTTCCGTCCCTGGCCTCAGGCGCCTCCTCCATAGGACGGGCGTTGGAGAGATGGTCTCAGCCGGCCCTCCAGCTGCCAGGCATCGAGGTCTGATACTCCCCAGTGCTTCCCCCTGTGCAATCTCCAGTCGGGGTCTGGGGGTCCCTGCTTCCTTCCCCGGGCACAGATTGATGGTGGTTTGCACACGTGGGAGGGAAGTGCAGGAAGAGGCATAGGGTTCTGACTTAGGCGGAGGGAACTTCCTGAATGAGGTCCGTCCATCATGTCCAAACCAGGGGCCTGGGGTGTTGGATGGAGTAATATTGCCAGCTAGATGACCTTTGCCTGCGGCCCTGCTCCCACTCAGAAGCACGAGCAGGACTGTCCCCACGTTCTGTAGGGTCTGGGCCACTTGTCAATTTCTTGCCTTTGTTTTATAATCCTCTTGGCAACTTCCATGCCTTATTAAGGTTTGGGTTTCTGAAATAAAAACCAGATGCTTGATGTCTCAGGGTCGTGAATGCTTTTCTAAAACTCCTTCTGAGCTGCTTGTCTCAGAGAGTACACAGCTGCTGCAAGCAGTGTGGCTGCCCGTGGCTCCGAGGCGCTCAAGAGCCTGCTGCAAAAATCATGTGTCATAATATTATTCTTTAGCATGGGTTAATTATAGTAATTTTTCTCAGCTTGCAGCAGTTAGAAGATCCTCTGTGACAGGCAAGGATCCGGGTTCCTGGGATCTGGGTGCGTCTTGTGTTTATGTTCCCATTTCCCTCAGCTTGTCCAGCCTCGGAGAGCCTTTAGGTCACCTTGGTCTGAGTTTGTGCAGAGGCCTGTCACACGCTGTAAGGCAGTGTGCCCTCACCCACTGGCACAGCTAGTGCATTCCAGAGCTTTAATAGCGCAGCAACACGTGTCTAAAATGTCTTCCCCCATCTATCCTTTTCACCAGAAATGGTTCCTGTTTATTTGTAAGAGCAAAGTCTTCAGATATCTAAACCGACAGTTGAGGCTCGGGGGTCGACATGGCAGAGTGAGGGTAGAGGGCTTGGGATTAGGAGAGATGGGTCTTCTGGCTCTGGCTCTACCATGAAAATCCTTGATCCTGGGCTCTCCCATTATGGACGCTGAATGTCCGAGCATCAGTTTACCCATTTATGCGTTCAACCACGTGCTGAGGCTACAGAGAGGAATCAGGCACGACCCAAGCTCTCAAGGGGCTTACAATCTAAGATGGGAGACAAACATGAAAATCAGGGCTTGAAGGCATTTTAGGGGGTTTGACGGAAGTATGTAGGGTTGACCATGAGGACGCAGTGGAGGAAAAGCTCAAATCTCCCCACGATGTCAAGATGCGTAAGACTGGGTGGCACCAAATGTTGAACCATAAGTCGGCATTTACCTCACTGGACAGGAGGACAGGGGATTTGTGGAGGCAGCGGAGGGGGGAAAAGCCTGGTGTGCCTGGGGAACTACAAGTGGCCCAGCGTGGCTAGAGCATAGGCAGCAAACAAGGCAGGGCCGAGTCGGGGAGGACGTTGTGTGCTCTACAGGGAGCTCAGGCTTTACTCCCAGGGCCCGGGTTCTCAACAGAGGCCATTTCCCAGTATCTGAAGACAATTTTGATTGTCACCACCAGGGAGGTAAGGATGCTACTAGCAACTGCTGGGTAGAGGCTAGGGATATGCTGATCATCCTGAATGCACAAGACAGCACCTCCCTCCCCCACCCACCAAAGAATTATCCAGTCCCAAGTATCGATAATGCCAAAGTTGAGAAAACCTACTCTTAGGTTAATGGGGAGCTGTTGGAGAGTTTAAAGCTGGAGAGTGGTGCACCCAGCTTCCTTCTTAGGAAAATCGCTGGAGGAGCACCGTGGGAAGCAGATCTGAGGAAGGAATCCTGGAGAAAGAAAGATTGTTTCAGGAAAGAGATGTGATGTCTTAAGCTAGGAGTTGACAAACTATGGCCCATGGTCCAAATCTGGCTTGCCATCTGTTTTTGTGTGGCCCAGGAGCTAAGAATGGATTTTACATTTTTAAATGGTTGAGAAAAATCAAAAGATGAATAATATGTTGTCACATGTAAAAATTATATAAAATGCAAACTTCAGTGTCCAAGAGTAGCTCTGTTGGGACACAGCACATTTATTTATTTCCTGATATCTAGGACTGCCTTTGAGCTACAAGGAGAGAGTTGAGTAGTTGTGACAGAGACCACACAGCCCACAAAGCCTAAAATGTTTACTATTTGGCCCCTTATAGAAAAAGTTTATCAACTCCTGACTTAAACCAAGGCAATAAGGTGGAGATGGCAGAAAGATACAGGCCCAGTAACGATGTAAAAGGAATAGAATTAATGGGCTTGGCCACTGATCGAATACGGGGTCAGGAAAAGAGATTATTTTCTCGCTTGGGAGCTTTGGTACGAGGGAAAAAGGATCCAGGTTTCAGGGGAAGATAATAAATTGGGTTTTGGATGTATTGAGTTTGATCTGAGTGACATAAGAATAATTGTGAGACATCTAGGTTGAACACACACGACTGGGGCTTAAGAAAGATGTAGAGGCTGGACATGAAGATTCACAAATCTTCACCCTTCGGAGGATGGAGGAAGTCAGGACAGCAGGTGAAATGGCCTAAGACAACGGGTTTCCCCCTTTAATGGGTCACAGCACTCTTGGGGAATCTACTAAAAGCTTTAGCCTCCCTGCCAGAAAAAGAACACACTCAAAAATCTTCATAGCATTTCTGGTTCCAGAATCACAATGAAGTCCTGGACTCAAATTAAGAACCTCTGGTCTGGAACAAACTTAAGGGCAACAAGAGGGTCAAGCATAGCCTTTAGGGGGCACATCAACATTCACAGTGTGGGGAAAGAAAAAGGAGCCTGCGAAGGAGGCTGGTCTGAGAGATGGGAAGAGAACCAAGTTGCTCTAAGAACTAAGCCAAGGAAGAGAATATCCCAAGAAGAACAGATTGAAGGATCAAAGTGTTCTGTGCTGTGGAGAAGTTCAGCCACATGGTTGAAGAAAATCTATCAGGGATTTGGTGGCAGTGGTCATGGGTGAGCTTTGTCTGGACCTCTTGGGAAAGTGGAGACTGGATGAGGGCTAGAGGTGGGGAAGGGCAGACAGTAGGTACAGGCTCTTCTGTCAGAGGTTGGGTATGAGAAAAGAAGAAAGCCACAGCAATAGTTTTGTTTGGATACAAGGAGCTGAGGGACATTTAGTGCGTGTTGCTTGTATAGTCTTAATCTGAGATGACTTGAGTTTTACAGTATTTTGGCAATGAACCAGAAGACAAGGAGAGTTTGAAAATTACAGAAGAGAGCAGAGGAAGCTGAGGAGCAAGATTCTGGTCCCCGGGTGAGATGGTGCAGACGAGTGGGGTGGGGAGGTCAAGAGATCTCGTGGCTGACCCTCCAGGTCTCCACGCTCCTCTCCACCCACCAGACAACACCTCCCTGCTCACCACAGCTAGAGTGACTTCAGCTGAATGTCTGTAGCCTCCCTTAGTCCTTCCTGAAAATCTGTGAGAAACATTGATCTGGGTGGAAAAGTTTTTGGAACTCGTATCCAACATACTTAACCTAACTTGAATCTCAACAAAAAAGTCTGGAGCCTAAGCAATATGTGAGCTCAAATGTACTGATGTCATTAGCTGCTTTTAAGGGAATGATAAGTAGATGTTGATATTTTAAGGACAGTTATCTTGTTGAGTGCATAAATAAAAGTAGTCAGTTTAAGACGTTTGAACCGATCAAATACACACTATGTCAAATCAGAGGTGCAAATTAGTAGTAAAATATATAACGAATCTTCCTTTCACAGTATTGCTGAGTTTAAGAATTTCTATATACGGAAATATAAATCATATTAGTAATCAACCAGTGTACATTTCCAGAGAACTTGCTAAAATGTTCCTGTAAATGCTGAGTGTGGGAGATTGCTTCTTTGGTGGCCTCCAGTGAAGACAGGTCCCTCCCAGTGTTCCCTTCCCCTGAATCTGGGTTGGTCTGGACTTTCTTTAAAGAATAAAGTGTGTCAGGAGTGATGCTGAGCCAGTTCTGTGTCTATACTTTTTAAAGGTCCAATAGCTTCAGCTTTTGTGCTCTGGGGAAGCCAGCTGCCATGGAAGAAGTCCAATCACCCAGAGATGAATATGCCAGGAGGAAGCCCAAACTAACTGTGTAAAGAAGCCGCATGGAGAATAGTTGACAGGCCCCCACCCTCAATAGTGATAGCCGAGGCCCCAGACACATGAACCAAGCAGAACCATGTCAGCCAGCCCCAGCTGCTCAAGCTACCAACTTGGTACCATGTGGAGCAGAGATAAGCTCTCCCCACCAAACTATCCAATTTGCAACATCTTGACCACATGATAAAATGGTGGCTCTTTTAAGCCACTAAATTTTGGGTGTATTATTTGGCAGCAAAAGCCAATAGAAACATGGAGCTTTCTGGTACAGTTAAGATACACAGAATGGGAGGAATACATGCACATTAAAAGTTTGCAAAGGATCAGATCAGTTGGTTGGCCTTGGGTGGCGAGGAGAGGGATAAAGTTAGATCCTTCACTTCAACCTAGACAAAAATTAATTCCAAATAGTATTTGCACAACACTGCCATAAGATGTTATAGGACATGTCGGTAAGATTCTATTGTTACTGAACCAAACTTGGGTCTGCTTACCTGCGTGCAGTAAAGCCAATCTACTGACACTGGGTTGTGCTGAAGGAAAGTGCAGCATTTATTGCTGGGTGCCAGGCAAGGAGTCCAGGCAGCTAGTGCTTAGAAGGCCCGAACTCCCTGATGGCTTTCAGGGAAAGGTTTTTAAAGACAGGGTGAGGGAGGGGGGTTGTGGGGTGTGTGATCAGCTCGTGGACATTCTTCTGATTGGTTGGTGGTGAGGCCATCAGGAGCCAACATTATCAACCTTCTGGTTCCAACTGGTCTGGGGTCTACATGCTTGTGAGCAGCATGCCATTAACTTCTTCCTTCTGGTGGGGGCTTCACTATCTGCAAAGCAGCTCAAAGGACATGGCACAGAATATTACCTATAGTCCTTGAGGAGGAACTAAAGGTCCTTGACTTTGTTTAATGGCTAAACTATTATTATTTTGTCTTGCTTGACTGTTTTCCTTTCCTTCTGCATCTTCTCACTTCTCTGATTAAATTTACCCTTTGGAACTCGGGAAAGGCCTAGGAGGCTACAGTTTTTCTACAGACCAGAGGCAGGTGGAGGACATGGTGGGTAGGTTGGGGTGAGGGTCGACTCTGTTCCAGGAAAGCCCTATAAGGTCCTGCTTGGTTACAGTATGTTTATGAGCTTTTGGTCTACTTTGTCAGGGTGTGTGTGTGGGAAGGGAGCAGAGGCAAAAATAATCTATGTTCCTTGTATAAAAGTCCTAAAGGCCAGAGAAACAGAAAAGGAGAAAATAAAAATTATCCACAATCTCATCACACAGAGATATCCACTGCTGGCATTTTTGTTTATGTTTTTCTAGAGGATTTTCTACGCATGCTAATAATCATATTGTATAATTGTTATAATCTATTTTGTTTTACTCTACTCTTTATCATGAATGTATGTTCATGTCTGTCAATAATGTTAGTATTAGGGCCACATAATATTACATCGATGGATGTCCAACAAGTATCTGGTTGCTGGACATTGAGGCTGGTTGCAATTTTTCAATTCCACGGTGAATGCTTCAGTGAACACTGGTATAGCTAGATCTTTGGGCACATATATAACATTTCTTAGGATAAGTTCTGAAAAGTGGAATTGCTAAGTAAATAAGTTTGCATTAATGAAGCCTTTTCGATATGTAATTTCAAATTATTGCAAAGAAAGATGAAAATGGTCCACCCTTCCCAGTAGTACCAGAGAATAAGTTTCCTTGCATATATGTTCTCCCAAACCATAGCTAATATCACCATTGTTAGTTTTCAAAAAAGGCACTAGTTTTTGAAAATTGCTACTAGTATATGACTAAAGTGCACATATTCCAACTGCAAATAAGCCAATCGAAAAATATAAGAATGGTTCTTAGCTTGTGGATATACCAAACATGAGGTGGGCTGAATTTGGCCCTTGGGCCAGAGTTTGCTGACTGCTCCTCTAAACTGTCACCCCCTCACCCTGAGCCTGAGGCACTTCCTCTGACCGTTTTTTCAGAAGTTGGGGAGGTGAGTCCACATTGGGTAACTCTCAGGGTGGAATTTTCCACAAAAGTCCCCTGTGGAAGAATTTACTAGAATCCTAGGTTGCCATCATTTTCTGTGGTCTATTAAAATACCCCAACCACGGCTCCAGTATCTGGGTGGCCATGGCTACAGTCGTGTAAGTGTGCACTCAACCAGCTAGCAGAGCTCGTGCCATGAACACACTGCTATGAGATGGGGCTCGTTCTCACTGTGTAATTTATAATATGAATGTGGGTTTATTTTTCTGGTCATAGAAGTATTATATACTTGTTTTAAAAAGTACAAAAATTGTTAATATACTCACCTATCAGAGATAACCTCTATTAATATTTTGGTTAATTTCCTTGTAGCTGTGTGCGTGTGCATCTGTGTGTGTGTGAGAGAGAGAGAAACAGAGAGACAGAGAGATAAAGAGAGAGGTAGGGAGAGAGATAGAGACAGAGACAGAGAGAGGAATGGGGGAGAGAGAGACAGAAAGAAAGAGAAAGAGAGATTGAGAGGGGAAGAGAGACAGAGATAGAGAGACAGAGACAAAGAGAGAAATGAGAGAGAAGAGAGAGACACTCTAAAACTGGGATTATATTTGTGTATAGTTTTCTAGTGGTATAGTCTTAGTCATTTAGCATTGAGCTATGGGTGTCATTGGTTAATTGATACCGCATCACATGGATGTGTCTTTTTCAAATGAATTCCCAGCTGATGGACACTTAGGCTTTTCCCAATTTTCCAATGTTATGCTGCATGAAATGTCTTTAAATGTAAATCTTCATCCATGTCTTTATGTCTTTTATTATTTCCTTAGAATAGATTCCAAAAGTAGGAATTGCCTTTCAAAGAGTGGGCATGTGTTTAATATCTTTTATACTATTGCCTCTTGCTTTTCCAGAAAAGTTGCACTAATTTATAGCAATGTACTCATGTGATTAGAATCACATACTTAGAATGACAGAATTTTCCAAATTTTTGCTAATTTTGATAAGTAAAATACAATTTTTTGTTGGCTTAAATATTTATTTTTTTCCAGCTGTTTTTACCATCTTCCTATGTACGTTATCCATTTGTATTTGTTTTATGAAATATATTTGCATTTCTTACCCATTTTGCTAATTTTTCCATTTTTTAATTGTTTTGTAAGAATTCTTTAAATATTAACAACATTAGCTCTATTGTATATGTTGCAAATATTTTGTGACTTGCCCTTTAATTTTTTTAGGGTGTCTTTTTGCTGTGGAGAAGCTTTGTATCTCTACGTATTCATATCTAACAAGCTTTCTTTGTGACTCCTTCCATTGCTTTTATGTTTGGGAAATTCATCTGTGGGATCATCCTCTAACCCACTGCACCTTTGAAGTTTTTTTTTTGATGGCTCCTTGTTTTATATTTAATTCTTTAAGCCATCTGGAATTAATTTTAGCCTAGGTTAAAGTGAAGGATCTAACTTCATCCTCCTCCCCTCTCCCCAAAGCTAACCATCTGATCTGGCTTTATGGACTAATCCTTTCCAAGCATTTAATGCATGACTTTCTCCCCCCCTGTAGTCTTGGGGGTGGAGGAGCGGGAAGGGGAAGGGAGAAGGGAGAGAAAGAGATGGAGATTCTCTGAGCTACCCTCCAAAGCTGCCCAATAAGACCTGGGGTGGAGGTGGGGAGCTTTTCTCCCCAGCAGCCTGTGACCCTCTGCAATGCACTGAAAGTTCCTGTGCACAGAGCAGCAATCCTCAACAAGGAGTAACAGAGGCCATCTCCAACCCTGGCCCCAAATCGGAGCGCTCTGACACAACTTTGGTGCTGAAGTTATCAGCCCGAGTCTGGGCGGTGGTATCTCCACCTCAGGCACTCACGTGGGCGCAGCGTGCTTTGTTGAAGCTTCGCACTGACTGTCCAGGTGAAGATCTCCCTCCAGGCTCCTCTCCCATGTGTGTGTATATGTGTCCCATTACTCAGGGATTTTCAGAGATTCCTCTGTCTGGTCATCTGCCTCCTGGAGACCACATCCTTGGCCACACCTTTAGCTAGTCCTGAGCTCCGCTTGCTGGTTTCTGCTCTGCCATGTTATTTGTCTACATATTTACCAGGTGGACAATGCGGGGTGTCAACCAGGACATTGGTCACCTTCCCTGCCTTCTAGGAACTCACAGTCTGAATAGCATGTGACCAAGAAATGTTTCACTACTACCTGATCCAGAGGATGACTGGCTGGGGGCTTCCTGCTTGGGACTGTGACCTTAAATCACCACTAAACCTACCAACATTTACTCAACCAGTGTTTCCAAAGTGCCTCCAATGTACCTGGACACTAGGCATTGGAGGAAAGCAGTGCAGATGCATTTTAAGTAAATATATTCATATTCATATAGGTACAAACATCATTATAATTACAAATACATTTGTTTATATTTTGAGTACATATAAACATGATACAGTTGACCCTTGAACAACATGAGGGTCAGGGTCACAGCCGAAATTCCACATATAACTTTTGACCCCCCCCAGACTTAACTACTAATGGCCTTCTGCTGAATGGAAGCCTTACCAATAACAAAGTCAATTAACACATAATTTGTACATTATATACATTATATAATGTATTCTTACAATAAAGTAAGCTAGAGAAAAGAAAATGTTGTTCAGAAAATCATAAGAGAATAGGTATCTAATAAGGGCACAGGGAACTCTACTCAATACTCTGTAATGGCCTATATGGGAAAAGAATCTAAAACGGAGTGGATATATGTACATGTGTGACTGATTCACTTTGCTGTACACCTGAAAATAACACAACATTGTGAATCAACTATACCCTAATAAAAATTTTTTTAAAAAGTGAAAAAAAAAGAAAATCGTAAGGAAGAGAAAATACATTTACAATAATGTACTGTATTTATCCATATCATAAATTTACATCATCTGCTTATAGGATGAATTGTCTGTCAGTACCACAACAGTACTATCTTATATGATACAAAACAATGTAGATGTCATACGTATTACTAACACTAGACATCGAAAATGAAAAGATAATGTGAAAAAGAAATTCATATTTATTTACAAGTATAATGATTCCTGCATTGATAACGAAGAAGCAGCAATATGATTGTTTTATGCTTGCCTAATGTAATCATTACAATTGCTTCACGGTAGCCAAGCCAAGCCACTAATGAATGAATCATTATAAAATTTTCATGGCACACAGTGTTACTGTCATCTTCATAATATAATATTGGAAACATTGTTACATTTTTTAAAAACCACTTACCTGTGATGATAGGCTGATAAGCAGTTTCTACAATTACCAGGGAGAGAGGCATACGGTACAGTAATGTAATTCTTTGAAAGCAAAGTTGTGAAACAGTAAGAAAACTAACACATTATTAATTTTATATCCAATATCACTCATTTTATGCCTATGTAAGGATAGATTCATATCTATATTTTATGCATATATTTTATTATATATGCATATATACATATATATATACATATATTTTATTCATTACATTCTTAACTTTTTCTTCCTTTTTTCGCTATTTCTAGGCTATGCAGTTCATCTGAGAGTTTTTTCTTTTTTCTTTTTTTTTTTTTTTAATTAATTAATTTATTTATATATATATATTTTTTATTTTTTTGGTTGTGTTGGGTCTCCGTTTCTGTGCGAGGGCTTTTCTCTAGTTGTGGCGAGTGGGGGCCACTCTTCATCGCGGTGCGCGGGCCTCTCACTATCGCGGCCTCTCTTGTTGCGGAGCACAGG
Source organism: Eubalaena glacialis (assembly GCF_028564815.1). Taxonomy (NCBI): domain Eukaryota; kingdom Metazoa; phylum Chordata; class Mammalia; order Artiodactyla; family Balaenidae; genus Eubalaena; species Eubalaena glacialis. The sequence goes on along the minus strand of NC_083721.1, from coordinate 12,905,265 downwards.
CTCCAGACGCGCAGGCTCAGTGGTTGTGGCTCACGGGCCCAGTTGCTCCGCGGCATGTGGGATCCTCCCAGACCAGGGCTCGAACCCGTGTCCCCTGCATTGGCAGGCAGATTCTCAACCACTGCGCCACCAGGGAAGCCCCTGAGAGTTTTTTCAAATGACATAAATCTCAAAAAAATTTTCCAATATATTAATTGAAAAAAATCCGCATGTAAGTGGACCCACACAGTTCAAACCCGTGTTGTTCAAGGGTCAGCTGCAGCTCGTGAAGTCTTTCCCGGCTAGCTTCCCACTACCATGGCTGGGATAACCGGACACTGGATCAGTATCACCCCCAGGAAACGGCAGCCCTGGGAGCCAACCCCGAGGCAACCTGTTCAGGTCCTGCCTCAGTTTCCCCTCTCAGGTTCATGGCCCTTGATCATGATGGGTCAGTGCATCACCACCCATCATTTTCCCCCCTTTCGCCCCATCCCCAGACGTATCCATCTCCATGCACCTCGTCTTGGCCTTTTCTCATCCTAACTCTAAGGATCCATCTGGGTTACTTCTCTTTCCTTTCAATTCCCTTGCTTCCTGCTTGCATCCGCCAGCATATCTGCCTGTCCCCGTGCCCAGATGGCTCCTACTCTTTCTACAGCTACATTTGCAAAATGATGACCTTTGTATAGGATTCTTTTGGCCCTCAGCCCAGAAGGGTGCAAGCATAGTACGAGTAAAATTGGGTGTGGTGGCTTTTATGCTAAAGCTTGATCAGCATGTGCAGAGGACATGCCAGGTGAGAGAGGTCACATGTGCAAAGATTTGCACATTAGCATCATAATAAGCCTTGAAGGATTTTGCTTTTATTTCTCCCTTATTTTCCTCCCTCCCTCAATATAAATATTATTGACATTCCTAATGGATGATTTTTTTTTTTTTAACCAAAGAAAGATCTTTGTCTTCAGCAGACAATCTTTCTGCAAGAATATCTGAGGAAAGTTTGGGTGCTTCTACTGTGAGGTTTGACGTCTGCATTTCCAAGGTCACGTGGAAAGTGGTTTGTGGTCGGTTCATACGTCTCTAAAGTGTGCACGGGGGAAACAGATGTAAAGCACATTTTAAAAAGCATGTTCTTTTTTAGGTAGACCCAGATCCCTTTGTTCAGGGAGTGTCAATCTGCCTACCTGCCTACCTCTTCCTCCCCTGATGCAGCCACGTGAGCACAGCTCACAGAGCCCACCTAAAAAGAATAATAATAACAACAGTAACATTGTGACACCAGCTGCCATTCCAGTCCCTGGGTGCCAGGTACTTTGCTTGGTACTTTATGTGGATCATTCCATTTAACCTTCACAGCAGCTCACTGAAGCAGGAACTCTTTTTGTCATACCCGTTTACAGATTGGGAAACAGAGGATCAGAGAAATTAAGAAATTAGTTCAAAGCCACATAGCTAGTCGGTGGCAGAGCTGGGGTTTGAACCAGGCTTCCTGGCTCCAGAGTCCCCACTCTTGATTTTTGGAGCCTCTAACACTAAGGCTTAGTTTACAGGGCTGTGGTAGAGCATCCCCATGCATGCCTGGCCCCTACAAAGGGCACTGCATTGTAGCAGTGGTGGTGGCTGGTGCTGGGATTTGTGACTTATTGTATGGCTGTCCCCAGGCCATGTCCCGATAGGGTCCTGGTGCCTCCCCCTCATAGCTGGAGTCACTTGATGTCCACCTGTGGACTCAGGCCCTGTTTTCAAGAGCAAGGCTGAGCTGTGGGCAGGCCCTCCAGAAGGGCAACGACTTCAGTTTTTCACCTTTGAGTTAATCTGACATGGGCCCCCCTCCCCTCTTTTTGCTTGTCTCTGTCCTTCCAGTTGGGTGCCACCTTGGGCCCAGTTCTCCAACTCCCACCATGTCACCACCTGGTGCAGGGGCTTCCAGGACTTGGGGCCACGCTCTTGCCAGCCCGGGCACTGAAGTGCTGCTTCCTGTGGACTTAGGCCCCTGCTGCCAGCACTTCTGTGCATCATCTTGGTGACAGGGCCTGGGTCTGGCTGATTTGTCTGGAAGCATCACCTGCCTACAGGCCTGCATAAGCAGAGCTGAGGCCATCGGCTTCTAGGGTAATTGGGAATCTAAATGCCCCCTGGGTCCTCTGTAACTTTGGCAGAGAAGGGGGGACCACAGTGTAAAGCGAAAGAGAGAGAAAGCATGGCCAGAGAGAGAAGCTGGGGTGGGAGAAGGGTGGGAGAAGGCTCCTGGGGAAGGTGGCTTTGAACAAGTGAGAGGGTGGGCGCTGCCATGTCGATGGCTCCCGTGTGGCCTTGGGTGGGGCTGGAGGGAACCACTGGCTGTGCTCCGTGCCTTCGCTGGGATGGTCTGCACATCATCTTGGCTCCCTCCCGGTTGCCAGGAAACATTAGGGTTGCATCCGGCATCACCGCAGCCCCTGGGTCCAGAAGCAGCCTCTGCAGCTGTAACAGGCACCTGTCACACCTCCCCAGCCGAGGGCGCCCGTCTGAGCCCGGGCCGGGCCCAGCTGGTTCACCAGCCAGCACCGGCACTAGGGCTCAGAAGCTCACCAGGTATTCCTGTGCATCGTGAGCGGTGATTTGCAAAACAGGGCCTGCACTGTGAATAGGCACGTTCAGTTTAGTCCCGTGTCCACAGCGAACTGTACCTGCAAACAGAATCTCCAGGGGAGCTTGTTAAAAAGGTTGATTCCTGGGCCGACCCCAGGTACCCAGAAGCTTGATCAAATCCAGCCCTTGCTCTGTGCCAAGAACTACCCTATGCCCTTTATACGTGTTAATTCACTTAGACTTCACAGCCCTATGAGGTGAATGCTGCTATTATTGTTCCCATCTTACACATGACGAAACTGGCACAGAGAAGGTGGGTAACTTGCCCAGTCACGCAGCTCATAAGTGGCAGAGCCGTACCCAGCTCTGAACCCAGATTGCATAGCTCCAGAACCCTCTGTCCGGTCAGTTTGAGAATGTGCTGTCTCAAACAGAGAAGCCTTTCCACTCTCGGGACTGGCTTTTCAATCTGCTGGGCTGATTAGTGGTCAAGTCATAAGATTAAAGAAAACCTCATTGATCTATAAAACTCATATTAATCCAACAATCGCACTCCTTTCACCCACAGGAGTTGAAAAGTTATGTGTATACAAAACTTGCACATGGATGTTTATAGCAGCTTCATTCATAATTGCCAAAACTTGGAAGCAACCAAGATGTCCCTCAGTAGGTGAATGAATAAATAAACTGTGGTACATCAGACAATGCAATATTATTCAGCACTAGAGAGAAGTGAGCTATCAAGCCATGAAAAGACATGAAGGAAACTTAAATGCATGTTACTAAGTGAAAGAAGCCAATCTGAAAAGGCTACGTACTGTAAGATTCCAACTGTATGACATTGTGAAAGAGGCAAAACTATAGAGACAGTAAAAAGATCAGTGGTTACTGGAGGTTAGAAGGGAAGGAGCGATGAATAGGCAGAGCACAGGATTCTTAGAGCAATGAAACTACTCTGTATGATACTATAATGGTGGATACATGTCCTACATTTGTCCAAATGGGCTTTGAGTGATAATCATTTGTCAATGTAGGTTCATCGATTGTAACAAATGTACCACAGTGCTGGGGCATGTTGATAATGGGAGATGCTGTGTATTCATGGGGGTGGGGAGTATATGGGGGGAGTATATGGGAAATCTCTGTACCTTCCACTCAATTTTGCGGTGAACGTAAAACTGCTCTAAAAAATAAAGTTTATTTAAAAAAAAAATCACAGTATGTGGTTCTTGGTTCTTGGTTGATCAGCCATCTCACTGTCCTCTAAATGGGATGGAATTATCGTTCCAAACTCTGTAACAAGGTTCTGAACCTATTTGGGAGTCATTTACCATTTTGAGAATCTGATGAAAGTATGGATTCTCTCCTCATAAAAAGGCACTTACACACAAACACACATGCACATTTTATATGTAATAGCAGGGATCCCCAGGAAACCTACGAACCCCAGGTTAAGAACCCCAACCTAGAAAAACATGTTAACCTTCCCCTCAGCCCTGCCCCCCTGCTCCTACCTTTATGCTTGTCTCTTTTAAAATTCTTGGTAAGAAAGAAAGAATATTTAGGAAAATTATTTGGTTGGAGGCAAAGTAATTAAGGCACAGTTTTACTTTTCCTTGATACTTATAAGCATTCATCTCAATTAAAGTGCTCATGATGAGACCAGAACTTGGGGCTGCCAGGAGACAGGATGAGACAGGGATTATGAAAGGTTATTGCTCGCTGAACCCGGGCTGCTTAGTACTGAAGCGACCCTCTGCCTTGAGTAGCTTAAAGAGATTCTCTCCGGCAGCAGATGTGGGGTGTTTTTGTTTTTGTTTTTTCTTTGAAGTCAGCTTTTGCCATAAACTGTGGAGTTATATTACTGTGTGTTATTCAACAAATGTTCTTTTCATCCAGTTCTACCTTGGGTAAGTATAAATCAATTAAGAAATACACTGTGATGGTTAGTTTTATATGTCAACTTGGCCAGGCTATAGTGCCCAGTTATTTAATCAAACACTAGTCTAGGTGTTTCTGGGAAGGTATTTGTAGAAGCGGTTAACATTTACATAAGATGACTTTAAGTAAAGGAGATTACCCTCAATAAGGTGGACGAGCCCCATCCAGTGAGTTGAAAGGCCTTAGGAGCAAAGAACTGAGGTTTCCCGGGGAAGAAGAAACTCTGCCTCGAGACTGTAGCCTCAACTCTTACCAGAATATCCAACCTCCCAGCCCGACCTATAAATTTGGGACTTGGCCTCACAACTGAATGAGCCTATTTTTCAAAATAAATCCCTTAGATGGAGAGATGGATGGATGGATAGATCCACTGATCAATTGATAGATAGACATAGATCTAGATCTATCTCCCTATCGATCTATCGATCCATCCATCTTTCACCTAATCTATCCATCCATCCATTTGCCTGTATCTCCTATTTGTTCTATTCCTCTGGAGAACCCTGACTGATGCACGACCCCAAAACCCAGCGATCCACGTGGATGACAATTGCTCCCTAACAAATGAAAGACCTATATGTTATCAAATGCCACCTGCTTATCCACACGGCAGGCTCAGAGCTCCTGGCCCCTGGGAGGAGAGACGTGAGCTCAGAATGGTCAGCTGGGAGGCAGGCAGTCACCTCGGTGCTCCTGCAGCTTTTCTGTGCAATGGTATCACTGAGGCCAGTGTGGGAGGTGGGGTTTGTTTAAAATGCAAACTCTCAGAGTCCCACCTGCCAAAGTTCTAAATCTATTCGTCTGGGATCAGACCTCTGCATTTTAACAGTCCCTCAGATTGATTCTACCACAGGTGAGCCTTTGAGAAACAGAGCTTACAGGATAGCCTCCAAGCCCCAGACCAGACTGAAGCCTGCGCTCCACCCCCAGGACTTCTCCGTCAGTCCCTCAAGTTCCAAAGCTGGGAGCAGGGGGTCCAGTTTTTACCCTCTGGGTCTCTTGACAAGATGAGTGGCCTGGCTGTGCCTGTTGACACCCAAAGCCTTAATACCAGGGAAGGCAGATGCCAGGCACTGTGGCTTCCATGGTGTAGCAGTTAAGCTTATGGACTCTTAGACGAGACTGCCTAGGATTCAGACCCCAACTTGGTCTCTTACAGATTCTTCTCCTTCTTCTCTCTCTTCTTCTGCTTCTCCTTCTTCTTCTCCCTCTCCCCCTCCCCCTCCTCTTTCTTCTTCTTTTTTACTGATTATTTTTATAACTGCATGTCACACGATTTCTCTTCCCCTGCAGTTGTGATACTGGCATACAGTAGACTTGCTGAACTTGCCAATCCAATAGCACTTCTGGTTTTCCCGCCACAATCTAAAGTTTAAACAGTAAAATATGAATGTTTTGGTCTTGATACCCTGGTGGTTTCACAGTTGGATACTGATCTGCAGCCTCATTTTATGTTGCAAACCTTACTGCATAAGGCAGAAAGGAAGCCAGGACTCACACCAGGCACGAGCCCTACAACAATCACCAGCCTGGGGGCTTCCCTTCCCCTGACCTGCCGCTCTGGGTGCCTGTGGCTGAGCTTTGTCCCTCCTCCAGCCAAGGGGCCGGCCCATCCCTGCCCAACCTCAGGGTATGTGTTCTCAGCAGATGATGGGAATGTTGTTGGCCTGCATTTGCAAATGATGAATGGGGCTGACCTAACGTTGCCCTGGAGCTGAATTAAAGTCTTTCCTGGGAGGAGAGCAGTCAGGAGGCAGGGTGGGTTTCTGGGGCAGAAGGAGGAGGAGGATGGGGGTGGGGTGGTCATAAAACAAGAAGATAAGGAGGCACAGTGTTTGTTCAGGTGATGCAGCTCTCCTGGCCTTCGGATGGTACTGAGGCCCCTCATACTTCTAGCACTTGCTTTCTCCCGGCACTCCTTACCTCTGGCCTCTCCTAGAAATGGGCTGGGAAAACATCTGGAAAAACAGTACTGGGCTGTGCTGGCCAGTGAAGGAGGCCTTGTGGAGTCTGTTTAGTTTTTAGGTTCTGATTTTATCTTGTTTATAAAATCCATCTGCAGAGAGGAGGGAAAGGGGAGTGGGTGCTGGGGAACAAATAACTTCAGGCTGCTACGAGATTGGGTGTGTTTCTGGCAGACGTGGCATCTCTCCTGGGTCTGGGGCTTGCTTTGCCCATCGCACTGCTCCCAGCATCTCCTTGGGGCAGCCTGTCGGCTTATCTGAGAGCAACTCATAGGAAGCCTTTATTCAAATAAGAAGCTGGAACTCAAGGCTTAAACTCCAGTGTTGGGATCACTACCAAGTTCATCGTCCAGCTCGTCCACTCCCATCAACTGAGGAGACCTCGGGTGTATCTAACCTGGGCTGGGCTCGTCTCGGGAGACCTGGTCCAGATAGCTGCCACCTGCTAGTGTGTGAGTTCATTAACCTCTCTAAGTCTCAGTTTTCTCATCTGGAAAGTAGAGGTGATGCCTTAAGGATTGCTTGTGAGAGCCTGGCATATAGTGAGGGCTCAAAAGATGCTAGCTGATGGCATTATTTGTGACTCTGAACAAGTGCTCATTTCCTTTCCTGGCATCACCCTCCCAACCTTACAGGGTTGCTGGAGAATTGATTGTGACAAAAGCTGTGAACACACCTTGCAAATATGATTTGAATTCCACTCTAACAGAAGGATTACGATTATTACCTGCTTAACCCACACCATGCTGCTGTTCATCTTTGCCTCTCTATCTGGAATGCCCTCCCCCTCCCCCATTTTCTGCTTAACGGATCCCTACTCAACTAAATGTCATTCCCTCCAAGAAGCTCTCTTCTGCCTCCTAAGGTTTTTGACCATTTCCCTCACTGAATACAAAGAGTTGTAGTTACAGGTTTACAACATGACTCCACCACTAGAATCTAAGCTCTTCTGAGGGCAGGAATTAAGTCTTTACTTTTGTAAATCCTAAGGTCTAGCAGAATATTTTTCACAGAGTAAGGAACAGTGAATAAATGGATGATTGGATAGACGGATGGATAAATGGACAGATGAATAGGTAGATGGATGGATGGGTGGATAGATGGAAGGATGGATGGATGGACGGAAAAGTGGTTGAATGGATGGAAAATTTGGTAGACATGCCTCAAGAACTACCAACAGTTGATATCTCTCTCAGCTGTCTCAGAATATTGTGCTAAAATTATTCCCTTGTCTTCAGCTGACATTAATCAGTGATCTGTACAATAAGCTTAGGAGGACTGATGGACTTTTAGCGAAAGGTTAGTTCACTCAACTTCTCACCTAAAATATGGTCCCGGGAGATTACAGCCTGCATTTGCTCCCCCTCAGGGGAGTCTGCCTACAGCAGGTTGGGTACCTGTCCCAGTTGGGAGTTACGGTATCTGCCCCATTTTTTAAAAATTAATTAATTAATTAATTAATTTTTGGCTGCTTTGGGTCTTCGTTGCTGTGTGCAGGCTTTCTCTAGTTGCAGTGAGCGGGGGCTACTCTTCGTTGCGGTGCACGGGCTTCTCATTGCGGTGGCTTCTCTTGTTGCAGAGCACAGGCTCCAGACACACGGGCTTCAGTAGTTGTGGCCCACGGGCTTAGCTGCTCCACAGCATGTGAGATCTTCCTGGACCAGGGCTCAAACCCATGTCCCCTGCACTGGCAGGTGGATTCTTAACCACTGCGCCGCCAGGGAAGTCCCTCTGCCCCATTTTTTAAACTCCCATGGAAGATCTACCATGGAAAACCTGACCAAATACATCACGGCCTTGGGGATCAGAAAGGGTTTCTCAGCATCCTTTATGAATCTCTCAGGCGGTGGAAGAAAATTACCCCCTCTTGCTGAGACGGAACATGGTATTTAACAATGATTGCTGGATTGGAAACCAGGACCTCTGCTCTTGGCCTGGTTCTGCCACTAATTTGCTCTGGGATTTTGGGGCCAGTCACTTCACCTCACTAGACCTCAGCCTCTTTGGGAAAAAAATGGGGACTGTATGAATGTCAAGGTCCCGTTCAGCTCTACAGGCTGTGATTTTACATTCAGCAGGGCCAGCAGGCTCCGGAGGGAGACACAATGCCTGGACCAGGCCCTCAACCTGGTCCTTCACGACTTTGGGGGCTCTATCAGCCCTCCTGGCTTGCCCACGGTCTGCCCGAGGACGCCCCCAGTGGGGAAGACACAGCCAAGGTGGATACTGTTTAGCACAATGGTTACTAGCACAGAGCTCAGCTCCACCGTCTATAGCGCTGCAGCCTCGGGCAAGTTTCTTAATCCATCTGTGCCTCACTTTCCTCGTGTGTGAGATGGGCTCATGGAAGGATCCCCCCCCCCCACTCCCAAAGCAGGTAGAGGATGAAAGACGCAACACACGTGAAGTGCCTCACACAGAGTGAGGGCTGGAGGGATGCGAGCTGTTATCATGGAGTCTCTGGGAGATGGTGGTGGAAGCCACGGCTCCTGGCCTTCCATCCTGGGTCCTCCCTGAGGGCTCAACCCCAGTATGCTGAGGTCCGTGGATTCTGGTTTCTAAAGGTGCATTCGCCTACGCACTGCTGGCATGAAATTGGGCCGAGGACGGAGCCCTACCGACTTGAATGAAACCCTTGTCTGGATAAAGGGAGCCCAGTTCTGAAAGCCGGTCATTAGGAGGTGGCGGAGCAGGGCTTCTGGCTGCCCAGGCGCCTCTTTCTCTATTTCCTCCTTCTGTTCTTGTAGCCCTGTGGATGCTTTTATCTGAACAGAGGGGCTCTGACCACTGACCAGGAGATGGCCGCCCTCTCCCTGCCTGGTGATCATTCAAAAGTGCAGCAGAGCTAGAGCTTCCTGGGCCCAGGAGGTTGCCCCACACCTGATCATTTCAAGAATAGCTTTGTCTCCCAGCAGCAACCTTTCAGCTGCCAGGCCCCTGCATGCACCCAAGTAACAGGGCAGCAAAGTGGGCCATCGCCCACAGAGAAGGTAACAAACGTGGCTGTCCCTGGCAGGCCAGAAAAGGAGCCCTGAGTTGGAACTACAGTCTGTTCGGATACCACACGCTGGGGGCTGAGACAATACACATGTGTTGTCCCGCAGGCTGGGAGGCTGAGGTCAAGGTGTCAGCAGGGTTGCTGCCTCTGGAGGGCTGTGAGTGAGAAGTTGTTCCAGGCCTCTCCTTTAGCTTCTGGTGCTTTCCAGGCACTCTTCACTGTTCCTTGGCTTGGAGATGCATAAGCCCCATCTCTGCCTTCATCTTGACATGGCCTTCTCGCCGTGTGTGTGTCTGCATCATAATTTCCCCCTTTTATAAAGACACAGTCATTGGATTTGGGGCCACTTTACTGCAGTGCGACCTCATCGTAACTAATTACATCTGCAATGACCCTGTGTCCAAATGTTGGTCACATTCTGAGGTACTGGGGGTTAGGACTTCAACATGTGAATTTTGGGGGGACAGAAACAATTTAACCCATAACAGCTGGTTTTTCCGTAGGGAGAGGGCAGTATTGGGTCCACATATGCTTGTGTTTCAAAGCTCGTGGGAGACCATCACAGAGTGTTTCCTAGGCCTCTGTGTAGAAAGGAGCTTGGAGGTCAAGATGATCTAGGCTCTGCTGATGGGTCACCTCTCTGCCACCCACGCTGGTGACTGTCCATTCTGAGTGTGAGTACCTCTAGCAAGGGGAACTTACTCCTACCTTCCCCCTCCTCGGGCCGCTCTTAAATAGAGCTCAAATCTTTCTCAGTAGCTCCATCCAATTTATCCCTTGTCTACAGCTAACATTAATCAGTGATCACTACAATAAACACAGGAGGACTGATGGACTTTTAGCTATTGTCACTGTAACCCAGACCAAGCCGAGTGTGGCACCAGGCCCTGTGGGTGGGAAAGGTGCCCCGGGCTGGCACTGGAAGGTCCCGAAGGGATCCTGTCTTTGTGATCCACTCCAAGAACTTGATGGATGAGCTTGGACCAGTCATCTGGCTTTGACAAAATGGGACATTGTAAGTAGTCAATCAAATAAGGCATGTGGGGGAGGAGGGGCCCATAGTGGATTCTCAGAGGAGTGAGGTGAGCAAGGGCAGAGCCTGGGAGGGAGGGCTCACAGGCTCCCACCACCCAGCTGGGTGACCATGGGGAGGTTACTCACCCACTCTGGGCTCCCGAGTCCTGGGTGTAGGCATAACAGCACCTGCCCGAGGGGTTCTTGAGGATGATGCATGGTGTGGCCAGCACTGGAAGGGGCGTGGGCAGGAAATAGGAGGCCCAAGTTGGCGTCCTCTCCCAGACGCTGGGCACCCTGACCTGGGCCAAGTCACCAGATCCGCTTGTGTCCCTCTTTCCTCCTCAAAGTGGAGTTGATGTGAGCTGGGTCTGAATCGAGCAGACACTTGTGATGTGATCTGAAAACGAGAAGATGCTATTCAATGCATTATTATCTCATTGGATTCCACACCTCGGGAGGTGAAAGTCCTTCTCCATGCTTTGTGGGTTGGCTCCCCAGCCCACTGTATCCCCACTGAAGAAGGGGGAAGGGCAGGCGGAGGTCAAGAGTCATGAGGGAAGGAAGGGAAGGCAGTCAGGCAAGTCCCTTGCATTCTGCTCTCCCAGCCTGAGCTCCCAGGATGAGCCCATTCACCCAGCTCACTGGTCTCTGCGGGGCTCTGTCCTGCTCTGGTTCCGCACGCTCCAAGCTCAGAGAGCCCTGGACCAGAGCCTTCCCCTAGGCTCTCCATCCTCTCCCCATCCACCTCCATGGGGAAACTGCCTCCCGATGGCTGCTTCCAGCTTGGCCGGCCATGAAGGCACCACCGTGTAATACTTGAGCTGAAAGACCAGTTTCTCACTTGAGATCTCTGCAGCTGGGCAGAGTTGGGCCAAAAAAAATTTTTTTTGTTTTAAATCAGTATTAGCTTTGCAACTTTCTTACAGTAAATTTGCTTTAAACTAAGATATTAAATCACTTACAAGGTCCCTCCAGAAATGATATACTATCTATTCTTCCATGGAAGACAAGCAGTTTGAAAGACTTTTTTTAAAGAAAGGATAAAAGAACAATATAATATACCAGAAGAGAAGGCTAAAAAACATATTTTTCTAGAAAAACAAGAGATATTCTCATTATAGTGTCTGGCTAATGGATATCAAAACCTTTTCAGGAAAATCTATGGCGATGAAGAGCCATCCCTTCGTTTGAGAGCTGTTAACTCTGGGAGGAGGGTGGCTCACAGAGAGCGGAGATGGCTGGGACCATCAAGTCTGCCCCACCAACTCTTGCATTTTTCCTGAAGAAGAGACTGTGGTCCAAGTGGTAACTGATGTATGTTTATTGAGCACCTCCTATCTCCCAGGTCTTCTACCTGAATTAACTCGGTTCTCTGATAGTTCTGCATGGAGACATTAGTATCCCCACTCTAGAGAGACAGAAGCCGAGACGCTGAGCACAACACAGACACTGTAGGCTCCCTGGGCCTTGCCCCTTCTGTACCAGCAATGCACACATCACAGACAGAGCTTAGGGCGGCCTTTCTCCCAAGCTTGTGCTCCGGTGCTCCAGGAGGCTTGGGCCAAGCCTGCCTCCATCTGGAAGGCAACAAGAGCTTGGGTGTGAGCCAGTGGTGGGAGCACGAAAGAAAAGGCAAAGAGGGGGCTGACAGGAGGGCCGGGGTCAGCCTCTGGGAGTGCCTCCCCCGCCCTTGCTGTGATCACAGGAGAGAGGCTGGAAGACAATATTTGTGAGGCCTCCCTGAGAGGCCGGCAAGGCCCCAGGGAAGCATCGGGCTCCATGGACCAAAGGTGTCATTCCCCTCAGGTGTCAACCCTCTTTGAAACTCTGTGGCTCCCCAAGGGTGATGGTCACTCTCATGGGCTATATTTAGGCCTCCACCATCTCCTTTGGAGACAGCATTATAATTTGATCACGTTCTCTCTCTCCCACGGGCTGTGGCCTCTTCACAGTGCCCCACAAATGTTGACCTAATAAGGGACCCCTGTCCCCATCCACCCTACCCCAATAAAGGAGGAAGGAAAAGGCCCCGAATCTATTGCAAAAGGAGGTGCCTGGACAGAATGCACAGCAGAAACTGGCCAAGTACCTTGAACATTTCAGCCGTGGGGCAGAAAGCAGCAGCCCCAGGGCCCTGCCTCGCCCCGGTGAGGATGCTGCCCTTCTTCAGGACACTGGGCAGGTCACTTCCCCTCTTTGGGGTTCGCCCTCTCGTCTTTAACAAGGGCTGAGCACCTCCAGGCACTTTCAGGGTAGCCAAGAAAACCAAGAGGACAGATGCCTGAAGATCAAATATTTTAGAATCTACAGCATTCTTACAAATATACGTCGTTGTCAACGGTACCTAGTTATTTGGAGATGGGACCAGGCATATGGACTGACTGCTCTATATTTTTTAAAAATTAAATAATTAATTTACACTCTGCCTTGTTCCAGAAAGTATTACAACTGGGCAGCTAAAAATTTCCAGTAACTTCTTTTCTGTATCCCCAGAGTAACTCATTTTTCTTGTAGAAATTTAGAAAACACAGATTTTAAGAATGTTAACCATCATCTGCCCCCATCCTCATACTCACTATACCCATTTTAGTATTTACTCTTCTGGGCTTTTATTCTGTGCATCAAGACACTTTTAAATATTTACTTAACGAAAACAGGATCTTACTATGTGATTGCTTTTGAAGTTGTTTTGAACTTTCTCATAAATTGGGAACATCTAACCATGTCAATAAATAGAAATTTACAATTATAATTTTTAGTGGCTCCTAGTATTCCATTATAAGACTGTGCTTACATTTGAAACAAATCATTGATTGTTTTATCTACTGTTTTTTCTAGTTTTTCATTACTATAAGTATTAATAGATTAAATATCTTTATGCAGAGTGTGGATCAAGATCTAAAGATAAGAAGCACGGTTCCCTTGGCCTGGTGGAGGGGCCTGTGGATGGGAGTTGAACTAAGTATTTTTGAGAGACGCTCTTCCCAAAAGAACCACACAGAGCAATGAGGTACTGCAGCAAGGATGCTAACCTTCCAGAAGGACCAACCAGTGTCTTCATTCCCAAGCAAGTTGGCCACCACTCACTACTGAGAGGTGGTAAAATATATTGCTTCTGCTATACTAGTGGGAAATGTCTAGCCAAATCTTTTTTTTCCAGACAAAGAGTTTTAGAATGTAATTTGTCTATAATTTGACAAATTTGTAGATTTTTTTCATCTTGTAGCAGTTTTTATTTTTTATTTTTATATTTTTTTATCTTTTGATTCCCTTGCTGGCTCCTGGCTCAGCCCTCTCCCACCACAGAACACTCTAGCGATGACCTTCACCTTTATACTGCTAAGGATGAGTCTGATAGCCTCTCCTTCCCTGATGTCCCAAGGACTAAGGTCCATCTCCTGCATGGATCTTTTAACATATTTTCTCTTGGCTTGAGGGAGGTGTCTGACAATCTCTCGTAAGAAATGCAGCCTCTCAAAAAAAAAAAAAAAGATCTAAAGATAAATGAAATAGTGAAAAGAAATCATGGTTTCTCCCACTGCATTCTCTTGTCTGGTTCAGATTAGAAAATAAAAATAGTAAAATCATAAAAAGGGTTCAGCAAGATTCTGGTTTATCTAAGATGATACTCTTCTGGTCCTTTTTTGAATATCAAATATATGTCTTTTCTTTTTTATTTTTATTGAAGTAAAGTTGATGTATAATATTACATAAGTTACAGGTGTACAATATAGTGATTCACAAGTTTTAAAGGTTATACTCCTTTTACAGTTATTATAAAATACTGGTTGTATTCCCCATGTTGTACAATATATCCTTGTAGCTTATTTTATACGTAATAGTTTGTACCTCTTTACCGCCTACCCCTATATTGCCCCTCCCCACTTCCCTCTCTCCTACCCCTACAATTCTTTTATTTTAAAAGAAAAAGCTTTCTTTGCTCTGCCGATGCCTAAGCATGTACTTAACTTTCTCTCTTTGTGCTTTTACACCAGCAGTTCTTAGAATGACTTCCCCAAAGGAGATGAATCTTTGCAAGACTGTGAAGACTTAATACCTAATTGTCTTCCAGAAGCATGTTACCAGTTTATATTTTTTGGAGGTCAACCTATTTCTCCACACCTTCTTTGCTAATCTTTTAGGCCAAAAGTGGCTTTGTTTTCGTGTGCATTCTATTGACTAAGGAGGTTGAATGCTTTTTTTCATATCGGCTGTGTGCACTTATTGTAAGAATGGTTAGTTCTTATTTTATCTCATCTATTTTATACTGCACTATTTACCTCTTTCTTTTGTCTGTCAGTATAGCTTTGTATTTTAAGATCTTAAATCCTATGTATGTCACATGTGTCATAGCTATTTTCCCAGATGTAATTTGCCTTTCATGTTTCTTCGTTTTTTAGATTTATAAGACTAAAATATTTTTTTTATAATCATTTATCCCAGGATGTTACTTTATTGATATTTCCTTTGGTGTTATGCTTAGAATGCTTTTCCTACTACAAGTTTACATAAAATTTTACCTCTTTTTCCTTCTGGTACCTTTACATTTAAAAAAAATATATATAAACCATGTGCAAGTTATTACCATGGATGTTATGAGGAGGAAATCCAGCTTGATTTTTTCCAAATGGTTAGCCAGTTATTCCAAAATGATGTATTGACTGGTTTATTCTTCCCCACTTAATTGGAATTCCATCTTTATCATATCTGATTATTTATTATAAGTAGAGCTCTTTCTTTACTTTTCATTCTGTTCCTTATCTGTTTGTTCCTAAGATAGTATCATTCTGTTTATATTTTTGTCACTTAAAAAAATATGTTTTAATATCCGGTAAAATCAATGCCCCTCCTTTTTTAAAAAAAAAAAAACTCGACTGGTTTCACACATTCTGCCAGTTCAACTTTAAAATCACTGTCAAGTTCCAAAAATAATTTCACTGGGATAGAGACAGGAATTCTAATGAATGTATTAGTTAGTTTGGGATGAATAAATGTGTTTACGATGTTAAGCTTTCCCAATTCTATTTTTTCTAGTAAGTTTTAAAAAACTTATTCAGTAAAGTTTGTAGTTTTCTGACTTCAGATCCTATATACCACTTGTTTCCTCAGTATTTTATATTTTTGTTGCTACTGTGAGCAACCTTTCTCTCTCTCTCTCTTTTCCTTCATGTTTTCTTAACAACCACAAAATGTTGTTAGTTGGGTCCCATGAAGGCAGGGGCTCAGGGCCCACAGGCCATCTGAGATCATCTTTTCCCTCATTAATGTCAAAGCTGAGAGTTCTGGTGGAAGGTTCTTCATGGACTTAAATTTGTTGGAAGCTTCTGGGAATTCATAGAACACTCTTTCAGAATCTCTCACTACTCCTAGATGTGATAAAGCAAAACACAGCTCTCCTGGACATTTTCATTTGCTCCTCTCTCCAGGCAGTGTGCACTCAATTTTCTCTTCAGATGCTTCTGAAAAGGAAATCCAGACACCCCAACCTCACTCTGGGATGTCCAGACTGAGGGGTCCTTGATGGTCTGTTTCACCTTTCCGTGCATCTGTCACTCCTAGAACAGTGATGGGCACAAAATTAGGACTCATAACATGAATAGTTGACTTGGACCACTTGGAAACCAGACTATATTCAATGGTCCTCAAGTCTGGCTGAATATTAGAATAATCTAGGGAATTTTAAACACTACTGATGCCTAAGCCCTAGACTTGGAAAGGCTGGTTCAACATAAGGGATTGGGCATCAGTATATTTTAACCCCCTCCCTCCTACCCCTGCCCCAAGGGACTCTAATGTACAGCCAGGGCTTAAAACCACTGCTTTAAATTATGCCCAAATTATTCATCAAATTCTCATTTACAAGCAGCAGAAACAAACTATGGATAATTTATGCAAAAAAAGGAATTTATTTAAACAATATTTAAATTAATATCTTTGGCTTTTGGGTAGGCCAAAGAACAGTACATATGTCCCACAGCATATTGTAGACTGGTACCGTGGTAACACTATTGCCCACGGCTGCACACATATACCCAGGGGCAGATCTGGATTTTGAGGGGCTGTTCTTTAACAAAAAATCATGAACAGAAAATTAGGCACAAAAGTAAATATTTAGAATGAGAGAAAATAAATCACAAAAATTAAATATTTAAAAAGCTGATAATACCATAAACATCACAAAATCTAGAATACTACATAATAGTTTAATTATTTGCCTGACACACTTCACATTGTATTTTTCCATTTCATTTTTGGGTTATGTAAGAATAGGTTTATAAAATGTAATTTATAATATTTTCTATAGAGAGAATAGATAATTCAGTCTTTTAGCATGGTTGATCCAAATTTCTTTTCTAAGCAACTTTTAAAATATAGAAGAGTTTTAGATTTACAGAAAATGTGAGGATAGTGAAAAGAGTTCCTGTATAACCCTCATCCATTTTTCTCTATCATCTATTTGTTATGAATGAATCAATACTGAAACATCATTATTAAATAACTCCACACTTTATTTGAATTTCATTAGTTCTTCCCTAAGGTCTCTTTTCTGTTCCAGGATAACACATCACATTCGTTTAGTCACCATGTCTCCTTAGGCTCCTCTGGGCTATGATAGTTTCTCAGACTCTCCTTCTTTTTGGTAACCTGGACAGTTTTGAGTTTTATAGGTATTTTGTAGAATGTCCCTCAATTTGGGTTTGTCTGTTTTTCTCATGGTTTGATAGAGATTCTAGGTTTGGGAGAGGAAGACCACACAAACAAAGGACCACTTTCATCCCATCTCAGCCACCTGGCTGAGATCCAAATTTGTTTCATATTTTTTATAATTTAGAAAAGTTTCTTTCAGCTTCATACTCATTATTGGCAACGTCGTGTAAAGTTGTTGGATTGTTGTCAGATTTGGGAAAACCTCTATCAAATTTCTTTTGTGATCCTGAAGGTTTAGAAGGATTTCCCACAGACGAGCTTCTGGCTCTGTGCATTTGTATCTTATTTCTCCTCTGCTCTCCACATAGTTCAGGACCTGGCACTAAGGACGTATCCTTTTGCAATACAAATTCTGGCCCTGCACCTTCCTGACCAGAGGCTGGGTGAATTGTCACAGTGAGAGGTTGAAATGCTCCTGGCAGCCATTCTGACCTCAGGATGGATAGCAAAGACTATGGAAACAATCATGAACCACATAAACGTGTCACCCTAAGCCCAGACTAACTGTACCCTAACTCAGCTTCCCCCTCATTAGCTTGTTCCCCCAAAATGCTGCAGCCACACTAACATCACGTAGTCCAAAAGGAAGTGTGACAAAGGGTTAGTTGGAGAAGAAAGAGTCTTAACCAATTTCACTTAAAGTATCTGGCTTCTGCAGATTTTACAAAAATGTGTCAACACGTTGCTGGGACCCGCTTCCAGGCTTTGGAAGAAGCTTATTCAACTGAGGAGGCCTGAAGGTAAAGAGTCATTGGATTCGCTGTTAATCTGGCTTTGCAAATGCCTCAGTGGGCACTGTTGACCCCGTTGGCCATGGACCCCAAATGCAGCAGTTTGAACCACTAGCCTCACTGTCTCTGAAAATGAGATAAGAAGATTCTCCCCTGTGCTTGCTCTGGGATGTCACCTCCTTCCAAGTCACACTTTGGGCAGGTGTTTTTGATTGGCTGAGCCTAGATCACATGACTTCACCCCAGCTGTGGGGAAGGCTGGGGATGTATCTGTTAATTTGAGCTTATAGAGGCGGGGATAAGCTCTTCTGGTGTGGGATCCCCCAAACTAAAGAGGAAGTTTCATCACTTGTATTTGCATAAAGAAACATAAAATGATACAAACGTAGTTACCTGTGGGGGAAGGGTATATGCAGAAAGATGAGGAGCACGACTTCTCAATGTGTACATTTGCATGTCATTTTGAGTTTTAAAACACTTGCATATATTATCTAGTCAAAAATAAAAATTTTTAAAGGGTAATATAATCATATTACCAAATGTCACAAATCTAGGTAACTTCTTTCTTTAATCAACATTCTCAGCAAGGATTAAAAACACAACTCTACAAAGTGCACCACATTTAAATCTGTGTGATTTAATGTCACCAAATCCATCAGTCTGATCTGTTACCTCCTTTCTTTGCCTATTTTGGATTCCCTCCAAATAACTCATTTTCACAAAAGCATCATGAATTGGCAGTGATTACCCTCACTAGGGAGGGGGAGAATTGTGTGGATTTCCCATACAGTGAAGTACAATATGACTTGGTTTCTTGTTAGCAGATTTCAGAAGAGTTTCTCACACACAAAGAAACCCTATCAGAATCAAATACCACACTGGGTCCTGAGATAGAATGAAACAGTGAAATGATTCTGAAGACTTGCTCATTGCCCAGAGATGAATCCTTAGGGCTTATGAAGTTGGGGGGTGGGGTGGAGGGGAAATCACCATTCAAGGAGAAAAGTGGAAGTTTCCAGAAAGTGCCCTCTAAGGCAACCTTTGTCCATCAGATCAGGATTCCTCTTGGAGAAGAGAAAGCCCTTGATGGGGAGGAGCCCTGGAAGGGGAGGAGCCCTGGGAGGAGAGGACACAGCCAAGGTGATATTCAGAATTAGCAGCTTGTATGGGATGAACCTGACCAATCAGAATGTACTCCAGCCATTACGTCAGTACCAGGTGTACAGCTGATTTCCTCAGCCTTTCCCCTAATCATTCACACCAGCAGTTTCCTTCTCTTGGTCACCAGGGATTCTAGAGCTTCTCCAAAGCTCAGAAACCCAAGGGTATTCAGGAAGAGGAGGTAGAGAGACAACTAGATCCTAACTACTACCTTTCATGGAGCAGTCAGATGTCACCATCACATAATCTATGCAGATCCTGGACAAATAAGAGAATGCACACCTTACACTCAGTGGGCGTTCAAAAAATGTTTGACTTAGGGTGGAACATAAGCTCCTTTTGAGTGAGCTTTATGGTGATATCCCTGGAACTGAATCCATTGACAGGTACATAGGAGGTGTTCAATAAATATTAAGGATAAGTTGATTAAGTGAATGCGTTGGCTACAGGCTCTGCCAAAGTCTTTCTGTAAGGCTCCTCCAACTGATTTTTAGAAATGCTTCATGCTTGGTAATCCCATTCCAGTCCAACATGACCTAGTCTAAGAAATGGTGGAGAAGCGTGGTTTTGGATTGTCTCTTCACCTGGCAGGACAGGCATGGGAACAGACTCTACTATTCATGAGCTTGTGAAGAATCTTCTTCAGGAAGCTTGTATCCACCTGGGAGCACTGCTGCTTCCCACCCCAAGGAGAAGGGACACTTGCCCTCTTTGGATGCCATTTGGAGCCTATCATTTACTCCCATACCCAGGCCCCATGCCTGTCCATCAGCACAATTGGAGTGTCAGTTATTCTGCATATAATTATCTGCTCTACAACCAGGTCAAGCTATAGAGAGATGGAAAATTTCAGGTGTCCAGATTAGTCATCACAACCAACATGATTTGGTTGGATTTTTTTTTTTAAGTTTTTCAGTTGGACGACTACAGTCCTAGATTTTTTAATGACAGACCCACCCAAGCATCATAGGATATAAGCACCCAATAAGAACAAGATCCTGGTATCTCAGCCCTGGGTATGACTCCCTTATTCATGTCTGCTTATCTTCCCTGTCCAGATTTTGGAGCTTTATTTTCTGTGATAACTCTGAGGTTGCCCCTTGGATACAAGGACAGTTAAGTTTCTATCTGATGCTCTGCCACAGATTTGATCTTTTGATCTGCCCTGGGCATAGGGCCACTAATCAAGAATGACCCTTGTGTGCAGTACAGGATTTACCTTGCCCAAAGAAAAGTTTGGCCTTTGCCTCAGCTCCTGAAGTAGCTTCTAAGCCCTTGGAATGCCCTGCCTGATAAGAGTGCCTTTGTTTATCTAGAGGCCTTGGGCCATGACAGAAAGTCTATTCTAACAGAGTGATTTATGGTGGGGGAACTTGGACCACATGGTATCAACTTGACTTTTGGAGAAGCTGGAGACAAAGGTCCACCATGCAGATCACCAACCATGTCTACATGACTGAGCCCCAATAAAAACTCTGGACACCAAGGCTTGAGCTCCCCTGCTTAATAATACTCCATGCATGTTGCTGCACATCATATTATATCATGGAGAAGTAGGTGTTCTTGGGACAACTTGCATCTGGTGACTCCTGGACCCTGCCCTATACTCTCTTCCCTTGGTTGATTTTAATCAGAATCCTTTTATCAATACTTTAATGAACTGTAGCCATGAGTATAATGACTTTTCTGAGATCTGTGAGCCCTTCTAACAAATTATTGAACCCAAAGGTGGTCTTTTTTTAAAAAATTTATTTTATTGAAGTATAGATTTACAATGTTGTGTTAACGCTGAAGGTGGTCTTGTAAGTAGACAGAGTAGGGAGGGTCCCTGGAGGAAGAGAACCAGGCATGGCTTTCTTGACATGAGAGAAGCCATTTTTGGCCTAAGCCATTTTGTGATCTAAGCCTGGCCACAATGCTTGTCCTTGAACAGGTCTCAGTAATTAATAATCTTAAGGGATTGGGATTGACATATGTACACTAATATGTATAAAATGGATAACTAATAAGAACCTGCTGTATAAAAAAATAAATAAAATAAAATAAAAAATAATAATCTTAAGGGAACAAAAAATGCAAGAACAAACAATTGTCATCAGGCAAGATAATTAACAATAGCAAAGATAATAAATCAGTTGTAAAGACTCTCAGTTCTGTTTCAATGGTAAAGATTAGCCTGAAGCTCAACCACCAGATCAACTGGAAGCTAAGGGAGGATGATGTTGACCTTTTCTGACCCTCGTGACTTCCATCAACTAAAGCTTGGACTCTGTCAACAGCCCAAGCCCCTTCATGAATATGCAGTGTACCCTTAGCTTAAAACTTCCCCAATTTTGCTGTTTGGGGAGATACTGCTTTGGGAAACATCCCTGGTGTTCTCCTTACTTGCTGTAAGTAATAAATCCTTCCTTCTCCTGATCTTTGACTTGGTTGTTTCTTTTAGCTCAACAGCCACCAACAGGTGAACCTAGTTTTCGGGTAACAGTCTTGGCTCAAACTTGCAATTTGTGTCAGAATGAAAGTGGTCTTGAAGACCCCCAACTTATCTGTGACAAAAGTGATGGTGGTCCTGAAATTCGCAACCCTAAAAGTGGAACTCCACCTGGCCAAATTCCCATGACAAGTAGTCAGTATCTTCATCTTAGACCTTGGAGACATTCTATTCTTACTCATGTCCAGGTTGACAGGTCTCTTCTCAGTCATGCCAGGCTGCTCACAGCAGCCTCTTTCCACCTCTTTTGACCTCCTAGTTGCCCTTTGCAGCCTTCACTGCTTCATCCCCAAGCCAGGGTAAGCCATCCTTCTTTCTGCTTATCCTCTTGTAGAAAAGTCTCCCTTTTCCATATCACTGCTTTCTCTTACCAGGCACAAACCCAGGCTCATACCTATCCAAACAAGATCCTTCTTCTGACAGTCAATTCCTGAACCATCCAAATTCACTGTATCTTCTGGGCTAGCATATGCATATCATACCAGCTTGCTGAAAATAATTTCCAATATACAGACACAGGAGATCCAGTTAAAATAACCTGGAAAAGTCACTATTTACAACAAAGGTATATGTGGAGATCTTGATGTGAATGCAGAAAAGCAGGAGGTCCCTGAATTGAACAGAAAGAAATGACATGAGAATTGGAAAGGACAGTTCTGTATCTTGTATAAGGCAAACCCATCAAAATCGAGAAAGAAAATTAGACTTCCTATTCTATTTTTTCAATAATGATCCAATTAATACTTGAGCTAAATGCCATCTATAATAGTATCATAGGGCTTCCCTGGTGGCGCAGTGGTTAAGAATCCGCCTACCAATGCAGGGGATACGGGATCGAGCCCTGGTCTGGGAAGATCCCACATGCCACGGAGCAACTAAGCCCGTGAGCCACAACTACTGAGCCCACATGCCACAACTACTGAAGCCCGCGTGCCTAGAGCCCGTGCTCCGCAGCAAGAGAAGCCGCCGCAATGAGAAGCCCACGCACCGCAACGAAGAGTAGCCCCCGCTCGCCACAACTAGAGAAAGCCTGAGCGGCAACGAAGACCCAACGCAGCCAAAAATAAATAAATTAAATAAATAAATTTTTTTAAAAAATAGTATCATGTTTCTTTAAATCTCAGATTAAATGTTGGAGAAGTGCAGTAAAAGCACAATAATTTGGATCAATCGGCAAAGAATTCAATATGAGTTAATGAAAGTTAGAATTACAGACTGTAATGGAAGAAACACATATTACTTCTAAGCACCTACACAGATATGTTTTTTTAATGGTAACCAAGTAGAAGTCTTATGGGTCGATTGTAATAAGTAGACAATTTTCATATGCCATTTCACATTATTTTAATACAAACTGGTGTTACTCAAGTGCTTTAATAGCATGGAAAGGAGTTTCCATTCTTAATCAGGTTAAATATTTTTCTTCCAAGGCATGTAAGTTGTTTGGTAAACTCTGTAAAAGAGTAATTCTTATCCCTCATGAAGATAAAATTGAGGAAAGAGGAGGGATGGGAAAGAGGCCTAAATTAATAAAGAATTACTTGATTTGAATGAGTTGGCCTATTATAGATCTGCAATATCAAGAGATGGCTTGCTTTCCACAAATCAAAGTAGATACATACTGAGAAATGTATGGTCCAAAAAGTACTATTAATTCTTCATTTCATTTATTTATGTATTTTTATTTTCATGCACTAATTCATTTAGCAAACATTTCTTCAACACCTTTCTCATTTCAGGCCTCGTGTTCAGTTTTGATTGGTGTTTGACTCCTAGATGTGCAAAACACTGTTTCTGCCTGTAAGGAGTTTGCAGGTTTCAAATGACTACAGTGTGATAAATGGCTGTCTGGTGTGTTCTCAGAGAGCGCAGGGTAGGGGATACTCTCCTTCTTCCTAAGCATGGCGCTACTTATTTCCCAGCCTTCTTTGTGGTCACATGTGGCCATATGACTCAGTTCTTGCAATGGAGTGTTGACAGAAGTCATGCTGTCTACAGCTGGGTCTAGGCCTTGAGAGATGGGCATGCCTCCTGCAGTCTTTCTTTCTCTTGGGACTGGGGCAGAGTGGTCCAGCTTTGGCCACAGATGAGGACAATATCCTTGGGTCTAAAGGATAATGGAGCAATGACTTGACAACTTGGAAAAAATTGAGTCCCTGCCCACAAACCTGGCACCCCTAGATGAACAGATGGAACAGAACTGCCCACAAACCTGGCACACTCACTTTGGAACTGTTACTTGAGGGAGAAAAAAAACCTAAACATTTAAAACCACTTTGTGATGGGGTCTTTTTCTTTATTTTTATTATGAAAAATATCAAACTTATAGCAAAGTTTAAAAAATTGTACAGTGGACAGCCATATACCCACAGCTTGAATCTACCATTAACGTTTTACTACACTTTTAAAAAAATTACAAACCTATCCATCTTTCCACCCAACTATCCATCCATCAGACTTTCTCACTTTTTTGGACACAATTCAAAGTATATCGCAGGTATCTGTATACTTTTCCTTAGTACACTGAAGACTGAGTTCACCTGAAGGACAAAGAGGAGATGGGCCTTCCAGGCAAAAGAAACATCATATACAAGGGCAATGAAACACTGCATACAAGTGGGAGGTTGTAGCATTTTGAGAATTGCTATTGTCTCCATCTGCCTACAGCTTAGGGTAATGATGTGAGGGCAGCCGAAAATGAGCATTAAAAGTTGACCAGGGGGCTTCCCTGGTGGCGCAGTGGTTGAGAGTCTGCCTGCCAATGCAGGGGACACGGGTTCGAGCCCTGGTCTGGGAAGATCCCACATGCTGCAGAGCGACTGGGCCCGTGAGCCACAACTACTGAGCCTGCGCATCTGGAGCCTCTGCTCCGCAACAAGAGAGGCTGCGACAGTGAGAGGCCCGTGCACCGCGATGAAGAGTGGCCCCTGCTCGCCGCAACTAGAGAAAGCCCTCGCACAGAAGCGAAGACCCAACACAGCCAAAAATAAACAAATAAATAAATAAATTTATTAAAAAAAAAAAAAAAGTTGACCCGGGTTCCAGTGCTTTGCTAAGTGCATTGGACTCGGTCCTCTAAACAGTGGGGAGCCATCAAAAGGCTTTAAGCAGGGAATTGACATAATTAGATTTGAATTTTAGAATGCACTTTAGAATATCGGTGGTGATGTAGAAAGTTATATGGGAAAGAAACAGGAACTGAAAAACCAATTATGAAACAGGTGAAATAGTCCAGAGGCTTGAGGACCCAAACTAGGGCAGTCACTGTGAAGACCAAGACCACAAATTGGGGAAACAGATCAGAGAGTCCCAATTCTGGTTATTCCCACTTCCTGGACAAACTTCCATCTCTTCTGTATGTGCTCCGGTTAAGGAAATCTCCTCTATTAATTTTGTGATAGGGACTGCCATTGTCTTCTACAATAACCTTTATTCCCTTCCATAGGAATAGAAGTTTCAGCTTGGTTAATCCAGCTAAAAAGATGATGGTTCCCAGCCTCCCTTGCAGCTAAATATGACCAAAGGTATGGTCAGATTCAGGCCACTGGGATGTGAGTGGGAACAGAGGGTGCAACTTCTGGGGTGTTCCTGTAAAAGAAAAGACGCCCGTGCTCCCTTCCTTCCTTCCTTGTCTCTTTCTCATGGGCTGGAATGTGGAGGTGATGGAGAGCTATCCCTGACAATTTGTTCCAGAAGAAGACTCTATGGATGGGAAAGCAAGGAGGTGGAAAGGTCCTGGGTCCACACACAGTTGAGCTGTGACCCTGCACTACTTGTCTGGACTGTTTCATGAGACGGAAGTAAATCTTTATCTCACTTGAGCCACTGTATTTGGGGGAATATTATTACTGGAATCCAGTGTGTAACAATGAGATAGTCCAGAGTAGCTAAAAAGATGGATTCTTCCCATGTAAGTTCTAATCTTGATGACTCCTTAAGTGCAAAATGCGGTTATGAGAATTGGTGGTAAGGGAGTTCCCTGGCGGTCCAGTGGTTAGGACTTGGCGCTTTCACTGCCGTGGGCCTGGGTTCAATCCCTGATCGGGGAACTAAGATCCTGAAAGCCACGTGGCACAGCCAAAAGAAAAAGGAGAGAGAATTGGTTCAAAGAATACAATCATACAGTCCTTGGAGTTAGAAAGACTGGGGTCTGAATACAAGCATGCCATTGGCTAGGTGGCCTCAAAAAAGCTATTTAACTTCTCTGGAACTTGCTTTATTGTCGTTACCTAATTGTTTTCTTCGGTAGAAGGGGAGAAATGGTCATGATACTGTGAAAAGTAGTAAGTCTCTTTTCACTTGTCTTGTAAAACGTCTGTGCCCAGTGCCTGGCACGTGGTGGGCCTCCCACGTGATGCTTAGTATCATTATGAATAACTAGGGGGAAGAATGCAGAGACAGTGCCAACACTTGCTTTTCTCGCTGGCCCGCACCATACCTGCTTTCTGATTTTTTAAAAGACTTAGTTTTTTAAAGAGTAGTTTTAGGTTTACAACAAAATTGAGAAGGCGGTACAGAGATTTTCAATACACCCCTACTTCCACACAGGCATAGCCTCTTGCATTATAGTATCAGTCACCAAAAAAAATTTTTTTTTTTTAACCAGGGATGAACATAGGTTGACACATCATAATCACCCAAAGTCTGTAGTTTACTTTAGGGTTAACTCTTGGTATTGTACATTCTATGGTTTAGACAAATGTATAATGTCATGTAGCCATCATTATAGTATCATACAAAGCATTTTCACTGCCCTAAAAATCATCGGTGCTTTGTCTAGTCACTCCCCGTTCCCCCACACCAAGGGCCACTACTGATCTTTTTTAATTTTCTCCATAATTTTCCCTTTACTAAATGTCATATAGCTGAAATCATACAGTACATATTTCAGATTGGTTTCTCCAATATGACCTCATCTTAACTAATTTCATCTGCAATGACCCTATTTCCGAACAAGGTCAAATTCTGAGGTCAACACATCTTTTGGGTGGGGGAATGGGTAGGGGTGGAGGCAGAGGGAGAGAGTCAGTTTAACTTGTAACACCTGGGATGAGGAGGCGCTTGAATTAGAAATGCCTGGGCCCCTAAGCTGAGCTACGGGAGCTTCCTTCCTTCCTCCCTCCCTCCCTCCTTCTTTCCTCCCTTTCCCTCCCCTCCCACACTTTCTCTTGCTTCTTCCCCTCCCTCTCTCCTGTCCCCTCTGTTCCTTCTTCCCGTTCCACTCCCCCCACCCCTCCCCTCCTCCATCTGTCCATCTGTCCATCTCCTTAAGAGGCCCCAGTGAGATGCACAGATCAGGAATGTCAGGCTGCCCGCAATGGCAGCGGCCCGAAGCAGCTCCCAGACAGCTCCCAAGCCCTAGGGGAGGGAAGGAGGCCAGGCTCATCTGCATGTCCTTCTGCTTTGCAAACCTTGTCTCTACTGCCATTTTTAGCAGTGGCTTAACTCACAGGGACACTGCCCCGGCCCTCACGCTGTCATCCCAGACCTGCAGGCGATGTCGCGCTCTCCCTCCCTGCTGTCACGGGACACCCGCTGCCCCGCTGACAGCCAGGCCGCTTTCCTGACATTGTGAGGCATCTGCCTGGACAGCTGAGGAGAGTGCTGCAGTTTCCATGGAAACCTGAGTGCCTGTGGGGACTGTAATGGGACTCTGACCACTGGAAAGGCCCTGAACGAGATGCCAAGAGTTTAGGGACAGCGGTCAGCCAGCTTGCTTCTCTGGCAAAGAATTACAAAACCCGGCTACCTGCTTGAAGTGAGGATGAGGGGCTATGTAAGAAGGACAAATACAAACTAGCCTTTAAATGGATTATCTTTCCAGTTGCACGAGGCTTTTGTTTGGCTATCCGTGGGGGCTTGGGGTTATACCTGAAGGAAGAGAAGGATGGAGAAAGACACGAAGGAGAGGAAGGTGACTCGTTCCTCTGTAGAGAGAGAGGTGCAGGAAAGAAGCAGGAGGCTCGGTTTTGATGAGAGGCATGTTGAATCTTGCAGCCCCAGCAGTACGACCCAGGGTCCAGGAGATGCGGTGGAGGCGGGGGTCCCATCTCAAATTCTCTCTTCCCCTCAGTTTTTCCCGGGATCATGGTGCAGCTCAGGACCTCTGAAAGCTTAGCTGTCCTGAATGGAGGACTTTGGGACCAGACAACATGTGACCAATGGGTCAGTTCACCAAGAGCATCTCCCTTCTGGATCTGCTACACTAGTGAGTGGCTATGCAGCCCTTGGAGGTGCCAAAGAGAGGTCCCAAGGCTGAAGACGATGAATGAAGTCTTTTAACTTTGAGAAATATTCACAATTGTAGTTATTAGCTATAGCATCCTATTCAGAGATTTTTGACAACATACAATTTTTGTTTACTGACTCATAGGGGTGTATATCATTTACTGTTTACTGAGCATGGTTCCCCAGGATCTACCCTCCCTTCCTCTTGGTAGGTACAGAACTGTCCAGCTGGACTACATTTCCCACCTTCCCCTGCAGCCAGCCATGCCCACGTGACTAAGTTCCAGAAAATGGGATGCTGTGGAAGTGAGAAGTGCCCTCGCAGGGTCCTGCCCTTCAGGGAAGCTGCTTGCCCTCCAAACCTCTTACCCGGCCTGGAAGGCAGACTTAGGGATAGTGAACCAGGTCCAATGAGGGTGAGACCACACGGAGCAGTAGAGCAGCAAGAAGGGAGGAACCTGCATCCCTGGCAGACCCAGTGGATCAGAACTGCTGCACTCTCCACCCCTTGGACTGCCCTGGATAGCTCGAACCTCAAATGAGAGGAAAATGAGCCTTCTCTCTTATCTAAGTTGCTCCTACTTTCATCTCTGTTAAAGCAGCTGAACAAATACATCCTAACTGCATCAATAAGTCATCTGCTTTTCATCATGCACACTTATTGGTGTTCGGAAAACATGAGAGTTAAACTTGAACCTACTCTTTCCTGTTGAAACGTCTGCTCACACATCACCTGTTTTTGCCTGTTAATCAACACAATCCACCACTTTCACCCAAAGGGCTTCTTATCTCAGGAAGTTGGCCCAGAACCCTTTAGAAAATATTCAGGTTCTCAAAGAGCCAATGGAAAGGTCAAATCATACGGTTCCACTCCAGAGAGGGAACCTTGGTTTTAGGAGTTGTAGGAAACCCCCGGGGGCACCATGACCTTATATTCCAGATCTTGATGACAATTTTAATTTAAAAGATTCTGGGCCAGTTCACATAAATGTATTTGTAAGTGTGTGTGCTGTGGGTTTTGTGAAGAAATGTGGTCATAATCCCTTCGGGCCCCTCAGCTGAATGTCATCCCTTTATGCTATTTTGCCTTCTCACCCTCTGACTGTCAACCCCAGAGAGTATGAACTCAGAAGACCGAGCCAGTCACCCTGACTTGCTCTCCTCTCTGATTTACTTTTCTATTCTGACTTGAACTGAACTGTACTTATCTGTAGAGAAGTGCTTTTTTTTCTTTTTTAAGAAATTAAGCTCCTTTAGAGATTAAAGTTTGGCTCCCTCAGCTTCCTTACAAACTCACAGTATTAAAACTGGGTCATAGAAAAATAGTTGTTCCATTTTCGAGCCAGATAATAGCTTCGGGCAGTGCCAGATTCTCCTCCTCTGGGCCCGCCTTCTTCATGGGCCTCTTTGCAACCTCCCCTCCTCCCTGGGCCAAGGGCACTCACCCTTGTCACTTACCAGCTGATGCTGCACTGTCCTCTTTTCCTTGTCATCACTAATTGATGCTATTGGCCTTCAGGGGGCCCTCTCTGCTCCCCCTTCCCGTTCACACACCTCCCTCCTCCCCACAGGATGCATTTTGATCAGGGACAAGGACACTTTACTGGGTCATGGTGCTAAGAGTAGAATTTTTGGTCTGTCCTCAAGGGTTTAATGCTCTGAGACTGTGGTAGATGGTGTTATTATTCAAAAATATGTGCTGGCCCTTCCTGAAGGAGATGATACTCTGCTGTCCCCCTCCCAACCTCCAGCATCAGGCTTGACCATGTGACTTGCTCTCGCTAACAAAGTCATGTGACATGCATCCTGTCCAGGCAAAAGCTTTAAGAACCAGACCATGGTTTGCTGTGTGTTTTTTCCCTCTTCCACAAGCTGGACAATGGGCCAGAAAAAGGCTGCTTCATCAGCCTAGATCCCAAAGAAGATGACATGAAGCTGGATGTAGTCAACCCATGATGGACATGTAACTTATGCAAGAAATAAACTTCTGTGGCTGTAAGTCATTGTGGGTTGGGGACTGTTGTTACCACAGCACACTTAGCCTTTTCTGAGTGTTCCAGAACATATGTGGAAATGGGCTTAGACCTCTTTCTGTGAAGCTGTGGTTGGGCTTGGACTGGGCATGCCAGGACACTGCTTCATCAGGAGAGGATGTTGTAGAGAGATTAAATCTACCTCTGCTCGAGGCCTTAGAAAGAATTTTTCTTTCCCCTTGTTCAAGACTTGTTGTGACCTTGATGTCATCTGTTCCCATACGTGCCCTCATTTTCATCCCTGGTCCATCTCAAGGCAGGACATAACCTCTCTTCCTGAGCCCCAGCAAGAGACCATTACACAAAAAGAACTAGAGAGCGATGTTGATTTTACTGAAGATTTCATAGGGAGGATAAGAGAGGTTTTCATCACACATTTTAAAGCTAACTGCCTGTTCATGCTCTACGTGATACAGTGTACTCTGGAGCCAAAACTGTTGAGTTAAAATACTGGCTCTTCCACTTACTGTGTGACCTTGGGCAAGTTACTTAAACTCTATGAATTTTCTCTTCTGTAAACTGTGGACAAAACATTCCCGTGTCCTAGGGTTTGTGAAATAAAGTTCATATTTTATGGCAAGACAAGAAAAATTTAAACATAAGTTCTTCTCTGCCCTTTGGCCTCCTCTCTCTCCCCTGCTGTGCATTGCGTATCTGTCTTATGCATTGACCAGACCGCCCCCATTGGCAGAATACCTGCTCAACCAGAAAAAGCACCATTCTCCTAGCATCAAAAAGACAACTCCTTAAAGATAACATTCCTTCTTGATCTCGTAAGGGGCCACGACGGTGCTTAGATCTGGATTGTATAAACTGTCAATTATACGTCATTGAAGGTACAGCCCCCCATCTCAAAAAAACTTTGGAAGCTCTGAGAACTGTTCTGCCTGATAGAAGGCAAAACACAGTTATCTGAGATGCTCTTCCCGGGTTATAATCCTCAAATTTGGCTCGAATAAAATTTTCCACTTCTTTCATAGATTGACTATTGATTAATTTTCATCAACAGGTTGCTATTATCGGTCTCTGAAAAGTATGAAAGTTTGACTTGACCTGACCTCTTCCTGTTGACAGCCTGTTCATCCTTGACCTGTTTTTTTCCTGGTAACCTGAGATATCTATGTAAAATGAGCCTGGGAGGGAATACAATGCCTGACACAATAAATACACAACAATGTTAGTTATTACTAGTGTTCTTTCTGTTACTTAAGTCTTCATCAATATGCTTGCTTTCCTGAGTCACTTCCTCCCACCCTGTCTTTCCTTCGACCTTCCCCTGCAGAACACCCAGCCTCGTGGACTCCAGTCTCCTCCCTGCTAGACTTCAACTCTTCCACCCTAATTGATTCCCTTGTGTATTTGGGATCCTGGCCTTTGTGCTTGCTTGCTCTCACTCTCTCTCTCTCTTCCTCTCATTTCCCATTTTCTCCTCCCGCCCCCAACCCTTCTGTCAGCTGTTCCACCTTGGAGAAATGACTTGCAGGAACAGCCTGGAACTTAATACTGAGGCTCTTGAGGGATTACACCCCACAGCCCTAGGCACCAAGGATGGAAGCTGGACCCCCTCAAAACCCCCAACCTCCCAAGCTGGGTCTTCTCACCTCGTCTGCCATTGCAGGCAGTCAGATGAGGACCACTCTGCAGAGGGAAGGATGCTGGCAATTTGTCCCCAGTATCAGTGAGCTTCAGTTAAGGTACTATCCAGACCTAGAGTGTTTGCATTTCAAAGATTATCTCTACTTGAAGAAAACTCCCCTTAAAGGCATTCCAGGACAATGGAAATTTCTAGTTAAATCAGGCCAACCAAACGTGGCTATATTCGAACATCCAGAGCCAGGCTCGGGTGGGGCAGATGACAATGAGATGACGATGAGAACAGGCCCAGAAATGTCTGTCTGATCACATTGTGTGAAATGAGCATGTTTGCTTTTTTTAGTAGCTATGTCACAGTTTTGGCTCATTTAGTCTTGTGTTCCATTAAGACCCTCAGATTTTCCTCATGAGTCCCTTAGGTTCTGCTGAAATTTAGTCTTTAGTGGCTCCAAGACCGTGTGCCTGGTGGTTCAGAGCGTGGGTGTGGGGTGGGCAGATATCCTTTCCAATCTGAGTTTTACTGTGGGAACAAGTTATGCTGAGGCTCACTTTCTTCATCTGTAAAATGATAATGATGATGATCATCAGTATCCTCATCCCCGCCTCACAGACTTTTTAGGGTTCAACAGGGTAAAGTATGTGGAGTGTTTGGTCCAGGGCCTGGGACACAGTAAATTCCTGCTGCTGCTGCTGTTGTTGCTGTTGTTACTGTTACTATTACTGCAGGTCATCTGGCCCTCCAGGCCCCCCTTGCAGCTCTTAAAAAATGATCTCTGACTCTCTGAGCTTGTTTTTATTGGAATCTTTCTGGGAAATACTATCATGAAGCCAAGTATTCACTCTTGCTTGTCCTCAGCATCTTGCTTATTAACCAGTGTTGGTGACAGATGCCGGGGCCCCACTTAGTTTACACACACTGCCCTGCACGGCCCTGTGGGGTTGGCATTACCATTCCCATTTCATGGATGGAAAAGAGGCCCAGGGAGGTTGAGACACTTTCTTGATGTCACGCAGCCAGAAAGCAGCAGAACCAAGGTATGAACCATAGACTATACAACCTTAATTTTTTTTTTTTAACAACCACTTTTTTTTTTAGCACTATCTATGCTCCTGGCACTGTTTTAACTGCTTTACAAGTACTACCTCATTTCATCCTAACAGTTCTATGAAGTAGGTACCATTACTGCCTCCATTGTGTGGATGAGGAAACTGAGGCACATAGAGGCTAAGTCACTTGCCTGAGTTCATAGTTGTGAGTAGCAGAGATGGAATTCAGACCCAGGCAACCTGGTCCCAGCCACGTCATGAAGATGTTCTTTCCCATATGCCCCACTGCCTCTCTTGAGGTTCTGGTTTTATCAGCGGGCAAATTGGCTGCCTTCCTGGTACATTCATGGCCTCCCCTTCCCTCATTTCCTCAGCCACTTAGAGGAGATGCACAGATGCACTCTGTGTGCATCTCACCAGGACCACAGAGGACAACCAAGCCCCTCTACCCTTCCCTCCTCCTCGGAAGCCCATGGGCTTGGGTAGCAC
The DNA here is from genome assembly GCF_028564815.1 of Eubalaena glacialis. Classification (NCBI taxonomy): domain Eukaryota; kingdom Metazoa; phylum Chordata; class Mammalia; order Artiodactyla; family Balaenidae; genus Eubalaena; species Eubalaena glacialis. The sequence goes on along the minus strand of NC_083721.1, from coordinate 12,872,311 downwards.
ACTGGTAGAGCCAGAGGCAGCTGGTGGTTGGGTAGGCTGCCAGTGTGGACAGCTCGTCTGCAAGTTCCCCAAGAGAACCAACTTGTCAGAGCTGTCCCAGGTCCTGGACCAGAGCCAGAGCCCAGTGGCCTGTCTCCCTGCCAATCCCACCGCAGGGAGGTCCATCCTTAGCAGGACTCCCTAGGACATCATTTGACAGCATGCAAATAAACAAACAAACAAACAAGAATTCTTAGAAAGACAACCTGCCCTGCCAAGCACTGTAAAATCCAACTCCTATAGGCCTGGATCCTGTAGGTAGATGCATACCATCTCTGCCTAAAGAAATTCCCTGAGCATCTGCCAGAGCTCGCCAGCAGGGAAAGGGGGTGCTTACTCCATTTTTTACCAATTTGAGTTATTAGGAAGTGTCTCATTCTGAGTCAAATCTACTCCCTTAAAAATTCCTCCCGTTCTCCTAGTGCATCTTCTGGAGTAACAAGATCAAGACTGCTTCCTCCTCCACATGACAACCCTTTAATATTTAAAAGCAGCTGTTCTTTTTTTTCTTTTTTTTAATCTCCAGTTCCCTGGGCTAAATATAACCAATTCTTCCATCCAGTATTCCTGCAGGATGGTTCCAAATTCCTCACTAATCGGAATGCCTTGATTGGAGTGCTCTCAAATCGTCAATGCCCCCTTAAAATGAGGCCCAGGAACCGAACTCACTGTTAGAATTGGAGCAAGCAGCAGGCACCCCTGGGATTAGACATCCCTAACTCTGGTCTGGTCTTCCACATGTAGGCTGCATGCACTTTCCTTAGGAGCTGGGTTGCCCTGTGGTTTACTTTGATCTTGACTTTGCACATAAGTTGCTGCCAGTTATGTTTTTCCCACCTTCTAAACTTGGACAAGAGAATTTTATAACCTAAATGCATGCTTTTGTATTAATTGCTATTTAAACTCATCTGAATCCCTTCAAACCAAAATTGTAGTCAAATTCAACATGTTCCCTTATCAAAGAATACTATCTTACACTTTGCATTCACATCATCTTCAAAACTGGAAAAAAAAACTTTCTTAATACATTTGTCCAAGAAAAATACTGAAAAGACATTCTGCCAGAGGCAAAAAAAAAAAAAAAAACAATGGGAGGACTTCCCTGCCAATCCAGTGGTTAAGATGCTGCGCTTCAAATGCAGTGGGCGCGGGTTCGATCCCTGGTCAGGGAACTAAAATCCCACATGCCACGCAACACAGCCAAAAAAAAAAAAAAGCATTGGGTTACCCATTAAAGAGAATTCTCCAGAAGAATGTCAATTGAAGAGACATCCTGTCACTATCAAGTCAACAAATTTTAAGCAGATGGCTTGGAAATTAGTTAGAAAAAGGATGACATGATCATCGTCACTCAACCAGCTGGTTAACTCAACCAGCTATAAATGCACTGAGTAAGGTTCTGTCTCATCCACCACAAAGATATCACAATAGACTGTCAAATACTTAATGGAAATCAAATCTTGTGAAGGAGAAGCCTCTTGAATTAAAAAACAAAACAAAAACAAAAACGAATGAGGTTGGTTTGTTTTTTAAGAGTGCATGCTGATTCCTAGTGATCACATCTTAAAATGTCCACAAATCATCTGTTTCATATTCAAATCCAGTGGGATTCCAAAGGCCACATTGATTGGGTTGGAGGTGGGCATGTGACCCAAGCCTGACGAATCAGAGTCAATGGAGAAACCTTTGCTGGAGCTATTTAGAACTATTTATTCCTCTTTTCACTGAACTATCCTCCTGCTCAGCTTGGAAGATATAAACCTAGGGTGTCTTCATCATCACACGAACAGAACCTACCTGAGAAAAAAGTCAACACGGAGGCAAGCAGGGAAACAGGGTAGGCAGCTACTAACTCATGATATTTTTTGACACCTTGATTTAGATGTGTCTGAAAAACAGAAACTCACTTGGACTTCTCAGTTACAGGAGCCAATAATTCCTTCATTTTGGCTAAGCCCCTAACTTTCTTTTATTTTTGTCGTTGTTTTGCTTTTTGGTTTTTGTTTTTCCACTCTTTTTTTTTCACTGAAGTATAGTTGTTATACAATATTATATAAGTTACAGTTGTACAATATAGTGATTCACAGTTTTAAAGGTTATACTTCACTTATTGTAAAATATTGGATATATTCCCTGTGTTGTACAATAGATTCTTATAGCTTATTTTATACCTAATACTTTGTACCTCTTAATTCCCTGCCCCTAAATTGCCCCTCTCCCATTCTCTCTCCCCACTGGTAACCACTAGTTTGTTTTTTATATTTGTGAGTCTGCTTCTTTTTTGTTATATTCACTAATTTGTAGTTTGTTGTATTTTTTAGGGCCCACATATAAGTGAGATCATACAGTATTTGTCTTTCTCTGTCTGGCTTATTTCACTTAGCATAATGCACTCCAAGTCCGTCCATGTTGCTGCAACTGGCAAAACTTCATTCTTTTATATGGCTGAGTAGTATTTCTTTGTGTATATGTTCTTTATCTATTCATCTGTTGTTGGACACTTAGGTTGCTTCCTTATCTTGTAAGCCCCTAACTTTTTGAAATTTATGTCTATCTCATTTTTTCAGCTCCGTCAACCTCAACTAATATATGCATTTAAGTCTATAAATGTCCCTCTAAGTATGGCTTTAGCTGCATTCTTATAGGTTTTAATATGTCACAACTTACTTAGCATTCAGTTCGAAATATTTTTTAATATCCATTGTGATTTCTTACTGGACCCATAGGTTATTTAGAAGTGTGTTAATATTCAAACATTTGGGGCTTTTCTGGGAATCTTTTGTCATTATTTCTGGGTCCCACCAGTCTGTAAATATATACACAGGCTCCCATTTCCTATAAAATTTTCTTCAACAAGTATTTTGAGGTCTCCATATAGGCATCTTTCTTACATGGGGTCACAAGTAAGTTCTCCCCCTTCAGGTGCCACCCCATTTCCACCATTTCCTGAGGCAAATTTGCAATGTAATGTGTTATCTGCTGATTTTGTCTCATGGAAGCAGGGGCCTGGAGCCCTCTAGATGTGAAGTTATGCTTCATTCAAGTAGTGGAGGGGGCAAGAATGTCCTGTAGTAGACATATTTAGTTTGCCTACCCAACATCACCTCCTTGCAGGAAGTATGCCTCCAGTCTTCCATGTAGTTCTAGTGGGTTTGTCAATCATTGTAAAGTCCCTCCTGCCACACTTCTCTCTGTAGAAATGGACATGTGACTCAGGATGGTCAATCAGAGTCTTCCTTAGGAATTTTCTATAGTACTATCAACAGCTACCCCAGTCTTCTTCAACTGCAAGGTTATGAGTACAGCGCTTCCAGGGGCTATGTTCATAGCCCCATGGAAAAGGCCTGCAGAAAGACTAAAGTCAAGCTGAGACAAGTAGAGCTGAGAAATGGAACAAAAGATAGAAAAGAACCCTGCTAACATCATTTTAACCCTTAGATCTATTGAAAGCTAGAACCTCCCCTATACTTTCCATTTTCATAAACCCACAGATTTCCTTTAGCTTATTGTAATTTGGGTAGTGGTGCTGTCACATAAAACCAAAAAAGCCCTATATTGTTTATAGTGGATTGAATGGTGACTTCCCAAAAGGCATGTTTATATCCTAATCCTCAGAACCTGTGCATGTGACCTTATTTGGAGAAAAGGCCTTTGCAGATATAATTAAATTAAGAATGTCAAGATGAGATCATCCTGAATTACATGGGTTGGTCCCCAATTCAATGGCAAGTATCTTTATAAGAGACATACCAGAAAGAGGAGAAGATGGCTACATGAAGATGACGACAGTGATTGAAGTAGTGCAGGCACAAGCCTAGGAATGCTGGCAGCCACCAGAAGCTGGAACAGGCAATAGAATCTCCCCTAGAGCTTCTGGGTGGAATGCAGCTCTGGCAACACCTTGATTTTGGACTTCTGGCCTCCAAAAGTGTGAGAATAAATTTCTGTTAAGTCATCCAATTTTTTTCCACTTTTGTATCAACTCAGAGAGGTAGCCAAGGAGTGTTATTTGGGTCCTGATGTCTTATAATGCTTCAGACAACAGGGACTGAGCCAACAGATGCCATGCTATATTCCAGATTGTTCATTCCCTCTGACCAACAAAGTCTTTTCAATGGCTTAGTCTGGGCGTACCTGCTTCATTCTTCACTGAGAATGAGTTGTCTCCCAGGACTCTCCTTAAAAATAGGTTTCTGGTAAATCTGTCCTCCCTTCCCCCTACTTTACATAGGGAAGTGTTAATAGTTCAAGCATTAGAGTTGGCTAGAACAAGATTTTAATTCCCTATTTCTATGAGCCCATGGACAAATTGCTTTACATTTCAGAGCTCCAATTCCCTCAGTTGCAAAAAGGAGATCTCTAACTCACTGGGCATTATAAAGATTAGACAGTACATGCAAAGCATAGAGCAAGTGACCTGGCCCATGGTCCATAGTCCATTTACTCAGTAAATATAAACTCTGTGTATTAGTCGGTTTGGGCCGCTGCAAGAAAAATATCCAAGGCTAAGGGACTTAATGACAGAAACTTATTTCTCATGGTTCTGGAGGCTGGAAGTCTGAGATCAGGGTGCCAGCATGGTCAGGTTTTTGCTGAGGGCCCTCTTTCTGGCTTGCAGACAGCTGCCTTCTGCTGTGTGTTCATATGGCAGAGAGAATGAGAGAGTCCTCTGACCTCTTCTTACAACAGCACTAATCCCGTGATGAGGGCTCTACCTTTATGACCCAAAGGCCCCATTTCCTAATACCATCACATTGGGGTTTAGGGCTTCAACATATGAATTGGGGGAGAGGAAGACACAAACGTTCTGTCTATAGAACTATGGCATGTTGCTAGATATATTTGAAACCCAGCTTAGGACTTTGTACAGATATTGAGCAGCAATATACTCAGAGATGGTAGACCCAACGTTATAGAGGTAATTCATAATTTGCCAGGGATGGTTTAGGAATAGGCATGCGACCCAGTTTTGGCCAATGAGATGAGAAGAGTAAGTCTGCTATGGGTTGTTTGGGAAAGATTTCTTCCTTTATCAAAATTGGCACACAAAAATGTATGCACTCACACTTTGTGCTTTTTGACACTGTGATGTAAAACTACAGTGTGTAGAGTGCTGGCAGCCATCTTGTGGCCAAAAGGCAAAAGCCCAGAAAAATCTCAGTGAGCAGGCATAGCGCCATGATGTCAACAAGCTGTTGAGTTTACCGACTCTGCACATGCCAACCTCCAACCTCTTGATAGGTGAGATAATAAAACCCTGATTGTCTAAGCCACTTGTAGTTGAAAACCTCCTTAATGTTACCCAAGGATTTTGCATCTTGGTATAGTTGTTCTTGCTAGTGACACACTACTTTTCGGCTTAACAGGCAACACCTTAAAGCAGTTCTATGACAGCTATTACTATCTATGACTCTCTCCTCAATGCTAAAACCAAATAGTTTCATCCTCAGTGCTCTGTCTTCTATTGAAACATTTTCCCATCACCCTCAGTGCTCTGTCTTCTATTGAACATTTTCCCATTTTCTTTTTTGGGGGGAAAAGAAACCTTTCTCTACCAAAATCAATGACCCTATAAATCTCAACACATGGTGATCAATGTATGCAGTGGAAATATTTCTCCCATTAAAATCTAATCATAGCATGTACTTCATCTGGGGACTGGGTGTGCAGGGCAGCAACTTTCTAAAACTATGTGCCGAATTAGACACGGTTAGGAGCTGTGCTGTCTGAATGCTGAATTTTATTTGACGGTGAGCTTTGTCTTGTTCCTTTTCTGTCTTCCCTACATTCGTTCTCTTGAACGGAGGCCAGATTCTTCCCTCCTCCCCTAAGCAACGGACAGGCCTCCCTGAAAGGGGCTCAAGAGTTCAGGCTGCTGGGTGATTGATGGTGACTAATTTAAGGGAGGCTGAGGGGAAGCCCCTGCTCTTCCGCACGTAAATCCTCTCCACTCTGCCTGATACAGGCACCACCGGGTCATTCGCCTGCCTTCTAGGAAAGCCCAAGAGAATACCTTCTGATAGAATAAGAGTTAACCCTTAATGGCCAGGTTTAGTATTAAGAGGGTCTGGATGCTACGGGACCAAGTCTCATCTCTTCTGCCTCATCTTTTTCCCCTTCCATCGTCATCTCCTTCTCACCTTCCCCCTCCCCATCCCCATCCTATTCCTTAGACTACTGCCATGGCCTCCCAACTGGTGTCCATCTTCTCCTTTTGTCTTCTACAGGCCATTTACGCATTTAAAGCACAGAAAGCCTTTAAAACCAGAAATTACCCGAAATAATCTTGTCACCCCCTTGCTCAAAATGCTCCAGTGCTTCCTCTCTTGCTTGAGATAAAATTCAAAGTCCTCACTACAGTGCACGTGGCCCTGGCCAGCTCTCCTTCCAGCCCCCTTTCTCCATCTTGCTCCTCCCCTAGCCCCACATCTGTGGTAGAGTGTCAGGAGACCAGCAGGGCACACTTCTGCTCTCCTGTGGAAGAAGGGGGCCAGGAGACAAAAGAGGGAGGCGATGCTGATTCCCAGGCTCAGGGACACTCTGTAGGAATGCTTGGGTTTCTCGGGTGAAAGCTGAAGCAGAGAGGGACTTCCCTTGTGGTGCAGTGGTTAAGAATCTGCCTGCCAATGCAGGGGACATGGGTTCGAGCCCTGGTCCGGGAAGATCCCACATGCCGTGGAGCAACTAAGCCTGTGAGCCACAACTACTGAGCCTGAGTGCCACAACTACTGAAGCCCGCACGCCTAGAGCCCCTGCTCCACAACAAGAGAAGCCACTGCAATGAGAAGCCCGTGCACCGCAACAAAGAGTAGCCCCCGTTGGCTGCAACTAGAGGAAGCCCGTGTGCAGCAACGAAGACCCAACGCAGCCAAAAATAAATTAATTAATTAATTTTAAAAAATAAAATAAAACACACACACACACAAAAGCTGAAACAGAGAAAGTTGGAAACTAGGAAATCCGAGCCAAGTATTGGGTCACAGTTACCCTTCAAGTCCCAAATGAAGTCAAATGCCTACGAGAGAAACCTGGATCAAGGGCAAGACAAGAACATTCTTCCATCCTGGGATCCGGAATGGGTGTGAAGGAGGACATGTGTTATGGAGAGAGAATGCAGGAGATAGAAAATCCGCAAGTACCCCCGCAGGATTCTGTGAAATGCTATGTATGGCTCCTTGATGCGATGGTTCCTGAAGCTCCAGAGCCCAGGCTAAGCTCCTGTGACACCATGCTGTGCTGCCACCAGCTGTCACAGGGGCACTCCATCCTGGCCCTTCCCCTCATTGCTCTTGGCCTTGGCCCCTGTGCCAGAGCACACACTTCTTTGCCATGATCCCTATCGATACAAGCAAAGACCAACTCTAGCGCAGAATGTCAGGTGGTCATGGCAATTTTTGGTTTGATGGAAACACCGAAATGACTTCTCTGAACAAATTTGGCTGTAAGGTAAGTAACAACTATTTCCCATGAACAAAAGTACAACTAAAAGTCAACATCACACTAGGTCCTTTTAATTTCAGAAGGTGTTTATTTTCCCTCCGAGGCCAAGCAGTATTTTTTTTTATTTTGTTTTATTATGTACACATGAGGAAAAATAAGAAACTAGAGGTAACCTGAGGTTTCTGTAAGCGACAGGGCTTTCTCCCATCTAAAAGGTGGATTGTATTCCTGGCTGGACTTATTCTGTTCTCTGAGTGTGAAATGAGAACCTTGGGAGATTATTGTCCATTTGAGGGTAAACCAGTGTTCAGCTGGGTCTGCTGGAATGGGCAGACTCACTGTTCATTCAAGGATGATACTGGAGCTGCCCTGCCCCTTGGATAAGAAATGCCATGCGCCCTAACTCACTCTCATCTCCGATGCATGTGTATGTTGGACTGGGCTCCTGGGTCCCATCCCATCCCAACTTTGTCCAAGTAAGATGTGTCTTGCCTTGTGTCATGTACACCTTTGCCTCTTCGATAATTTCTGACTGTGTACAGGGATGTTTGACACTTTGACTTGTACAGAGGAGACTATAAATAAGGGTATTAAAAAAAAAAAGGATTTTGGAGGGTCATGTGTGGTTTAGTCATTTTTCCCCTTATGTTTGAATATTATATTACGTTCATCACATCTCGGACGATCACCTTAAATAATTTCCCATTATCTTTGGCAATACTTTCCAGATCTTTTGGACATAAGCAGTGGAATTTGTTTTTCTCAAGTGAAATTTTACACAGATCTGCAATTTATAAGACAGATAAAAGTACAGCTTAAACTAAGCTCTTCACCGAGGAGAGACTGGGACTTTGACCGATTCAAACCTTGCTGACAACTCTGCTAGGGCAAGAACTGAATATATGTAGACATGGGTACCCTGAGTTGAGTGTGGTGGCTTCCGTGTTTAAATGATTAGAAGGGCCAGCGGGCAAGGAGGAAGGGGGGTTGAGAGAAAGGCCAATGCATTTCCTGCTGCAGGGTCCCTTCCCCACCCTGTGCTGAGGGACCCCTGGCACCCAAGACACCAAAGAGCCTTCACAAAGCCACAGCCGCCCTTCCAGGCTTTGTCACCCTGTGGTGAGATGGAGGGGCCCAGACACATCTGGTTCTGATGACTGAACCCATCTATGTGGGAGTGGGTTGAGTTTCTCATAAAAGCTGCAGCCCCCCTTTCCTCCTTCTCCTCCTCCTCCTCCTCTTCTCCTCTTCCTCCTCTTCCCAAGCAGGTCTGTTCTCCATAGGAGACGTGCTCACAAAAATGTTCGCCATCAAATGAAAACATGACCATCCCCTTGTTCAGGAGAATAGGAACCAGTCACAGTGTAGTTGAGATTCTGTTGAAACACAGTATTTCCTTCCCCACTTGGCCAGAGCCAATTATCATTTTGGAACCCATGGTTGTCTCTAAGAAAGAGAAGATGTGTCACCAGGCAAGGGTTTGGCCACACGTTCATGGTGGGGCCTCTACAGCGTGGAATAAGCTCTCTGTGTCTGTGCCCTCTCAGCTGTAAAGCTGGGAACAGAGTTGGGCTCAAACATTCTAGAATTTCTGGGACTTCCCTGGCAGTCCAGTGGTTAGGACTCCACGCTTCCACTGCAGGGGGCACGGATTCGATCCCTGATCAGGAAACTAAGATCCCGCATGCTGCAAGGTGTGGCCAAAACCAGCAACAAAAAATTCTAGGACTTCCCCGGCAGTCCAGTGGTTAAGACTCCACAATTCCACTGCAGGGAGTGCGGGTTCAATCCCTGATTGGGGAACTAAGATCCCACATGCTGCAAGGTGTGGCCAAAAAAAAACAAAAATTTATGGAATTTCTGATAAAAGAGCACAAGCCTCAGGCTGCAAATTCTATTCTCCTTAAGGCATTTGACTTTAACACTGTCAGAGAATGAGCTTACCTTCAAGGAGCTGCAAGACTAAGAGGAACAGAGGCTGCTACAAATCCAAATCCCTGCACATCAGGTGTGATGGTCACCCTTATGTGTCCACTTGGCTGGGCTGTAGCACCAGGGATTTAATCACATTCTAATCTAGGTGTTGCTCTGAAGACATTTTATAGATGTGGTTAACAGCTACAATCAGCTGACTTTAAGTAAGGAACTTAATGTGGGTGGGCCTCATCTAATCAGTCAAAGGCCTTAAGAGCAAAAGCTGAGATTTCCCAAAGAAGAAGAAATTCTTCCTCAAGACTGTAACACAGCACCCCTGCCTGAGTTTCCAGCCTCGTGACCTTCCCTACGGATTGCAGACTTGCTGACCCTCACAGCTGTGTGAGCCAATCCCTTAAAATAAATCTCTTTACGTCAGGTAAGTGGCCCTAGATCACGTCATTCCTAAGAAACAAAGACTGGAGCCCAAATCTCCTTGAACTCATAATTCACTCCTGTTTTTTCCATCAGGACACACAGCTCTTCAATTTTCTCCACTACAACCTAAACCCTTATTTAAAAATGAACCTCCCTTCTGAAAGAATTTATGGATTGTTCCAGCTGAGCAGTATTTTTCACTGTGGCCCTAGAAACAAAGACCTCTTATGTTACAACCCAATACATACACATGCACACAGACACGATTAGCAAGGAACAAAACAAAAAATTCCCGAAATGATATTTTTCAGATGCCATCCCATTTGAGCATTTTTATTTTATTTTACTTCATTTAAAAAATGTCGTATCCGAAAAGGGAACCCTCCTACACTGTTGGTAGGGATGTAAATTGGTACAACCACTATGGAGAACAATATGGAGGTTCCTTAAAAAACTAAAAATAGAACTACCATACGATCCAGCAATCCCACTCTTAGGCACATATCTGGAGAAAACCATAATCTGAAAGGATTATTGCACCCCAAAGTTCATCGCAGCACTATTTACAATAGCCAAGACATGGAAGCAACCTAAATACCCACTGACAGAGGAATGGATAAAGAAGATGTGGTACACATATACAGTGGAATGTTAGTCAGACATTAAAAAAAAACACCAAAATAATGCCATTTGCAGTAACATGGATGGACCTAGAAATTATTATACTAAGTGAAGTAAGTCAGACAGAGGTAGACAAATACCATATGCTATCACTCATATGTGGAAACTAATTTTTAAAAAATGATACAAATGAACTTATTCACAAAACAGAAACAGATTTACAGACATAGAAAACAAACTTATGGTTACCAAATGGGAAACATGTGGAGGAAGGGATAAATCAAGAGGTTGAGATGAACATACACACACTACTATAAGATAGATAACCAACAAGAACCTACTGTATAGCACAGGGAACTCTACACAGTATACTGTGATAACCCAGATGGGAAAAGAATCTAAAAAAGAGTGAATATATGTGAATGATAATTGAATCACTTTGCTGTACACCTGAAACTAACACAACATTGTAAATCGACTATACTCCAATAAAATAAAATAAAAAGTCATATCCATGCAGTTGCTTATGTGAACCAAAATTGCCCTTTGTGGTGGATGCATCTGGCACCCATAACTCACGTCCTTGCATCACCTCTGAGTTCAGTCTCAGCTGTGGAGGAAGGCTGTGTGTGAGCCCAGGCTCACCTCACTCTGCCATCTCACTCCAGGCTCGCTGTACGCAGCTTCCCTCCTTGAACCCCCAGGGGCTTGTGGTGGTCCCATCGTCTCCCACTCAAGTACAGGTTGTAAGGGTGGGGGGGTGAACACACCCTGGGACGGTCCTCAGCCAGTGGGGAGAGAAGGTGGCGGATGGGAAGCAGAACGTTTGGAGAGGCATTCTGTATGCAGCTCAGGAGGGTCCCTCCCATGGAGGGTTGGCCCCCCACCTTGGCAATGCACCTGACCTTAGCTCTTTCCCTGCCTCACTCGCCCTGCTCCTCACACTGGCTCCTGGGATCACCTCCCAAATCAATGACCTGCCCCAAGTCCAAGCCTCAGACGCTACTTTCAAGAAACTCCAAACCAAGACCCACCATCCCTCTCACTGCAGGAACCGTCTGCGTACCCGCTTCAGACGGTCACCCAGTATTTGCTGGTGTCTCCAGGGATGAAAGGAGTTCTCGTTGCATCAGCTAAGTCTTCCCATTGCTGAACAAGACAAGGGAACAGAAGTGAACAGGCTGTACCCAGGGCTTAACATGGGTTGAAGACTGTGCTAGTGTATTCTTTCACTCTCCTTGTTAAAAAGTAGTTTCTTTTTTAAAAGTTAAAAACAGGCAAATTAACTTTTATTACAGCTTTTTTTGGATATTTACGTACCATACAATTCACCCATTTATTTTTTAAATAAATTTATTTATATTTTGTTTATTTATTTTTGGCTGTGTTGGGTCTTCGTTGCTGCACGCGGGCTTTCTCTAGTTGCAGCGAGCGGGGGCTACTCTTCGTTGCAGTGCACGGGCTTCTCACTGCAGTGGCTTCTCTTGTTGCGGAGCATGGGCTCTAGGCACGCCGGCTTCAGTAGTTGTGACACGTGGGCTCAGTAGTTGTGGCTCACGGGCTTAGCTGCTCTGCGGCATGTGGGATCTTCCCAGAGCAGGGATCGAACCCATGTCCCCTGCATTGCAGGCAGATTCTTAACCACTGTGCCACCAGCGAAGTCTCAATTCACCCTTTCAAAGTGCACAACCTGGGAATTCCCTGGCAGTCCAGTGGTTAGGACTCAGCGGGGTTCAATCCCTTGTTGGAGAGCTGGGATCCCACAAGCCGCATGGCGTGGCCAAAAATAAGAAAATTAAAAAATAAAGTGTACAACTCAGTGGTTTTTCATATATTCACAGAGTTGTGCAAACATCACCCCAATTAATTTTAGAACATTTCCATCACCCACACAAAAATTACTCCCCATTTCCCTCCAGTCAGCCAGCCCTAGACAATCACTAATCTACTTTGTGTCTGTATGAATTTGTCTGTTCTGGACATTTCGTATAAATGGATCCATACAATATGTGGCCTTTCGTGACTGGCTTCTTTCACTGAGCATTATGTTTTCAAGGTTCATCCATGTTGTAGCAGGAGTCAGTGTTTCATTCCTCTTTATTACTGAATAATATTTCATTTTATGGATATGCCACATCTTATTTATCCATTTCTCATTCAATGGACATTTTGGTTATTTCAGAAAGTAGTTTCTTATGTTGAACTAAAATTCTGTTGTACTAATACTGCCTTAGAATTTTGTCTTAGCTTTGACCTTTGAGGTGAACCCATGCCAAACTTCCTCCTTCTGCAGTGAGAACCCCTCTAATGTGTGGAGGCTCTTCCCCACGCTAACCGTCCACAGTTGTCAATGTGGTGGATGGTCTAGAGCATGCCCTTCTCCCCATACCGACCATAGCCCTCTGACAAATTCCAGTTTACCACAGCCCTCCTGAAAGTGGGATGGTCAGAGTCGAATGTCACAGCAAGCACTTACCCTTTTAACTATTCATTTATATACAGTTAATGATAAAATAACAAGTTGAATGGGAGTCATACTAACAGACTCTATCCAAAAGAAGACATCTAATTTTTTATTATTATTATTAATATGCTCTGAGAAAACCGAGTTAGGGCCCACGTACCACAGTGACATTCCTCTGGGTGAGTAGGAGGGCCCAGCTGCAATAATAACGCCATTCACTCAGGAAGCCTTTGTGAAGTGGCTCCATAATGTTCTTTTCTCAGCTGTGTAAATGTGACCACATAATTACTTTCAGCTAAGGAAGGAGTCTGACAGGGATAGGCCTGCTACACAAGTGTCCAAGCGAATGAAGGGGATAGAGGGGAGGGGAGGGGTGAAGAGGGCCCCATGACTCCCTTGTACTCCTCTGCACTGATCGTTCTAGCTGCATTATCTTTGCTTCAGGAGTTTGTCTTCCCCAGTCAAAAAAGGGCTCCCATCTCCAACATGTCCTTTGTATCTCACAGAGGGCCTTCCACAGCCCCTATGAACCAAGTTGTGTGCTCGGTAAATACTTTTGGAGAATGATAGATAGATGGGAGATGGATGGCTAGGTGGATGGATGATGGATGGATGGATGGCTAGACGGATGAATGACGGATGGATGGATGATGGGTGGATGATGGAAGGATGGATGGATGAATGGCTAGACAGATGAATGATGGAGGGATGGATGATGGATAGAATGGATGGATGGATGGCTAGATGGATGGATGATGGATGGATGGCTAGATGGATGGATGATGGATGGATGATGGATGGATGATGGATGAATGTGAAACTGCACAACTCAGATTGGGACTTGAACCCACTGGCTTTTAGTTAAGATCTCACACCTGGCCTCAGGACTTAATGAAGCTCAGGTTCTTGATGTCTCGTTGCAGAGAGAATTCAGTGAGAGACAAAGTGATAGGTAAGAAGTGGATTTATTTAGCGAGATACACATTCCATAGACAGAATGCGATCCGTCTCAAACGGCAAATGTGGCCATGGGAGAAGCACACTCCACGGACAGAGTGTGGGCCATCTCAGAAAGGGAGAGGCCCCAAAATATGGGGTAGTTAGTTTTTATGGGCTAGGTAATTTCATAAGCTAATAAGTGGGAGGATTATTCCAAATATTTTGAGGAAGGGGCGGGGATTTCCAGGAATTTGGCCACCGGCCTCTTTTGGCTTCGGAACTGTCATGGCGCCTGTGGGTGTGTTGTTTAGCATATGCTACTGTATTACAATGAGCGTATAATGAGGCTCAAGGTCAACTGTAAGTCAAATCTTCTGCCATCTTGGACCTAGTGGGTTCTAGCCAGTTTATGTCATATCCTCAATGGCTATGTCATTCTTTTAAAGGTTGTGGCCTGCCCCCTTCCTCCTGTTTCAGATGGATGATAGATAATGGATGGATGGGCGGGTGGATGGATGGATGGGTGGGTGGATGGATGGATGGGTGGGTGGATGAAGGGAGGAAGGGGAGAAGGAGGGATAAAAACACACAACCACAAACAGAATCATCACCTCAGAGGTTGATCAAAAGCTTCTACTGGGAAGCAGCTGGTCTAGTTCTGAGTGAGGCCAGTGTCTGGAGGCTCACCCTACCTCTTCCAATTGGTCAGGGAAGGTACTTCTTCCATATACTTGTATCTGTGTCAGACCTCCTAGTATCCTGGGGAAAACTGGGTTGCTTATCTTAATAATTCAGATAATGTACATGGAGGACTTTGTAACTGTAAATCCCCATTTGAATGTGCATTGTGTGGGGCAGTGACACTATTATTTCCTTAGTATGTTTGGGAACAGGGAGCTGGCAGGTACTGGCTCTGCCCAATCGAAATAGCTACAGCCTGCCCTGATCCCTCTCCTCAGGGATCTGTGGAAGCTGAGGCAGAAAACTGAGGGTTAAAGAATGTCAGAGGGATATAAGAGGCTTAAAAAGTGGGATCACCTTACCCAACGACTTCTTTGTACAAATGAGGAATCTGAGGACGAGAGAGGAATGGTGACTTCTCCAAGGTCACACAATAGTTAATAATTGGTCCAGAATTCGGACCCAGGTCACACGGTTCCTGCTTTCTTTCCCCCAGGCTTCTGCTCTAACATCCTTGCTGGGTCATTTCATAAAGAACAGCATTCATCTCAAACGCACTGCCATTAACCTTTAATGACAACTTCCTAGCAACCCCTGCAGAGTAGAGATGAGTGCTACAAATTCTCTTCTGTTCCTTTTTTTTGAGCCTGTTGACTTAATCGTAGGATGTCTGGGCTCCTTTCAAATTTATTTCTTCCAGAGTGTCCTCTAGCTCCTGGTTTGGCCCGGTGGCAATGAGTCTGAGATTTTCTGGTGAGAATGGGAGACTTGGAGAACCTTTGAGAAGCAAGTGACGTTTCTGATGACGTACCACCTCATCACAGGGCTTGGTGGGCTTAAAAAAGCTCTTTCAAATCACTCTGATTATTTCCCCTGGTAGCGATCTGGCCCAAAATATCCAACAGACCATTCCCAGTGTACTTTTCAAAGCTTAGATGCTGCTAAGATAGTGATCTTCTTGAGAAATGCACCTGCTAGTTCATAAGGGTTAGCAATTTCCTGTTTTAGCAGATAAAACAGCCCCTGTTTATTGGGGTAGAGAATAAGAATTCATCAAAATTATACCCCATACTCGGCACTGACACTAATACTTTTTGCTCCAAGAATTCTTCAAACTAGAGATGCACCTCATTTCTGCCTCTGGTGGAAAGCAAGCATGTGGATTTGGGAGTCAAAAGACTTGGTTCCCAACTGTGTGATGTTGAGTGAGTCACCTAACCTCTTTGAGGTTTTGTTCTTCATCTGTGAGGCAACAATAGTAATAATAACAGCTGTGTCACAGGCTGATATTATAAGTAGAAAAAGAATCATTGAGATAAAAAAATACTGCTAAAGAACAAATTATTCAATGACACTTGTGAAAGCATGGTAAGGAAGATTATTCAAGGGGGGCCATGGCAATAGGTGTAGGACCACTGCAGTGGGGAGAAATTGGACTCATCTCTGAATACCACCTGGGTCAATGGGATTTCAGAGCCAAGGAGCAGGGTGGGGGTCAGTGGATGGAAAATGACTAAGAGGAAACAGGAAGGGTAAGAGGGGATTCTTGCTAAACTGACCAAACCTGATTCTTGCAGAAGGCAGGCCAGGGTGATCAGACATCACCTGGGGGATAGTGGGGGATGAGGATCAAATATCAAAGGTGGGGATTCTGGTTAAAATGACTTAGCAGGATTCTTGCTAAAATTGGACAATGCAGAGACGAACATGAAAGTTCAAAAGTCAAAGCCTAGTTGAAGAGTTCGAAAGAACATGAGTAGAGTTTAGTAGAGGAGAGAATCTTTGTCCGTATGTGACAGGAGAGAAAAGGGCAGGGCACAACCATTAAAAGAATGACACAGGGGCTTCCCTGGTGGCGCAGTGGTTGAGAGTCTGCCTGCCAATGCAGGGGACACGGGTTCGAGCCCTGGTCTGGGAAGATCCCACATGCCACGGAGCAGATGGGCCCGTGAGCCATAATTACTGAGCCTGCGCGTCTGGAGCCTGTGCTCCACAACAAGAGAGGCCACGATAGTGAGAGGCCCGCGCACCACGATGAAGAGTGGCCCCCGCTGGCCACAACTAGAGAAAGCCCTCACACAGAAACGAAGACCCAACACAGCCATAAATTAAAAATAAATAAATAAATAAACAGAACAAAACCTGAAAAAAAAAAAAAAAAAAGAATGACACAGCCATTAAGAAGAACAGGATATGACAAAAACCGGTTAGAACCAATTAGGCCCAAGATGGCAGAAGATTTGACTTCCAGTAGACCTTGAGCCTCATTATATTCTCATTGTAATATATTAGCATGCTAAATGACACACCACAGGCACCAAGACACTTCCCAGGCTGACCGTAAAAAGCCAAAAAGTGGGTAGTGGCCCAATTCCTGGAAATCCCCACCCCTTCCCCACAATAGTTGGAATAATCCTCCCACTTGCTAGCCTATGAAATTACCCAGCCCATAAAAACTAACCACCCCATATTTCGAGGCCACTCTCACCTTCTGAGATGGACTGCCTTCTGCCTGTGGAATGTGTATCTCTCTCAATGAACCTGCTTTCACTTTACTATGGCTTGCTCTTGAATTCTTTCCTGCACAAAGCCAAGGACACTCACTTGGCGGCCCATCCCAAGGACTAGCCCGAGACCTGGGATATGACCATCCTCTCATGCCCCATTCTCCTGCAACACATACAAATATTAAATGTCTTCCAGCTTGGTTACTTGGGAAAGGTTGATAGCAAAAGCTGAGTGAATGGAGAAACCAAGGCACCCACATCCTTAGAAACCAACCTAGCAACTGACTTTCTGGCCAATCCTACCCTGCCTAGGCATGATGGTATACACAGCAGAACACTTCTTCCTCAGACCCTGGATGCCATGAAAATCCATCTTAGGATTTATTTTATGCTTTCCGATTTTGCACATAAGGCAATAGTGGAGCAGAGACTAATGGTTCAAAATTGCACAGTAAATCAGCTGGGAAACATTTGTGGATCCATTGGCCTCCCAGTGTTTCCCCACCTGAACCATAGGAACTCAGGATGCCACGTAATCTTTCCCTGGAGACCCCAGCTGGGGTCTCCTATTTCTCCCCTGGGCTCAGGATTTCGCATCACTTTTGACAGGTACTTCGGGGACCTTTGGAATGCGGGTATGTTTAAAAATACACTTCTTTTTAAAAAGCATAGCACAGGGAGATCAGCTCGGTACTTTGTGACCACCTAGAGGGGTGGGATAGGGAGGATGGGAGGGAGACGCAAGAGGGAGGAGATATGGGGATATATGTATATGTATAGCTGATTCACTTTGTTATAAAGCAGAAACTATCACACCATTGTAAAGCAATTATACTTCCATAAAGATGTTAAAAAAAAAAAAGCAAGCTCTTGAACCCACTCATTTATCAAGGAGGCAAAAAGATGGACTCGATTTAACATATCAAAGGAAGCTGTTTCCCCTCTCCCCTTTCTGGCCACTTCCAATAAGTCAGACCCAAACACAAAGGTTTCACTAGGATGCAGCAGAACAATGGAATGTTACCTTGTGAGCATCTTTCTTACCATGTGTGCTCCTGCGGCACTTCTTAGTTAAAACAAACATATGGAATTGAAGAATTTGCACCAAAGAGAAAAAAGTGAGTCAGGCAAAAATGGGATGAGAAGAAATTTAGATTTCAGAGAAGAAATGAGCAGACCAGACTGCACATGTAGAGAGAGCTGGCAGCTCTCACATGCTAGTTAATCGTCAATGGGCACAGCCTCGTTGGGTGTTGAACCCTGAGTGGCCCCTCAGTGGGCATTGGACATCGTCCTGTTGGTCGGGCAGAACCTATCACATCCACCCTCCCCTGCTCGGCCTCCAAGGCCCCACTTTGGGCTGCAATTGAACTATTCAACTTGGAAGATAAACATTGGGGACTCGAAGGGATTGATTCAGAGGCCCCGTGGAGAGGGCTAAGAGGTTGGCCTGGCATCAGGGAGGAGAGGCCATGGGATGGAGAAAAAGGCAGTCAGAGGAGGGAGGTCTGCATGCCTCCCACCTCCCCCAAGCTTGGGGCGGGGCCTCAGCCGTGTTTGGGGAAACAGGGAGAGAGAGAGACAGGATGGGGCCTTTAAGGAGAGAAGGAAGTGACAGGAGATGAGAAAGCCAGGTACAGAAAAGCAGGGAGGAGTGAAAGATGGAGGCAGGGGAGGAAGGAATCATTTGAGATGCACAAGTAAAAGGGAAGTTTCTCTCAAGACTTATGAAACTAAAACCACACAAACTTGCCTCCAATACTTATTTTCTAAAATTAACAGCAGAGTTTCAGAAGTAGCCTAGATTCTGAATACAGCTGTAAAGGGCTCTGCATTTTTAAAAAAATATCTGAAGAGTGATCCTACAACTGCCTGTATCTCCCTCTGTACCCTAAACCTACTCCCCCCAAATACCTTTGGCTTCCCCTATCTCCAAAGTTGTATCTGCATGTACATGAGGCTGCCTTTTATCTTTTTAGAATATTAATATTTGTTCTTCATCATTGGCTTGTTCTGGTTTTTCTAATGTGCTGATGAGCCACTCTGGCATGAGTTCTGCAGACAACCCAGTTTCAACTGCAGTTTGGAAAGTCAGTGTGAAGGCAGAAAGAGCCAGAATTTGATCTAAGGAAGGAGAAGGGTCATTGAGTGGAGGAATGTAAGGCCAAACTAATAGCCATCCTTTATGCATGAAAATTTAAAGTATATCCATTTCAGCCAACAGGCTAAGCTCTAGTCACCTGTTCTATTCAACAGCTCTATCCCCTGGGGATTAACTTGCATTTCCAGTATTCTCTTCCTTTTAATGCGCTTTATACCTCTAGCTGAAAATGTTGCTCCAAAGGTACCAACAGGATTAAATGACAGCTCGAGGTTTCAAAGGGACTCCCAGTCATGCTCAGGTCCCAAAGGGGCTGACACCAGATCTTCCAAAGGCCTCTGCCCAAGCACTGGCTTTGAGGACTGGCAAGGGCATCTACCGTCAGCCCACCATTGGACAGATCAGGAAATAGTCACAACACTGGAATGCAGAGTAGCCCCTCAGCACATTCAAGGGCAAACAGGCAGTTAGTGCCAAAGGGAAGGCTCGGCCCTAAGAATCTCAGCCCCCATCCTGTGTTCACACATGTCACCACGCTGCCCTCCTTCAGAGAATGAAACTTCAGTAGCAACCTCTCAGAGGAACATCTTAGGCCAAAAAGATGGTATCTTTGTGCTTGGGAAAAAAAAAAAAAAGACACAATCTGGCCAGCAGAGTGAAGAAACCTGTGTCTGGGGATTAGCTAAAGACAGCTGAGTATCAAGAAGGAAACCGAAATTTGGAAAGTCTCAAGATTTGGAGGCCCCAGAACCCAGGACAGTAGGGATATGGATGGGGCTAAAATCAGAATCAGTGTGAGGAAAAGCTCTCAGATTGACTCAGCCAGACGACTGTCCCTCCCTAACCTGGCAGCGAACTGCGTCAGAGTTTACGCTCTGGAGAGGTTGAACCCAGGTGCCTTCGACCTCAGAGATGTCAGGATTAGCGCAGTGGGGTGGCAGCCACACTGAGAAAAAGGAGATTAGGTGAAAGTCAACATGTCCTTTCCCCCAATCTTGATTTCCCAGACATGGGGTTCCAGACTTATACCCCTACCCAGGCAGGAAATTGAAGATTCCTCACTGGAGAAACTGTACAGCCTCTCTCTCTTTTTATTTCTTCAATTTTTGTTGTGGTGAAATTCACATAATATAAAATTAACCATTTTAAAGTGAACAATTCAGTGGCAGTTAGTACATTCACAATATTGTACAACCAGCACCTCTATCTAGTTCTAAAACATTTCATCACCCCAAAAGGAAATCCCTTTGCTTCACTTTTGACTAAAAATGGACAACCAGGGTGTCACCAGGCATCTGAGGGAAAACTTCTGGCATGAATGACAGACAGAAAAAAACAACAGACAAGAAGAACTCGAAGGAGACAGAGAGTGACAAGAGCAGAAGGAAATTTTTTAAATTAAAAATTTTAAAGTTCTCCTCAGAAAGATGAAAGGGTATTAAAAATTTAATACAAAAAGCTGGTGCTAAGAAAAATAGGTAATACTGTATTTGTAGAATGTATAGAATGAGAAAGAGCTCTTGAAAATTCAAAGTATGAGAACAGATTTTTTTTTTAAGTTAATAGAAAAGAAAAAAAAAATCAAAGAGTTAGAAGATAAAGTTGAAAATATCACCCAGAGAGAAGACAAAGAATGTAAAATAGGAAAGAGAAGAGAAGACAATGGAAATCTCTGAGTCAGTCTAGCAGACATAGAGAATGGACTTGAGGACATGGGGAGAGGGAAGGGTAAGCTGGGACAAAGTGAGAGAGTGGCGTGGAAATATATACACTACCAAATGTGAAACAGATAGCTAGTGGGAAGCAGCCGCATAGCACAGGGAGATCAGCTCAGTGATTTGTGTCCACCTAGAGGGGTGGGATAGGGAGGGTGGGAGGGAGACGCAAAAGGGAGGAGACATGCGGATGTATGTATATGTATAGCTGACTCACTGTGTTATACAGCAGAAACTAACACACCATTGTAAAGCAATTATACTCCAATAAAGATGTTAAGAAAAAAAAAAAAGAAAATCTATGTATTAGTCTAAGTTTGCCAACAAAATAATAGGAGTTGAATAATAGGGGTTTTAGAAAAAGAGAAAAGAGAATATAGAGGGAAGGATGTTATTAAAGAACAACTACAGAAAAAAATTTCCAACTGAAAGCATTTGTCTCCAGATTGAAAGGACTACCTTGAGTCTCCCTCACAAAGAATGAAAAAGAGACCCACATGAAAGCAAACCATTGTAAGATTTTAGAAGAGCTGGCACAGGAAAATATCTGAAAAATTCCAGGGAGGAAAGAAAAAAAATAGGTCATATATAGAGGATTTGGAATTAGAATGGTATTAGACTTATCAATAGTAATAATAGAATCTGGAAAAGAATGGAACAATGCTTTTAAAACTGAGTGAAAATTATATGTAAACTAAAATTGTATACCCAGCTATGTTAGTCAGAGTTCTCCAGAAAACCACAACCGATAGGAGAGATGGATAATATAGCTATAGATGATATAGATACAGGTATAGATAAGAGGAGATTTACTCTTGCATTTATGGAGGCTGAGAAGTCCCACAGTCTGCCATCTGCAAGGTGAATAACCAGGAAAGTCAGTGGTATGATTCAATTGAGATTGAAGACCTGGGAACTGAGCGGCCACTGGTATAATTCCCAGAATTTAAAGGCCTGAGAACCAGGAGCTCTGATATCCAAGGGCAAGAGAAGATGGATGCCCAACTCAAGAAGAAAGAGGTGAGTTGCCCTTCCTTCACTTTCTTGTTCTATTTGGGCCTGCCCACAATGGTGAGGGTGGATCTTCTTTACTCAGTCTATTGAATCAAATGCTAATCTCATCTGGAAACACCCTCACAGACACACCCAGAAATAATGTTTTACCAGCTATCTGGGCATCCCTTAGTCCAGGCAAGCTGACACATAAAATTAAACATCACACCAGCCAGTCTAGCAATCAAACTGGAGGTAGAATGAAGTTATTTTCAGACATTCATGGGCTCCACCTACTAAGATGCTCCACCAAAACAGGGACGTAATTTTTTAAAGGAAGACCATGCGAAGTTAAGGAAATAAAGGATCCAACATGGGAAAGAGTTGAAGTGAACGTTCATGGTGGTAAGGAAGGGAAATCCTGCTATGAGTGTAAAGGGAAGTGACAGAATTGGTGTCTGGAGTCTTTCTGGAGGCAAGTCCAGAAATTGTCCAGAAGAGATGTATCTAAGATAAAAATGGAGCTTGATGTGCTAGTATTCAAAGGGATTTAAGCTCTGATAGAGACAGTGGATTAATGGTAAGCACAGAGAAAATTAAGCAAATCTTAAAATGAGGCAATTACTAACTCTAGGAAAACAAAAACTCTGTATGAGAAAGAAAAAGTAATCATGGTCAACTCTGTGGTTCAGCTGTGATTGTATCTACACGGTCAAAAAAATACAAACCTTAAATACTATTTGACCAAACATAGTTATATATATATTAAAAAATTAGAAGGCTGGGGAGGCAGAGAAGTGTAGGTGAGTACTGGGGGAGGGGCGGGGTACAAAAACATCCAAAGTAGAGAAATCAAGAAACAGCAATATACACATATTTATTTAGAAACACAGAGGCAAACCATAAGAAACATCTTAAAAGACTTGGAAGTGTTTCCCTCTGGGGAAGAGAGATTAAATAGAAGGGGAGGCATGGGTCAGGGGACTGCTGTTTTCAATAGAAGACTTTTAATACTTTTTGACTTTTTAAACTAGGACCATGGATTTTTTTTATTAGAAATACAGATTAAATTTTTTAAAAACTCCATTACTGGAACAACTTGGTCCACCAGCCTAGCTGTAACATACCAAGTTACACTATACGCAGTGCCATGTGATGGTCCTCCTCCCTATAAGCAATTCACCAAGAAGAAATGCTACTCACTGTCAAGTCCCATTCCTGAAAGATGTGACCTCATTTTCAACCCTGAGGAAATGGAGCCACTAAATACAAGTCAAATCCAGTTACAGTCAAAATCCAAGTGAAGTGCAGCCAAAATATTTGTAAGCCTCAGGTAATGGCCCAGTTATCCCAGCATAATTTATTGTAACAGCATTTTAGAACACTACAAAAAAAGTTATAGTAGTTGCTTCCACTCTGGGCTCCCATAGCATCCTGCTGCCCTTACCAAAGCCTTTATCACACTTCCTTGTACTTTCCTGCTGTTGGGATTTTTAAAGCGTTTGCTTAATGGGCTGTCTTCACAAGGACAAAGACTGTAGCTGAATTGATTTTTTTGTCCCCTGTGTCTAGCAAAGTGATTAATATATGGAAGGCAGGCAGGCAGTGTTTGAATAAATGAAGAAAAGGGGAAAGATTGAATGAATGTACAAAAACAATAATAATTAAAGCAGCAGCCAATATTAATGCTACATAATAAAAGTGTGGGGTGAAGAGGAACAAAAATAGGGGTCCATTAATAGTGGTAAATGCTACAGAGCCCAAGTAATAACAAGAATGACTGACTCAGTGCCTGCTGTGTGCCAGGCACTGTTCTAGGAGTGGCAGGTGTATTAGCACAATTAATCCTCAGGATAACCCATGAGGTAGGTTATCACTATTCCCATTTTATAGAGAAGAAACTGGCCCCCAATCACAAGTCATCAAGCAATAGATGAGCCAGGGTTAGGACCCAGGCCACCTGGCTCTAAAGTCTGCACTCATAAACACCTCACACCTGAGGAATGAAGAAATGAAGCCCTTTGGGGTGAACACCTAACAATGTGGCCCCAGGGATCTGACCTGGCTGGGTATGTGCAGCTGGTTTGAAGTTGTTAGGAAAGCTCCAGGGATTGGAAGAATTAATATTGTTAAAATGGCCTTACTATCCAAAGCAATCTACAGATTTAGTGTGATCCCTATCAAATTATCTATGACATTTTTCACAGAACTAGAGCAAATAATCTTAAAATTTATATAAAACCACAATAGACCCAGGATTGCTAAAGCAATCCTGAGGAAAAAGAACAAAGCTCCCAGACTTCAGACAATGCTACAAAGCTACAGTAATCAAAACTGTACTGTATGTTATTGGCACAAAAACAGACATATGGATCAATGGAACAGAATAGAGAGCCCAGAAATAAACCCACACACCTATGGTCAATTACTCTTTGACAAAGGAGGCAAGAACATACAATGGAGAAAAGACAGTCTCTTTAGCAAGTGGAGTTGGGAAAGCTGGACAGTCGCATGTAAATCAATCAAGTTAGAACACTCCCTCACACCACACACAAAAATAAACTCAAAATGGCTTAAAGACTTAAATATAAGATAAGACACCATAAAACTCCTAGAAGAGAACGTAGGCAAAACATTCTCCAACATAAATCATAGCAGTATCTTCTTAGATCAGTCTCTGAAGGCAAAAGAAGTAAAAGCAAAAATAAACAAATGGTACCTAATCAAACTTAAAAGCTTTTGCACAGCAAAGGAAACCATAAACAAAACGAAAAGACAACCTATGGAATGGGAGAAAATATTTGCAAATGATTCGACCAGCAAGGGCTTAATTTCCAAAATATACAAACAGCTCATACAACTCACTATCAAAAAAAAGACAAACAACCCAATCAAAAATGGGCAGAAGACCTACATAGACACTTCTCCAAAGAAGACATACAGATAGCCAATAAGCACATGAAAAGATGTTTCACATTACTAATTATTAGAGAAATGCAAATCAAAACCACAATGAGGTTTCACCTCACACCAGTCAGAATGGCCATCATCAAAAAGTCTACAAATAATAAATGCTGGAAAGTGTGTGGAGAAAAAGGAACCCTCCTACACTGTTGGTGGGAATGTAAATTGGTGCAGTCACTATGGAAAACAGTATGGAGGTTCCTTAAAAAACTAAAAATAAAACTACTAAAAATAGAACTACCATATGATCCTGCAATCCCACTCCTGAGCATATACCTGGAAAAAATGAAAACTCTAATTTGAAAACATACATGCACCCCAATGTTCATAGCAGCACTCTTTACAGTAGCCAAGACACGGAAGCAACCTAAATGTCTATCAACAGATGGTGGATAAAGAAGATGAGGTATACACACACACACACACACACACACACACACACACACACACAATGGAATATTACTCAGCCATAAAAAAGAATAAAATATTGCCATTTGCAGCAACATGGATGGACTTAGAGATTATCATACTGAGTGCAGGAAGTCAGGCAGAGAAAGACAAATATTATATGATGTCACATATATGTGGAATCTAAAAAAATAATACAAATGAATTTATTTATAAAACAGAAACAGACTCACAGATATAGAAAATAAACTTGTGGTTACCAAAAGGGAAAGGGGGTGGGAGGAATAAATTAAAATTTGGGGATTAACAGATACACACCAATCTAAACTGTAGAATTCTGAACAAATGTATGGTTGTTAATTTAAGCCACTAAGAATTGCGGTGGTTTGTTACACAGCAATATGTAACTGCTACAACTAGCTAGTAAATGGCAAAAGCAGAATTTGAAATTAGATCTGTTCGATACCACAGGCCAAGTTCTTAACCACTATACGCCACCATCATACTCCTATTTTCCTCACTAAGTACTTCTTCCTGGCCTAGAGAAAGACTTGCATTGCTCAGATGGTGTAAAATCCCTTTATCACATTTGTACTTCTCCTTTCTACTCTAAGCTCTGGATTCCATGTTGACAGAGCCCATGTCAAATACAAAAAGGGTTTGATGCTGATTGAAACTCCAGACCCAACTTTCCTCTGATCTCTGTTTTCATGGTCTCCAAAGCGCAGAATTAAGTCACACTGGAATTACAGAGATAGAGCAATTCACAGGGAACATTTTATTCACCCTAGTGAATAAAATAGCTGTCCCTCTCCACTCCTGGCCCCGTCTACAATTTAACTGGGAGCATTTTCCATTCAGGGTGTGACCTTCATGATTGAAGCTCCAAAACGCTTGACAAGCCTGGATAACCTCTTCCACTACAAAGACCTGCATCTCATTCCAATCCCTGGCACCCAACACGCCCTGGAGAAGACCTCAAAATATGTACGTGGCATTGGAATACCTTTTCCAAAAGAGCTATCTCTGAGGAAGTCTTTTTAACATCTACATTCCATGGTGTTAGTCAAGTTTACTTAGGGACACAGACTACATGAGTGGGTAAGAATTTCTTAGAAGCAGTTAGTACTAGCTTCACCTCAGTTCACCCCATGGCCCCTCATCTTCCAGCAGGTTAGACCAGCTTCCTTACGTGACATCCTCATGGCAGTGTTCTGGTCCTGGAAGTCAGACAAGGTTACTTTGACTGCATCTTATTATTAGTCAAAGAAAGTCACAAGGCCAGCCCAGTTTCAAAAAGTGGATAAATAGACTTCTTGAGCTGCAAAATTTTTGGCCGTATTTAATCTCACACTCTATGTGGGCTTAATTTTTCTTGTTGAATGTTATTTATGTTGAAGAGCACGACTGGTCGCTGTAAGAGGAATGCTTAGTCATCCACTCGGCTTCAGCCTGAAGAGGGGAACTAAACCTGACAGAAGATGATGGCGTCAGTGCAGATACATGTAGTGTAGGTCAGGGCTGCTGAGAGAGAGACCAGGTGAGGCCTGCCCTTGGACAGGCACCTGAGAACGTGTTCATAGGTGAGAATCAGGGAGAAGTTGAGGATGCTGGCAGCGGGGCATGGAAGGAGTTGGGGGAGGGGGAATAGGTTGGACAAGTACCTCCCATGTGCAAAATGCTTGACATACATACATCATCTCATTCATTCAGTCCATACAACCACCCATTATAATCCTGATAGCAAACCCTCACATCATGCTTGCCACATGCCAGGCACAGAGTTAATCGCTTTACACATAGTAACTCAGTAACAGCAACAACCCTAAAACAGATATCAATGTTTATCCCATTTCACAGATAAAAGAAAACTAAGGCCCAGAGAGGTTAAGTAACTAGCCCCAGGTCACACAGCTAGTAGGCAATGAAGTTAGGTTCGACCATTGTACAGATAAGAAAACCAAGGCTCAGAGAGATGAAATCACTTGTTGAAGGACACAGAGCTGAACAAAGATTCACATCTAAATCTGTCTGACTTCCAATTCTGTGCTTTTTCCTTGAATACACTGTGTTTCCGCAGGGAAGGATTTGCTTCACGAGGAAGATTATTCCATACTCTTCCAGAAAGAGGAGATTGGCCACCGTGGGAAGAGGCAGACCAAGGGACTCAGACCTTCTTAGTGAAACAAAATAACAGGAAACCAACAGTGGGCATTTGTTTGAAATCAGCTAAGCATAGACCCTGTGAGCTGGGCCCCTAATGATACAAGTGAAGTAAGAAAAGATAGTATGTGCCTGGTACTAATGTTGGTTTTCTTTTCTTTCTATTTTGATATTTAATGTCTTGTCAGTAAAGAGAATTAACTGCTTCCTGTCTTAAAAAGATGTGAACATCTTTATGGGAAGCTGGGCGCAAACACAGCCAGCGTTTCACTGGGACATCGTTTGCGGGTGATTCTCCTCTCCCCCGTAAATTCCCAGCTGGCAAGTCTAGTCAAAAAGCAGCACCCACTCCCCCAATGGCCCAGAAAAGAGCAAAGGGCCTGGTCCAAAAACACCCCTCCTTAGGATGCTCAATCGTAGGCAGTGGGGGGACTTTCCCAGGACCCCAAGCCTACTGGGGCAGAGGCAACATCTGCAGGTTCCAGAAAAGGAAGAGGAAGGGGGGAGATGGGTTGGAGGGTCGCCACTCTAGAAGGTGTCACCAGGAAGGCAGCTTGAACCCTAACCAAACTCAACATATACCTGACTAGAGAAAGCCGAGGGACTGGCTAGGGATCCGTCTAGTTCTGTGCTTGGAGAAACATCTCCTGAGGCTTTGTCAGTCTGTGTGCTGTATTCCAGAAAATTCCACATCACCCTGAGGCACAAGGCCATTCTGGGATGGAGTTGGAAAGCACAAAGTGACTGCAGAGAGAAGGGACCCCGGTGGGGAACTTGTGGATGGAAGAGGGGCAGAATCAGCCTCTCTGGAAAGGAGCCTGCGGTCCCACTCTCAGCCCAGCTCCTGAGTTACCCGTTTAGCCAATGACTTTTTAATGAAATAACTCTTTTGGGGGGAGCGGGGAGCTTGGAGTTCTAACGAGGATTGGAGTAGAGAGCAAGATGGATAAGAATGGGCGCTGGTGGGAAGATGGCATGATTGTGTAAAAATCCATCTGAGTGAAAGTGTTTCCCTCAGCAGAACAGCAGATGCTGGCGTTGAAGGCCGATGGGTCCATTAGCATCTCCCCTTTCAAGTCTCCCTTCCCGCCTGTCTTCACAGCCGTAGCACACACAGGGTCCCCGGGGACCAGCGTGGCACCGGGACAAGTCCTGCAAGGCTCCTCCTCGCTGAGCTCGCACCTGGCCCTCAGAGCCCCTCCCTCCCTCCCCGAGGCTCCACTTACAGGCATTTCTTCAGTACATCCAGGCCCTGTCTACACGCATCCTTCATTCCCCTTTGGTAGCCTGAGTGCAGAGGAATGAAATTTTTGCAGACTCACAGCAAGAGTCTCCTCGTATCTCCTTCCTCCCCCCACCTCCTCCTCTCCTCTGCGTCTCCAAACTTTTTCAGCCTTTGCCATCACCCCGTCCTCACCAGCATCTGCCCTCCCTCCAGCTTTGTTTGCGCGGGCACTTGACCGCATCTCACTCTGCCCTCCCTGTAGGCACAGCCCTGAGAGTCTCATACATTTCATGCCCTCAGGGGGAGATGTCCCCAGAGGCCTCCTGCCTCCTGAGTTTGGGCTCTGGTCGAATCAATCCATTTTTGTCTTTTTCCTCCTGAGTTCCTACAGCAGCTGGGGGTTTTGGCACCTTGGGGATCCCCTGGGACCTGGCAGACTGCGAACACTCCCAGGGTGGCCCCAGGGGGTTGAGTGGCTTTGACCCAAACCTGGAGGGTCCTGGAGGAGTGTGGTCCCAGCAGATACCACATTTGATTCTGTCTAATTTCCAGAATCTCTCCAAACCTCCAGAAAAGTCTTGGAGTCCCCAAAGTATAATCCAGACGAGGTCAGCTCTCTTCACTTGCAATGGATAGGGAAGAACGGACCTCCGTGCACATGAAACGCCGCTTCTGTACTTGAATTTGGTCATCATGAATCAGTTTGCTGTTAGGATTGTGATTTTGGAAAAGCTAGGAGTGACTCACTTCATTAAAAGCCAACACACACTATGACACCCAGCTCACTGTTTTCTACACGACCCCAGTGTTTCCCCAATGCGCAGGGGAGGGCTTCCAGAAACATTTGCTGATTGAAGGAATGAACTCACCCTCTCACAGGACTGCCACCATTCCGCCACCCGCCACAGGGAGCTTCCAGGAAAAGGGTCTGGAAGCTCCCTGTGGTGGGGAAATGGTCTGATGGTCATCTTTTAGTTTGGTTTTCTTAAGTCCTCATGGTGGGAACCGACTATATTCACTGTTCATCTTTTACTGCAAAAAATATCCATAACCTCCTTCCCAGAAAATCAAACACTGCTTTACATGTTGCAGAAGCAGCGTGATTTAAAACTCCCCAGAGTGGAGCCAGGCAGAGTGATTCATAATCTCTCTTCGGAGGCAAGCCTGACATATGCTGTACACGTGTGCCCAGTGTAGACCTAGCGGCTGGGCTGGATTCTGAGAGGGGCCCACTCAGGAGAAAAACCTTTATTTTTACCCTTTGCCAAAAATGGAACCTCACCCCAATTCTCCCTCATAAATAGCACACCCAGAAGCCTTGCCATTTCAGAAAGCTGCATAGAAGCCCAAGGTGCTCGGTCTAAGTTAAACCACAGAAGGACCACTGGGGTTTATAGGAATCGAATTAGACTCATTACCTAAAAATAAAAGAACCCAGCCTTCTAAAAATACAGTAGCATTTATTTCTGGCCAGGCCCCTATGTTTGCACACTTTTAATCGTTTTAGGAAGCTACACCTTTTAAAAGATGTTCTAAGTCCTGACCACAGAGGACCTGTTTCTCAGTGCAGTTTGAGATAGCTGATGACTCTTGTATACTTCAAGGAAAAGTTGAAGGGGACACCTCTTGAAAGTTGAAAAGACACAGGTGTGTGGTGACTGAGAGGTGTCGGGGTGGATTTTTGTTGTTATTTTTAAAGGCAGCTGGAGAGTTCGCAGCTGAAAGAAGTAGCCTTGAGAGTAAGATTCAGTCCTTGCAAAGAACTAGAACGGTAAATAGAACGATGCTTTATATTAACACTACTGTCCCAGGACACATGAGAAACGGCAAGAAAAGTCCCAATCGTTCCCTTGGAAAGAGAGAACTTGATTTATCATTGGGGAAACTGAAGCTATCTGAGGTGAAGCTTTTTGTCCAACATTATGGAGTAAATGTGAGTTCTGGCATCTTTCCATGGACTCGTCAGGCATGAATCTCAACAATTGGATAGGAACTGGCTCTCATCTGAGCCCTCTGCCTGGGGAAGTGATCTTTGTTTGTGGGCAGAGAAGACAAGGGTGGGGAAGGGACAACAGTGGTGCCTGTTTTGACCCCGGCGGGAAACATCTTAAGGATGTTTCTCCCCCATGGTCACTGAAATCTATTCTGTCTTCCAATTTGCAGAGGTTTTCATCCTGAATTTCCCAAGACAGATCTTTTTTTCCTGGGCCACAGGAAATGTTGGGCCACATCTAGTCCTATGTCCCCATGGTAGGTGGAAATGCTCTCCCCCCTCCTCCTCCCCCCCCACCACAGAGATATGTCCACATCCTAATCCTTGGAACCTGTCAATATGACCATATTAGGGAAAAGGGTCTTTGCAGATGTAGTTAAGTTGAGGATTTTGAGATGCGGAGATTGTCTGGTGGGCCCTCAGTACCATCACGAGTGTCCTTATGAGAACTTATACAAGAGGGGTTTTGACACGTAAGGGGAGAAGGTGATGTGACGGGGTAGGCAGAGATGGGACTGATGTGGCCACAAGCCAGGGAAAGCCTGCAGCCACCAGAAATGGGCAGAGATTCTCCCCTGGAGCGCCCACCAGCTCTGCTGACATCTTGATTTCAGGCCTCCAGAACAGTGAGAAAAGACATTTCTGTTGCTGTAAGTGACCAAGTTTATGGTAGTTTGTTACAGTAGCCACAGAAAACTAGCACAGTCTCCATAGCGGCTAAATTAAGACTCTCATTCTCCAATACCATGGAGGCTTGCTGTCCTGTTTCATCATCCTTTAGACAGATATTTGGTGAGTGTGAACATGCGCTGACATTGAGTGAGGTGCTGAGGTATAACAGTGAGCAAAGAGACATGAACTCCACCTTCAGGCAGCTTATGGTGTGGGAGATGGTCAGTAAGCAAATAACCACAGTGCTGTGATTACAGTCTGCAATAAGTGCCATGAGGGCAAAAGTACAGGGTGCATGACAGGGGATGACGTGGTAATGGCCGCGTGTGTACAGTGAGGGAGTGAGATTTAAACAGAGACCTGAACTCCACCGGGGGAAGGAGCTTTCCAGCTACAGGGAACAATCTGTAGGAAGACCCAGAAGGCTCTGGAAACTTTCAAGCGTTACCTAAAGGTACAAAGAAAGAAGGTCATTGGATGGGGGCAGAAGGCAGCCTATGTAGGCCTTAGGGTGCAGGTGTAAGGACTTTATCTCTGTCCTAAAGACATGGGGAAACCACTTGCTTTACACACAGGGGTGGCCCAATCAGACCGATGTTTCAGAGGAATCAGTCTGGCTGCTGCACAGTGAGGAGGTGGGAGGGGCTGAAGCCAGTGGGTCAGTGTGGAGGCTCTTGAGAAGCCCAAACAAGATATGGTAGCTGTTTGGACTTGGATGTAGCAGCCAAGCTGGGGGGAGAAGTGAGTGGATTCCAAAGAGTGTAGGAAGTAGGAGTTGGTGATGGATTGGAGGTGGGTAGTGAGGGAGAAGGTGGTGTAAAGGATATGTCCTGGGTTTCCCATCTGTACCGTGTGCAAGATGGTGATGCCAGAGCCACTGGGGGCTATTGAGAAGGACCCAGGTTTGGGGAAAGAAGATAATTAGTGTTTTCATCTAAAATGACCCTACTTCTCAGTTCTTCTGGCACAATCCAAGTTATGCCTATTATCTCAAAGTCTTGTCCAGAATTTGTTATTCCCCCAAATGCCCTGGTTTGGACCAATCAATTATATGGTCACCCTAGGCTAACACGTGTGTGATCTGAAAGGTCTTTGAGACATCCGAGAGAAGGTTTTGAGACTATAGAATGATGAGAGGAGGGGCTGAGGAGCAAAGCTTGATGAACTTTATTTTTTCATTTTTTTTAATTGAAGTATAGTTGATTTACAAGGTTGCGTTAGTTTTGGGTGTACAGCAAAGTGATTCAGTTATACATACATATATATGTATGTATGTATACATTCTTTTTCAGATTCTTTTGCATTATAGATTATTACATGATATTGAATATAGTTCCCTGTGCTATACAGTAGGTCCTTGTTGATTATCTATTTTATATATAGTAGTGTTTATACGTTAATCCCAAACTCCTAATTTATCCCTCCCCCCACCTTTCGCCTTTGGTAACCATAAGTTTGTTTTCCATGTCTGTGAATCTATTTCTGTTTTATAAATAAGTTCATTTATATCATTTTTTTAGATTCCACATGTAAGTGATATCATATGATATTTGTCTTTCTCTATC